>NW_025814459.1:4307667-4635209 GCF_018902025.1 Drosophila willistoni | reverse complement strand
AGATAGTGCTAGACGTTTCGTTGCATTTTGCAATTACTATAGACGTTTCATAAAAAATTTCGACGAATATTCCCGGCACATAACAAGATTATGTAAAAAGAATGTTCCATTCGAATGGACAGCAGAATGCGAAAATGCATTCCAATACTTAAAAGAAAAGCTCGTTCAACCTAATCTATTGCAGTACCCGGATTTTAGCAAAGAATTTTGCATAATCACAGATGCAAGCAAACAAGCATGTGGAGCAGTTTTAACACAAAACTATAATGGACTCCAGCTTCCAGTTTCATATGCATCAAGAGCATTCACTAAAGGTGAAAGCAACAAGAATACTACAGAACAAGAGCTAGCAGCAATACACTGGGCAATAACATATTTTCGACCATATATATATGGAAAACATTTGCGAACAGACCATAGACCATTAACATATTTGTTCTCAATGAGAATTGGAAGAGTACGACTTTACAGTAGAGTATTTGAGAGGTAAAGATAACTTTGTGGCAGACGCCCTATCAAGGATAACAATATCCGATCTAATTGACATGAACAAAAAAATCCTGAAAGTCACTACCAGGTACCAAAGTAGACAAAACAATTTCTGCGCAGAAAATAAACAAGAACTATTGCCAAGGCAAAATCTTGAAAAAGCTTCCAAGCCCAACGTATTTGACGTTATTGTAAATGACGAAGTACGAAAAGTAGTGACCTTGCGAATAACTGATTCCTCGACCACATTCAAACATGGCAAGAAAGTTATAGCAAGAATTGACATTTGCGATATCTATACCAATGGAATTCTCGACTTAGGTTAGTTTTTTCAAAGGCTCGAAAAAGAAGCCGGTATACTTAGTATCACCAAAGTCAAAGTGGCACCGAGCGAAAAGATCTTTGAAACTATTTCAATAGAATCTTTCAAAAATATGGGCAATCAAATTTTACAATTTTTAAGAGTAGCGCTACTCAAGCCGGCGACCCTCATCCAAAACGAAGAAGAAAAAGAAGCTATATTGTCTACATACCATGAAGATCTAATTCAAGGAGGTCATACAGGCATAAATAAAACAATTGCAA
Organism: Drosophila willistoni; assembly: GCF_018902025.1. Taxonomy (NCBI): domain Eukaryota; kingdom Metazoa; phylum Arthropoda; class Insecta; order Diptera; family Drosophilidae; genus Drosophila; species Drosophila willistoni. The sequence continues at coordinate 4,634,135 of NW_025814459.1, read as the reverse complement.
AAATAAAGAGACGATATTATTGGAAAAACATGACTAAATATGTAAAAAAGTTCATTAATAAATGTCCAAAATGCCTGACGTCGAAAACGACGAAACATACACGATCACCTATGATTATAACCGAAACTCCACAATATGCTTTTGACAGAGTGATAGTGGACACAGTTGGTCCACTACCACGTTCGGAAAATGGGAATGAATACGCAATCACATTAATATGTGACCTGACAAAGTATTTAGTAGCAATTCCTGTTGCAAACAAAAGTGCAACAACTGTGGCAAAAGCCATAGTCGAATCTTTTATTCTGAAGTACGGTCCAATGAAGACGTTCATTACGGACATGGGAACAGAATATAAAAATTCCATTATAAATGACTTGTGCAAGTATTTAAATATAGACAATATAACGTCTACAGCACACCACCACCAGACATTAGGTACCGTTGAAAGAAGTCATAGGACGTTCAATGAGTATATTCGTTCATATATTTCAGTAGATAAAACTGATTGGGACATATGGTTGCAGTATTTCGTGTATTGTTTTAACACAACACCATCAGTAACACATAATTATTGTCCATATGAACTAGTGTTTGGTAGACAAAGTAACCTACCAATACAATTTAATAGCGTTAATACTATAGATCCAATATATAACATAGAAGACTATTCTAAGTTAAGTTTAGATTAAAATACGCGTGTAAGAGAGCTCGAATTCTTTTAGAAAAAAATAAAATTAGGCAAAAGGAAATAAATGATAGCAAAGTATTAGATTTTAAAATATTTTAAATTTAAAAAGGAGACCAAGTTTATCTCAAGAATGAAACAGGTCATAAATTAGAATCTTCTTATATAGGACCGTTTGAGGTCATTAGTATAGAGAAAAATAATAATGTAGTTATAAAGAATAGGAAAAATAGGGAACAAAAAGTTCATAGGGATAGACTAAAAAGGAATAACAAATAAAACACAAAAAAAAAAAATATATATATATATATAACTAAACAAAAAAAAACCCAAAAAAAAAAAAAATTTTAATAAGAATATATATATATATAGATATCTTTAAAAAAAAATAAAATAAATATATAATATCAAAAAGTGAAAACGAAAAAAAAAATATATATATAAAATTTTTTTATGGATTCATCTATTATTGAAAATATATTCATATGATTTCGAAAAGAGAGAGAGAAAGAAAATTTGTCTGAGCAGACACAAACTAAAACACAAAAAAAAAAATTTTTTTTCCCTAATATACACATTTACCTTACCCTTATTTTACCTTTACTTAATTATCTAATGATTATTAATAACTCCATAATATTACGTTTTTCTCTAAAAAGGGGAGGTGTAGTATATTCATACAAATAATCATTCAGTACAATGAGCTCAACTTGTAACACTCTGTTGCAAGTATAAACAATTAAACATATACACATTAAAATATAATTGTGGACTTGAATATGTTTATATATATACATTGATGTATGTACATAAACATATTCACATAAATCTACAGCTAAGCATGATCATATATGTATGTACATTTGTATATGCACATACATATATTCACATAAGCAATGTATGCACAAGCGTACAGCCAGGCCAGCGTGTGAACGCTGACCAAGCACTTTGATGCATGCGCTCCAAAAATATGTATGTATGTACTGACACTCTCCCTCTCTTTTGTAGCTGGCTTGTAACTTAGCTTAAGCAAAATAATAATTTGGAATAAAGAATCAATCTGAAAACTAGAATCAACTGACACTGACGTGTCCGTCTTCAATATCATTTCTTCTCAAATGGAACCCGGTCATTACAATAGATCGATGGAAGAATTGTCAATACTATGCACAACAATTTTGGAGAAGATGGAATTCTGAATATGTAGCACGATTACAAAGAAGTCCAAAATGGCTGCAGACTAAGGAAAATCTAACAGTTGGATGCATAGTGCTCATCAGAGACGAGCGATTCCCCTCTCATCAATGGCCTTATGGAGACACATGCAGGACCCGATGGAGTAGTGAGAGTGGCGACGTTAAAGACATTGAATGGCTTGTTACTCTCTCGTTTCAGTTAATTCTTTTCCCAGGAGTCTTACGGACGTGAATTTGATGTTGAAGATCGTCATTATCAAAGGGGGAGAATGTTTGGGTTGGAAGTGGAGCAATACTCTTTGCTGAAAAGAGAAAACGAACGAAGAGAAACAGAGAGACCGAGAACAGCTCAAGTTACATTGGAGAGACAAACTTAGAGTTCCGTTAATTTTAATTCTTTTCTTTCTTACTTATTTTGAATTTTGTAAATGACAGCGTGGTTTGCTGTACATATAATTACTCTTGAAAATCATATTGTTCGATGCGGTTGCACCTTCTATGCCCGCCGACAATTGTACTATATTTTACGTTAAGAAAATAAAGCCACTGAATTGAAGTCACCCTGGCTATTCTCATTCCTTTCAAAACCGCCTCCGAAAGCCGCATCATACAAATCGAGCAATTTGGGGCTCCGCAAGCGCGCAGCCGTTAGCCAACACTAATTAAATAACAGACATCTATATTCGAGTGTAAAGCATATAAGCATACATTTTAGGGCAACATAAGGTATGATAGGTTAAAGGTGTGTATAATATATAACTCGCCCATTCTTCTAAAATTTTTGTCCCGACAATGTCTTAATATTAATAAACAAAAATTTTTAAAATTCTTATTTCATTTACAATTAGTTTTGAATTAGACTATTATTTATCGCTTACAAACAAAAAAAAACAGATCAGCCTTTTTTTTAAAATATAATTATTACGATTTGTTTTATTTCTTCTTAAATTTACTTCTATGATAAATTATTTTTCTGTCTCTATTATCTTCTTCTTATTATTTTTCATCTAGTTCAGTTATTTTTCCTGTTTTTCGAATGGGGTTTTAGATCTTAAGTCATCTTGGCATCTTTCTAACTCTGGTATCAACTTAAAACTCTGTTTTATTAAGTGAAAAGTGTCCAAATGAATTTTCAGTATAGTCTCCTTTAGTTCAGCATATGTCGAAATGGCGCACAGTATGTTTGAAATTTTGTTTGCTTTGACAGTAGAATTTATGAAACGAATGTATTCTCTTTGAAATATACCAAAATCATTTTCATCTTCCATAAAGATCGCACTATTTCGCATGGAAAAATACTTTAAAAATATATGCTTTGCTAGGTCAGAGGTCATTTCTTTATACTCAATAGTAATTTTAGTTTTTGAGAAATACATAGCTACGCTCTTATCATTTCAACTTGCCCTAACAAATTTTATTTGTTTTTTAAAATAATTCAATGGGGTTTCAGTTATTTGAATACATCTATGGGTATCCTCTGGAGCACTGTGCATAGTTGCCATAGTTGTAAGGTTATCCGTTACCAATACTTCTCCATTAGGTAATTGTTTTCTTGACAAGGCGTCTGCCACATGATTCTACTTGCCTTGGATATATTCAATTTTAAAATCATATTTGCTAAGCTTTATTTTCCATCGTTGGAGTTTCATTTTGGGTTCCCTAACCGTACTAAGCCAAACTAATGGTTTGTGGTCACTAAGAACCTCAAAACTTTATCCAGAGATACAGTCTGGAATATTTTGTCGCTCAGACTATTGCCAATAACTCTTTATAAATAGTACTATAAATTTCTTCGTGACTATTTAGGGTTCGGCTAGCAAAGCATATGGTCATCCCTTTTCGAGATATGACGACCCCTAGTGCGACATTACTTGCATCAGTAGCAACTTTAAATTCTTTTGTAAAATCTGGATAGGCAACAATCGCATCACTCATAATTAGAAGTTTGAGATTCTATACTGCTTCTCTATATAAGGAATCATTGAGATTCGTGTTGCCATTTTTTTTCAGTTTTAAGGTTATAGGTTTTGACAAATAAATTTCCTATAAAAGCTACACAGGACTAAAAAAGACTTTATTTGTGGTGGAGTTTGGCAAAGGGATATTTTTAATTGCATATATTTTCAATGGGTTGGGCTTAATTCCCTCTGTAGTAACTATATGAACTAAAAATTTAGTCTCCTTTTTAAAAAATTCAAATTTTTTGTCAAGCTGCAATTTTAAGATTGCTTTTCTGAGTTTTTCGAAAACTTTGCGAATTGAATCATTGTGTTCCTCAATCATCCATTTCGATAGATAAATCAATGGTAAAAAAATACTGGCATCTACCAAGTTTATCAAGTATTTCCACCATGTTGGAGATTGCAATTTATCCCTTATAGTAATTTCATTTAATCCTCTATAGTCTATTACGATTCTAAATTTATTTTTGCCTGATGCATCTTTTTTCTTCGGCACTACAAAAAGTGGGCTACAATACGAAGAGCTACTTTCTCTAATATTACCCTGTTGTAGCATTTCCTTTATTTCACATCTTCAAATGCGTAGGGGTAACTATGCTTAACCTCATTCTTAAAAGAAGTTGTTCCCCTTCATGATATTTTATGTCTCGAAATTCAGTTGGTATGTTAAGAAAATACCACTTTCTCTCTTAGCTATTCAAATGTTCAAAACTTTATTGATTATTTTCTTCTAATTCGTCTTCGAAAGCAAAAAAAAATTTCCGTTGAAGGCTGGTTTTCAACTTGATTTTGAAAAGAATGTTGACCTTTTTCAGAATGGGAGCTATGGTGGCTAAAGACAAAGCTATTTAGTTTCGTTAAACCTGTTTGAAAAGTAAAAATGAAGTAAGTAAGTCGTCTCGCCGACTTGCGTATACCATACACCAGGTGAAACAAATATTTAAAATTTCGAAAACCAAATGTATGTCTATTAAATTGCTTTAACATGCCCTCATACCATATGCTATCTCGCGCACTCTACAAACACACGAGCACTCTAGCGCCGCCACTAGCCGACGGCCAATTCTGCCCTTATGGATCGCGTAGCAAAATACGTTCATACGTATATTTTGCATGGTTTTAGTCCGATTTCAATCAAATTCGGTAGTTTGATAGAAATGGATAAGATTTATTAGTCTGCCAAATTTGATCGCGATGGTCAAAAAATTGCAAGAGCCAATCGGTTTTTTCTAAATTATGGAGGCGGAAGTGGGCGTGGCAACATATTAAAATATATGTATTCTGCGCGCATACTAAGCCAATATACATACTAAATTTGGTGACTTTAGCTTTGTTAGTTTTCGAGAAAATCAGTTTTGTTTAATTTTCGGGGGCGGAAATGGGCGTGGCAAAATTTTTAAATAGTCAATATCTGCGCGTCTATTAAGCTAGCTAAAATTTAAATTTAATGTCTGTAGCTTTCATACTTTTTAAGAAAAACAGTTTTATGTAATTTCCGGGGCGGAAATGGGCGTGGCAAAATTTTTAAATAGTCAATATCTGCGCGTCTATTAAGCTAGCTAAAATTTAAATTTAATGTCTGTAGCTTTCATACTTTTTAAGAAAAACAGTTTTATGTAATTTCCGGGGCGGAAGGGGGCGTGGCAAAAATTTGAAACAAACTCGATAAGCGTACATACTACACGAGACTGCATACCGAATTTGGTGGCTCTAGCTCTTATAGTCTCCGAGATCTAGGTGTTCATACGGACGGACGGACGGACGGACGGACGGACGGTCGGACGGACGGACAGACGGACATGGTTGTTGATCCTGATCAAGAATATATATACTTTGTGGGGTCGTAGATGCTTCCTTCTGCCTGTTACATACATTTTGGCGACTTTAATATACCATTTCACCCTATGGGTGTATGGTATAATGATTGCTCCCCAATCTATAAAATACTCTTTTCTGAGTAACAAATTTGTAAATATAGAATATTTGAGTTGTGGGATAAGTTTGTTTGGTTGCGTTAATACATAATTCTCTAGTACAAATTCTTAGTCTATGGTGTTGACATTATTTGATTTTTTATGTATTGGAAGATTTAAAAAATTATGGTTAATTAGATTGACTGAAGATCCACTATATATTAGGCATTTGTAATATTTCACATTTAACTTAATTGTTACGTATTGTTTTCTGAAAAGGCACTAATTTGAAAATTTTCGCTCGTATCCATTCGTTGGTGTCCACTACTTACTTCTCTATTTCTTTTATTTGGCCTATTGGTTTGCCTCTCGAATATATTATTTATTTCTGCATTTATCGGATTTTGTTCCTAGTGTAGCTGTTGGTTAAATTGATTATACAGCTGATTGTAATGGCTAGATTGGGTTACGCTCATTTGACCATTGGCATATTGAGGTTGAATTGATTGGTTAGACCCTGGATCCATAAATGAATTTGATGATTAAAAATTTTGATCGTCACAAGCCATATTATTCCTATAATTAGTTGGCATGGAACTATTTTTAATGCTGAATTGTTTCTTTTCTTCATAAAAGCCTTCATGCTGCGCGATACGTATGCGTATGTGCGATGCGTATCTGATTCACCAAAATCAAATTAAACCAAATTAGGCTGGGTAGTACAGGGACCAGCACAAACCAATCTACAAGCATCACATTTTACTTGCTGTCAAATAGAAGATGTATGTCTACAACAGATGATGAAGTAACAATTCAGTATGGAAAACTTCGGTGCCTTCACAATAAAGATCGACAAAACACGGTCTGTGGAAGAGAGAATAGCAATAGAAAAGGCGGAAATTTCAATTAAACAAACCGCAGAAGCATATAGAACGAAATAACAAAACTTTCGGACGAAGGTTACGCCGTCCAATTAACAGACATTAACGTTCTCAACTCTCCAAAAATGTGGTTTTTACCACATTTTGTTGTTATCAACCCAAATAAGCCCGGCAAGGTTCGACTTGTGTTTGACCCTGCGGCTACTTGCAACGGTACGTCCCTCAATCAATAGCAACCTGCTTACTGGTCACCGTCTATAATATGGATTTTTATACCATTTCGGCTACATGCGGTAGCAGTCGTAGCAGACATTCGCGAAATGTTTAATCAGGTGAGCATTACAGAATGTGATACTGCAGCACAATGTTTCTTATGGAGAGATCTTGACCAAAAAAGAGAGCCATCAATATTTCAAATGAACGCAATGTTGTTTGGAACTACTTGCTCACCATTTCTGGCTCAATTTGTCAAAAATTACAATGCTAGCAAATTAAAAGATGAACAACTCGTCGCAGTAAAAGCTACATTGGAAAATCATTACGTAGATGATTTTCTTGATTCCAAACTTAGTGCGTATGAAGTCATGAACAACATTAAAGCAATCACGAAAATACACTTAAAAGCTAGATTTGAATTGTGTCAATTTATATCAAACAGAGAAGTGATACAATCCATTCCCAAAATTTTCAGAGCGAACAAGTCTACAGCAATGATAGGGGATTAAATGGACGTACAACAAAAGGTACTAGGAGTATTGTGGGACGCAAGGCGATTTCTTCACGCACTCTACTACGGTAATGCATAAAGTTACAGATGATCTGCTTTCTGGCAAAGTTACACCAACAAAGAGGAATGTATTGTCAGTAGAACATTCGCAATATGACCCATTGGGACTCATGACACCAGTCACAATTAAAAGACGAATCCTTATGCGAGATGTATGGGAGTCTGGAATCGGCTGTGATGACCAAATCTAGGGAGATCTAATAAAGAAATTGCGAAATTGAATATAGGGATTAATATCAATTGAGGGCACCAAAATTCCAAGGTGTTATAGCTCTAATCTGAACAACGCCGAAAGCGTTGAAATGCACATATTTAATGACGCAAGTGCAAGCTTATTCTTCAGTTGCCTATCAGATGCAGCTACGTTAAGGAGGATAAATGTCAATTTGATGTGTCACTGATTGCATCTAAGGCAAGGGTTTCTCCAATCAAACATATAACTATTCCGAAACCGGAAACGATGGCCGCCGTACTGGGATGCCGTTTGGCTGAAATGATAAGCCACGAATTACAAATCAATATAGATCAACGTTACTTTTGGACTGATTCACGTACGGTTCTTACCTGGATTAACAGCGATAAACGTATTGATGTTTTTATCGCAAATCGAATAGGTGAGATTTGTGAAAAATCGGTAAGATCAGAGTGGCGCTGGCTATCAACAAATGAAAACATCGCTGACGTCATAACGCGTGACAACATATCAGAGCATAAGCTTCATTGGCGGGACCCGAATTTTTTCAAGGACCAGAACATGGGATCAAAAACCCATTATAGAAGAATTCGACCAAACAGGGGTCGTAATGGTAATTCAAGAGATGGAACATCCAATGGATATACTCATACAAAAAATTTCCGGATACAATAAATTGATTCGCAGTACTGCCTGGATTGGGAGATACATACATAACTTTACGAAACGGTTAAAAGGTAATCGAAAATTGAATGAGTTAAGTGTCGGCGAAATTGAATGGGCGGAAACTGTCTGGTGGAAGGTTTTACAGCAACAGCTATTTCAGGACGATCTAATCAGCCTAAGGACCGGAAAGCCTTCTTCAAAATTGAGGTTGTCAAAATATTGTGTATACCTGGATGACAATGGCATAATGCGAGTGGATAGCAGAATACAACGTGCAAAAGAGGTATCGACATATACCAAAAGCCCAGTTGTTCTCGATGCCAAAAATATGTTTACTCGGATGCTGATCAATAAAATTCATGTCGACGCACAACATGTCGGAACACAGGTAGTAGTACATCAGTTCAGGAAGGCATACTGGATGCCAAAATTAAAAAGGATCATCAGAACGACGATGAATGCTTGTGTTTGGTGTAAACGCAAAAAGGCAAAACCACAAACACCAAAAATGGGATTTCTGCCCGAAGAAAGGTTTTTCACCCACAAAAAACCATTTACAGCAACAGGCGTCGATTACTTCTGTCCATTTTACACCAAAGCAGAAAGAGGAACTCGAGTCTCAAAACACCTCCGCAAACGGTACGGAGTAATATTCACATGTCTGACTACTAGAGCAATCAACGTGGAGATAGCCCACTCCCTAGACACCGATTCTTGCATAATGGCAGTTCGTAGAATGATGGCTCGACGTGAACCTATACATTTGTATATATGATTTATCTGGTCAGATAATGGCACAAATTTTCGCGGAGCAGCACGAGAGTTACAAGAAGCCCTAGAGGACCTGGATGAGTGTGCCGTGAAAGAGTACATGGCAAGTATTAAAATAATTTGGAATTTCATTCCAGCAAATGCACCAAATTTCGGAGGCTGCTGAGAGCGACTAGTAGGCTGTTTTAAACGTGCAATTGAAGCAATTTTAACAGTAAACGCAAATCCCAGCGATCAAACGTTGCAAACAATTTTTACGGAGGCAGAATATCTGGTCAACAGCAGACCATATATACTGGAATCTGATGACCCCGACGACGAACTTGGTCTATGTCCAAACGATATTTGTATTCCGCAAAGCTGCATACTCCATGGCCCAGGCAATTTTACTTCCAATACGATGGAAAAACGAGCTTGGAGAATCTCGCAGTACCAGATCGACTTTTTTCTGGAAACGTTTCATTAAAGAATATCTTCCCAAACTTGGAGGTCGACGACATGGTTGCTATGAAAGACAACACCCCGCGCGGCGAATGGCTGCTCGGTCGAGTTATGAAAGTTTTTCCAGGTGAAGATGGATTTGTACGCGTAGTCGAAGACGGCTAAAACACGTATCGCCGCCCGGTCAACCGTCTATGCAAAATAGGAGTCAAGCGCTACGATGACAAGGATCATGCTCAAAAATGTAATTCCGCACTAGGTGCCGCTATGTCGTAGCTTATTAGTATGGTAGTAATAAATTATTATTTTGTTTTTTTATTTTTTTTTTATTTACAATCTGTCCTTGGACAATCAGTAAATTTGGAGATACATAAAACATAGCAGAAATAGTCGGTTCCACTTTAATAGTATATAAACTCTAAGTTGTACAGATGAGTAATTAAATCTACTTAACTATTTATACATGTGTTTGTGTATTATTACAAGGGTTTCATTTTATTTGGTATATATAGGGGAGAGGGCCCAGTTGTGACTCAGGCCCAGTTATGACATTCTCAAATATTTTTGAAATGCGGTATTGAATTACAGTTTAAGCCCTGTAAATCATGTTTGTTAGACGTTCTGCAGTTTTTGAACAGACCCCAACGTTAATAATCGTATTGTATATACGCGTACCAAACATCGTGTTGAAAATCGTGCGAAAAAGTTTTTTTCCATTTTTTTCAAAGTACCAAAATTTTATGAAATTAACAGTAAAAAGGTGAGTGTAATGCATCAAAATACTGTATTTGCCGTATATTTTGTGATTCTATAAAAATTTATGTGATTATGTAGTGTCTATAAAAAATATACATATAAACTTTAATCTATAAAAAGGCCCGGTTATGACTCAGCTGGGGTGCATAGTTATGTCCCTTTTTTTTTTTGCACTCGGATTATGTAAAATTGTCAAATTTCCACATTTTTGTTGTTGTTTAACAACAAGGAAAGGATATTTTCATATTGAGACCAGTTTGTCCGAGAATATTCTGGAAGATCTCGATCGGGAATGTTCATTCGAAGTGCGCTAGCATTTAAGCAAGTTATTTCGCTTGCAAAAACTGCGAAAGTGACATGGACGACGAGGGCTAAAAATCGTTCTCATATATGGCCATTTTATTTTGGTGTTTTCATTGTTTTTAGTTTTGAAGCCCTTCATAATAAGTAAACCATTAAATCACAACAATTCGTGTGACATTCCTTTCATATTTTCTTATTTTCAGTGAATTTCTTAAGGTGAGTCATAACTGGGCCACTTTTTTTTTGGGTTAAAAAAAGTTATCCAAATTAAATCTGTTCCAAAATTTTTTGAGTAACTCAAATAAACATACAATCTTTGGAAAAAAGTTGCGTTTGGTTAATATTTAAATGTTAAACTTCTTAATTTTTAATTTTCCGGAACTGAAGAAAAAATTTCGAGGTTTTTCAAAACCCGGGTCATAACTGGGCCCTCTCCCCTATTTATATTTATGTAGATGCACATATATAAAACAAAAGTTAAATTCTATTTGGAAGATCTAATATATGTAATCTTTTTAGTCTTCTTGTTGTTATATTATCAAATAGACTTAGATCTAATGATTTTGGGTGGTTGTGCAGTCTGTCAATATATCTAACACTAAACTCTGTTGTTTCATCCTTTACAAATGGTATATTAAGGTCCTTATGAATTTCAGCATTGGACACATACCAAGGTGCGTTAACAATTGTGCGTAGGGTTTTCGATTAATAGCGTTGCAAAATTTCAATATTTGATGGGCTCGTGGTTCCCCAAAGTTGTAGCGCATAAGTCCAAACAGGCTTTAATATTGCTTTGTAAAGTCTTACTTTGTTTTCAATGTTAAGCTGGGACTTGTGTCCTAATAGCCAGTACATTTTTTTGGTGTTAATATTCATCTGCTTCTGTTTTTCTTTGATATGTGCCTTCCAGGTTAACCTTCGATCAAGATGAATTCCAAGATATTTAACTGAATCTCTTTGGGGGATTTCACAATTGTTTAGTAAGACTTTTGGACAATTTCCTCGTCTTAAGGAGAATGTTGCTTGTACAAACTTTTGCGAGTTAACTTTGAGTTTCCATTGGTGTAGCCATTTTTCTATTAAGCAAATTTCTCTTTGTAGGTATTCTGTTGTCCTGTTAGGAATGCTGCTTGATCATCTGCATATGTAGCCACGTTGACATTAGATGCGATAGGCAAGTCAGATGTAAATAATGTGTAAAGTACAGGGCCTAAAACACTTCCTTGAGGAACTCCTGCATTTATAGTAAAGAGATTAGAGATTTCTCCTTGTTGTCGAACATAGAAATGTCTATTGCCAAGATAAGACTTTAATAATAGACAGTAATGAGCAGCAAGCCATATCTTTATTTTATACAGAATGCCATCGTGCCATACTCGGTCAAACGCTTGCTGCACATAAAGGAAAACTACGGAGCAGTATTCCTTATTTTCAAGAGCATTAGTGATTACATTAATTATACGATGGAATTGCTCATGTGTTCCATGCTGCTTTCTGAACTCAAACTGATGTTCGGGTATGATGGTAAGATCGTCCAACACTGGCAACATTCTTCTCAGCAGTATTTTTACAAATACTTTGGAAAAAGTAGCCAGCAGACTAATGAGACGGTATAACGAAACGCAGTTTTCTGGTTTATTCGGCTTGGCTATCATTATTATTTCAGCACATTTCCGCTGACTAAGGTAGTGTAGTATACTTTTAGGGATAGGATTAGGCCACATACTTTTAGGGATAGATTATAACTAATTAGAACTTAAGCATAATGTTTAGCTTTAAGTACCTTTAAGAACACTAGCCATAAGACCAATGTAAATGCTCCCCTATAAATACCGGGCTTGCGGCCCCAATAAATCACTTCAAGTCCAACCTTGCCTTCGCCTACTTCAGTAGTGTTCAAGACGAAGGATGGCGTTATAAATAAGTGTCAGGAATTCAATCGACTTACGACACAAGTTCTTTGCAGTGATACCATCAATCTGATCACACCCGGGAGCCTTTTTATTCTTAATTAATTTGAATTCTCCGCAGACTTCTTCAAAGCTGGTTTTTCGAATTGGTAGTCCATTTGATTTGGAGAGTCAAGGAATAATTTTATTTCTGATTCTATACCAGCGTCATGAATATCGTTTGGCTGAAAGACTGTGTACAGATATTGAGCAAAGGCGTTTACTTTTTCTTTTTCAGATTTGCACCATGTTCCGTTGATATCCTTGATAGGAACTTTCCTGATTGTTGGGCGTTTCAGATACATCGTAGCTGTCCAGAGATTGTGTTGTTGATTCGGCGAATGTGGATCTAAGCTCTTTAGATACTCTGTTAGAAATTCTTGCTTTAACTCCAGTAATTTATTTTTTAAGATCTGACGCGGCTTTATTAAACAACGCTTTATCTGTTGGACTTCTTGTCTCTTGCCATTTTTTCCAAAGTTTCCTTTTTTGTTTTATTTGACGTCTTACTTCATTTGGTACAGTAAAGTTGTTATTTTGAGTATCATCGCTTGGGGGTGTACTCCAATAGCTGACCTCATGAATCGCGTTTGTAAAATTTGCTACAGCAGTATCTATCTCGGATCCAGTTTTTAATATAATGTTTAGGTCAATTTTTTGATCTAACAAGTATCTGAACTCAGCAACTTCAGTTTTGCTTGTTACAATCTTGTACGGGCTTCTCGGATTTTTGTGGATTCGCGTACTATAAGCCATTATTATAGGCGAGTGATCAGAATTTAGGTCCAAACTCTCTGAGATAGCAAGAGTTTGCTGTGGGATTCCATTATAAACGACAAAATCCATTAGGTCAGGAATTTTACTGGGATCAGTGGGCCAATATGTAGGTTTACCGGTTAATAACACACTGAGGCTATTATTTCTGAAGCATTTATAGAGCTCCTTGCCTTTAGGGTTTGCCAGTCTCGAGCCCCACCAGAGGTGCTTCGCATTATAGTCTCCACCAGAAATAAACTTTGGTCCCAGTTTTTTGAAAAATTGCTTGTAATCATCTATCTCTTTAACAGTAAACTTTGGAGGGAAACAGATGGCAGTAACAATCAACTCGGCATGCATACATTTGCATTTCATATATTATTCCATTTTTAACAAACAGTGCAGCCCCGCCTTGGGCTCTTCCAGATAGTTTACACAGGCCGACATTTTCGAGGTCATGAAAAAGTGTTCCAAGTTCAATAGGTCATTTATAGTAATTTGGGGGTGCTGATCACGGCCCTGTACTTAGTTTTTGCCCATCACGTCAGGATTTCGAAAAAAATGCGTTGGAATTATTCAAAATGGTCTCATTTTCAATATTTTCTAGTATAATATAAACAAGTTATTATACTCAAAACGTTATTATTTTAACATATTAATATATTAGGTATGATTTAAACGCAATTTACACAAAATCAAAGAGGCGTTTCTTTGTTATCATGCATATTATCATACACTTTGGATATGGTTCCAAAATGAGTAAAATTCGAACCAAAAAGTATGCTATAGGGATTCAAAGAATTTGCAACTTGTTAATTATAAAGAATTATTGTAATTTTATGCATCTAACAAATTGTTTATAAGTAATGTTGGCAAACAACAGCTATTTTTCTTAAACAAGAAATTCTACAATTCGTTAAAAATGTAGAAAAACAATTTTCAACTTTATATAGTATACTTTTGGGTGCCTATTTTCCAACCCTAGATCCCCTAATTTCACAAAATCTGGACGTGATGAACAAAAACTGAGTATGCAGTCAGAACCAGCGTACCCGAATTAGTTAAAAACACTTCTCAGGTTAACGGCACCAAAAATCATGTCGGCCTGTGTTATTTGCACAGTAAATCTCATATCCTCTGAGTTTAAAAAATGAATTGTTTGTAAACTGACTCTCTGGTATCAACATTATATCAATATCATTTCACTTTATGAATAAGTTTATTTCATGAACATGATTTGATAGACCATTTTCTACAGAAAATCGATTTATTTCGTGTCCGTAGATTCTTTTGCGGATTTATAATTTATTAAAATCCTACCGACTGCGCCAATTAAATTATTAATTTAATTTTTTTCTTAAGTTTAAGTCTTTACAATTGAACAGAAGATTAGCGAGAGAATCGACAAGCAACAAATTAATAAAGAAAAAGCAACATAGCGTACGTGACTCAATGCAAGCTGTACTCACTGCCGTAGCTTATTAGTATGGTAGTAATATGCCTCGAACAAAATCGATATATCTAGTATTTTAAGTTTCGATTATTTCAATGTATTCTGAGCTTAGCGATATACGGCCACACTTAAAAAAAGACCACGCTGACAATAAGAATATTGTAAAACACGCTTTTAAGAATGGATATTTTCTTCTAAAAATAACACTCACTCTTCTTATTTCTCTCATATTTTTTTATATTTACTTTATTTGCACTAAGTCTATATTCCAGTGTAAAGCATATAAGCATAAACGAGAATGTGTTAAATATACATATACCTTTATATATGTAGGTATTTACTTTTAATATTTTTTTCATTGCCAACTGGCACACCCGGCCACATAACCCAAATCCCTTTTTGAATTACTATTAACTTATGAATCTATATTAGTTCTAATTATCGTATCTAAATTTAAAGTGCTATATCTTTTTGCATACCTTTATTTTGTAATTTCCTAGAAAATTAAGTCATGAAAACCGTTTTGTTTGGAATTAAACTCATAACTTGAAATTTCGTTATGTTTCATGCGTAAGTTATTTCTTTGAGGAATTCGTTGCCTGAATCCATGACTATGCAAGACACCGATCTTTAGCATACACTTGTGTTATCGTTAGCAAAGTAGAAAGATTTAAGCAGCTAGCAATTACACGTGCATTTGCACCAATTCAGAAATAGCACCCAACGTGGGGCCCGAGTAAAACTTAGGACAACCCCACTACTATTCGGATATGTACACCACCAAAAAATCGACATACTTTTGCTCATTATCATCCATTTATATTAAATTGTTTAGATTAATTTTATTCTTAAGCTAGTTATGCAGACTCGTAATGCGATGGACCCGTTAAATATGCATTTTTTGACAACTTGACATGAAACAATTTGTAAGATAAAATAATGGAAACGAAACTCTAAGAAGCTAGAAAATCAGGTGATGCCACAACTCAGCGTTCAGGACCTAGTCGACCTGCCAAGGCCAAACCTATATGTAATCAAAGAGCAGTTCAAAAGAGACGGATCAGCACGTAATCATCGACCATCTCAAGTCAACATAGGCCAACGCCTACTCGGGGTAGTAGTCCAGACCAAGTACTTCTCCAGACTACGCAAGTTTCACACAAACCGCTATCCAAGCACAACAGGAACAGATAGTAAACCATTTAGCTTTGCCGGTTGAAGACAAGTAAGCATCTATTCGAACTGAGCGCAACGAACCAAAACCCCATTAGACGTTCAGCATCCCTGCACTAAGAAGAGAAGAACAGTATAATCCCACGCAAACACCTAGAAACCTTAGTAGTCAGACTCAGAACTCAAATAGAGGGTCGCGAGCAAAATAGACATTGTCACCCAAGAAAGTAGCGAAGTTAGCGAATAAAATTTGATGGTTCTAAAGAGAGAATGAATTCAAAGGATTAAGTTACAGAGCTCAAGTTTCGCATGTAGGCTTGAATATAGTGCACAGGTGGCATATTTCGGATTCAGCCGGAACGGACCACTATATCATATAGCTCCCATTCAAACGGCAAAGTCACGAAGAGTGACTCTTCTCAATAACTTCGTTATTTTATGATTATTATTACACCTATAAACGACTGTGCCATATCGGGCACAGGACTTTATAAAGATCGGGTGATCATATAGCTCTCATAGGAACGATCGGTCCGATCGGTCGGTGACTTTTGTCAATAACTTCGTTACTTTTGACGGGATTGCTTTCAAATGAAACATTTGTTAGTTAAATAAATCTGTTAATGACTGTGCCGAATTTGATAAAAATCGGGTGACTATATCATATAGCTTCCATAGGAACATATTTCAACTACCAGATTGGTTTTAAAGCCGTACGTGATTTCAATTTTTAATATCTCTTGGTTATTTGATGGTAACCTCTCTGTTTAAGAAGAAACATCGTACTCATCTGAAGCGGCTTCACCAAATCAGATGTACTAAAGAAAACGCAATACAACTGTACTTTTGTCACAAACAACTAACCTAGCATATGACTAAAATAACAATCAACACATGTTGTGGAAAATAATAAAAAAATGTAATTCTAAACTAAAAAAAAAAGATCACAACGGCAAATTGGCCGACGCCGTGCCCAAAACAATAATAAGTTTTCAACCCCCGAATATGTGGGTTTGAGTCTTTTAGTAAGATCTTCTAAGAACAATTGCTACCTCCTAGAGCTTAAGATTCTCGACTTATACACCGTTTATTTGTAAATAAAACCAGTTTATATTTTGCATTCAACGAATGAATTTTATTATATTCCTTCCCTCTGGAGTCCCTATTTCTTTTTGGTCCTTCGAGAAAACAGAATTCTGCGGTTTCTCCAAACCCGTGGTAACTCAGTGCAAGTGTAAATGCTTAGATCAGCTAAAGGTAGCAAACTAAAAGAACTCTTTTTTTCCCCACCAGTGGTAAGAGACAGACTATAATATACGACAATATATTGCTTAATAAATAAAAAGTGCGTGCGTCCGATTTTTAAGGCAGTTTGGCTAGTAGAGCTACTGTAGTGATTCGGTGGAGTATTTTTGTGTGTGGTGTATTCGAAGCCCTAATATCGAAAGTAAAAATGAAATGTATAGTGTATATATGTATGCACAAATATAGTTGCAAGTAGGCAACAAAAATTAAAGCAGCAGCAGAGCAATTACACAGTTGCAAAGAAGGAGCAAGGCAACAAGACAGTTGAAGTGACGAGGGAAGGACGGTCGCAGGTGCCCGCAAGACGAAGGAGAAGAGGCGACCCGAGGAAGGCGAACAATCAGCAAGCTATCGGCGAACTCTACCCATTGGCGGACAAGCAGCAGCGGACAGGATTATCAGATAAGATATTAAAATAAATAGTTATAAGTAAATCAATCTATTTTATTTTTATTATTATATACTTATATCGATATCCTAAAATACACATACGGCAAAAATGTTCCCTACCAAAACTGTAAAATTGTTAGTGAATCAAATCGAGTTGCATAAAAAGATAAAGAAGTTAGAAGAGTTAGATACTATAAAGTAACTTGCAAGATTCTGAACGAAGTAAGTGAGATATAGAAGCAATGGATTAGTTACCAAAGCCAAATGCTACAGAGTGGAGTAATCGATCACCACTATTTCACAGATGGAAAATATGAGGAAGGGCTAGATATAGCAGCCAGATTACTAGCCAAAGGAGAGTCAAGCAGGCAAGGCACACTGTAAGCAGGAGATATTTAAGGATAAAGTCTATCAGCTCAAGGATTAATTGGATAGGGTAACCAATGATTTACGTACTTTAGACAGTTCAACAGGCAATGAGGTATGCATAATATATATTAAAAAGATCAATTATTTATGGGAGAAAGTACAGTCGTGACAGGTTTTAACAAAAGATGCAAAATTTAAGAACGCTATGGATGATTTAGAATTTGATGTCCAGAATGCATTTATAAGTTAACTCATATTACTATGATATGCTTACGATATTATGAAATGTGAGCACAAGCCATTTAACACGTTGCTATGTGGGAACATACCAATGCCATGTTGGGGCAGTTGGCATTATTGATAGTATATTGTACTTAGCTACTAGAGCTGTGCGAAACATCGATGTAGTATCGAAACATCGATGTTTCTCCTTTCGTATAAAACATCGATTTTTTTCTCCGATGTTCGATTTTGTCAATTTTTCCATCACTTAGAAAAAGAAACGCAGTAAAAGCTAGAACGTAATTTTAGGAGTTATTGGTGTTGGCAGGCAGCGTTTATAATGAAAAAATATCTTAGAGCTTCAAATGGGCAAGGTATGTACAAATATATATTAACTGTACGTTCTTTCCAAGATAACCTCTGTGCTTTGTATTATTTGTAGGGGAGTGTGTAGGTTGTAGTGCGGCAACCATTGAAGAAAAACAACAAGAGGAAAAGACGCAAGCCAAAAAGGCGCAATATGGGCAGTCCAATGGAAAGACTGCCAAATGTTTAATATGTGGTAAAATTGATCAAACCAGCGGAAACACCACCAACATGGCGGGGCATTTAAACCGGGTACACCCAACGTTAACTGTGAGTGAGTTGCCAAAGTCTTCAGGACATATGGCGGCTTATTTGGATAAAAAATATGAAACGGAAGAGGGATTGGGACAGCGCATTTGAAAAAAATTAAATTTCTGTTTTATAGTTTTAAGTTTGGAAAAAAGATTCTTTTTTAATCTTTATTAATCTTTATTAAATAAGAATCTTTTTCCCAAACTTAAAACTATAAAACAGAAATTTAACAAAAATTTAACAGAAAAACAAAAAATGTATCATATTACTTCGATGTAGTATCGATACATCGATGTGTTTTCCTGAAAAACATCGATGTGGCCAAACATCGGTGTTTCAACAGCTCTAGTAGCTACCACTTTTTGGGCCCTTGCTTACTATTTCTAACTGGCTCGATTATTCTTATTCGGAGAGAGGAGCTTGGAACACAATCATATCGCAACACAACATCTGTCTCGTATTAATTAATATTATAAAATGATTAATAAATTGGAATTCATTGAAACTGAACTTATTAACTTATATACAGGGCCCATAAGAACGATCAGTCGAAAACAGTGATTTTTGTCAATAGCTTCATTATTTTCTAAGCTTTTGTCATGCTGAGTTTAATATACCTCCAAATCACTGCTCCAAATTTTATCTAATACACATACGATATGATGGGATGGTTTATTTTTTCAATATTCTTATATCAAATCGACACACATACATTGACATTTTTCGTTGGCTCTCTTTGTGCCTACCCCTGGTATACGAAATTCGGCGCGGCCGATGTCAGACCCCGCCGTCTGGTTCTTATACATTGTATGGGGGTCTGTCCAGACCCAGGTGTGCAAACTAAGGTGTCAATTTTAAATCCTGATTCTCATCCTTCTCCAAGACCTTTTGTAAATGGTTACCTTTTGGAATCGACAGATAAGTTCATTTTGGAAGCTACCTAAAAGTAGAAGTCGCTTACTAATGTAGAAAGAAGCTAAAATCGCGTCCAAAGTCAGGAAAGGTCTGTTTAAAATCAGATGGGCAACGGAGGATTACCGCCAATGAGAAAAATTTCATTAAAAGTCATTTCATTTCAACGCCAATAAAAAAATTTGATTA
Source organism: Drosophila willistoni (assembly GCF_018902025.1). Classification (NCBI taxonomy): domain Eukaryota; kingdom Metazoa; phylum Arthropoda; class Insecta; order Diptera; family Drosophilidae; genus Drosophila; species Drosophila willistoni. The sequence goes on along the minus strand of NW_025814459.1, from coordinate 4,614,243 downwards.
GCAATGAAAATTTTCCCCATGCTTATGAAAAGACTAATGCATTGCAAAAGTAATTCATTAGTAACGACTCTAATGTCTACTTACTTTTGAAACGTATTTGTAATCAGATGATCTCATAAGTCCTCCTGTGGCCTGTAAATACCTTAATGTGTTTCGTAGAGAGCCGCCAGTGCACCCTTGATTACCGAAAGAAATGCTGCAATCCACAATTTGTTGTACACTTAGAGACAAAAGTTTACCAGTGCGTTTAAAAATTTGTCCCTCTATACTCTCGGCAATACTGAAAGCATAGCATGATCCACAGTTTTGTTGATTATGCGCTAGCGTAGTAAATCCTTTTTTCCTCCAATCAAAGCTATCTGGAACATTCTCCAAGTGTGACATACCAACAACTTCCTTCATATCTTCTGTACTGGTGTTACGTTGACTCCTTATTAAACGCAAATACCTTTTAAGATAGGCATCGGTATTCTACAGAAGAAAAACATTTTCGCTTAGAAAGAATCTTTCATTATAGAACTTTTTATACCAAATCTGCCAAAGCATTGGTTCCCAAAGTAAAATTTCTATCACCGTACTTGTAAAGTTTGTTATGGTCATTTACAAGCTTACAATTTTCGTTAAATGCTTCAAGGCTTCGTAATTTATCATATACACGATAGTAGCTCTTATTATTAATTTTCTGAAATATAACAAAATATGTAAAAAAAAATTATTTTAACTTAATTTCTTTCACTAATTCTTTATTAACCTTATAAGTTTCAAATTCTTCATTGCAAGTAAGAGAAGTAAGATCAGTTCTACATTTAACCGAAGTCTTATTTAGTACACAAACAACGATGCATAAAAGAATTAACTTAAACATTGTGATAGTTTTTAAAATATCTATTATTTGTTGAAGGCAATTCACAAACTGCGATTCAGTAAGTGCAATTTTATTTATAAATCTTTTGAAATGTGTGCTTTTATAAAATGAAGTAAGTAAATCGACTTGACGAATTAGGTATACCATACACCAGGAAAATAAATATTTAAAATTTTTAGTACCAAATGAATTTACGTATTTTTAAAAAACTCTGTTAACATTCTTTTTACAAGCATATCTTAGAATATCTTTAGTCAACTCATGCCTTTTGGAAAACCGTTTATATGCATCCCCTTCCGGGTGCGGAAGGGTCGTTGAAAAAAACTCGATCACTTTACATACAACACGAGTCCACATACCAAATTTGGTGGAACTATCTCTTATAGTCTCCGAAACTAAGGCATTCATACGGACGGACATACGGACATGGCTAGATCGACTAGGCTGTTGATGTTGATCAAGAACATATATACTTTATGAGGTCGAAAAAACTTCCTTCTGCCTGTTACATATATTTTGGCGACTTTAATATACTATTTTACTCTATAGAAGTATGGTATAAAAATATAAGGGTATTGATGTTTATTTACATTAGGGTTCCTCTTCTGCGTTAAATGGCCTTTTTGTTGTTATAATATATAATATATAATATATAATATATAATATATAATATATAATATATAATATATAATATATAATATATAATATATAATATATAATATATAATATATAATAATATAATATATAATATATAATATATAATATATAATATATAATATATATAATATATAATATATAATATATAATATATAATATATAATATATAATATATAATATATAATATATAATATATAATATATAATATATAATATATAATATATAATATATAATATATAATATATAATATATAATATATAATATATAATATATAATATATAATATATAATATATAATATATAATATATAATATATAATATATAATATATATATATATATATAATATATAATATATAATATATAATATATACCTAATATATAATATATAATATATAATATATAATATATAATATATAATATATAATATATAATATATAATATATAATATATAATATATAATATATAATATATAATATATAATATATAATATATAATATATAATATATAATATATAATATATAATGTTGAAATAATTCTCTCTCAACTCAATGCATGCATGATCACACACATACGAATATATATATGTAACTTTGTATACTCTCTCTCGAGATGCGTTAAAGAGAACAATGACTCGATGAGAGACAAATAGATAGAAGTTAGTCGCGAATAAACTGCACAACCAACCACACGCATTCTGTTTTATTATAACAATAGGTTATGGACCCAGGCAACGTGCCTATGTGGTTGCTGTGGTAATTTCTAGATGAAATTAGATTTCGCGCTTTGTTCTAGACGGTTTTTTCACAAAGTATATATAAACGAGTATAATGTCGGCGTTATATCAGATCGATAAACTCGAGGACAGTAATTATGACTCGTGGTGCATCCAGATGAAAAGTGTGCTGGTGCATGCGGATTTGTGGAATGTGGCGTCAGGTGTATTGGCAAGGCCAACTACGGGGGAGAACACCGGATGGACGACGCTGGATCAGAAGGCATTGGCAATGATCACCTTGAGCGTCAAGACTTCACAGTTGGGACATGTGAAGCACTGTGCAAGTGCACATGAGGCTTGGAAGAAGCTTCAGGAAGCTCATCAACCCAGAGGACCCGTTAGAAAGGTGGCACTTTTCAAGAAATTGCTAAGTAAACGCATACAGGAGGGTCAAAGCATATCGAGTTATTTGTCGGATTTCAAGGAAATCTTGGACAAACTTGCTGGCGTTGGAATTGAAATATTGGACGAGCTTGTAACGATTATTTTGCTATCCAGTCTTCCAGACGAATTCGACAATTTCGTTGTCGCCATAGAGACGCGCGACAGTTTGCCGAGTTTCGACATGTTATGCATAAAGCTGAGAGAAGAAGGAGAACGCAAATGAGAGAGCGAAAAACCGACCGAGAGCGCAAAAGCATTTACAGTGGTGGAAAAGCAATCGATGCAGAGAGACAATTGGAACAAAAAGTAAAAAGTTTTGAACTGTTTTGCGTGTGGCGGCAAAGGCCATTTTAAAGCAAATTGTCCCAGTGTAAACGGTCGGAAGGTTGCATCGAACCCGAACAAGGCAGTACAGTCATCGTTAGGTTTGCTGAACGCGTTGGACGCGAAATGTGTTGAACGATCGAACTGGTGTCTGGACAGTGGCGCCACCAGCCATATGTGTTGTAACAGAGATTTGTTTTCAACATTTGTGAAACATTCGGAGAAAATTGTTTTGGCTGATAATAACTTTCTTCAGGCTGAAGGAAAGGGCGAGGTAAAGCTGAATATTGTTTCACGTATACTTACATTAAAGAATGTATTGTATGTACCCAAAATGAGAGGTAATTTCGTGTCGGTGAGCAAAGCAGTCGAACATGGAAGCATAGTTGAATTTGGACAAAAGTATGCAGGAGTGATCCAAAAAGGTGAATGCATTCTGAAAGCGGACAAAGTTGGCCGTTTGTATATTTTTGGAACAGCACCGAGCGAATGCTGTGCCATTGAACAGTCTTTCGAAGATTTGTGGCATAAAAGGTACGGACATCTCAACTATGGCAGTTTGGCTGAAATTGCACGAAAGGATTTGGCCCGTGGCATGGGAACGTTTGACTTAACGTCGTTGGAACCCTGCAAGATCTGCATGGTAAGCAAGATCACAGTACAGCCATTTCCAGATTCGACCAAGAACAGAGCTACAGAAATCTTGGAACTGGTGCATTCAGATGTTTGCGGTCCGTTCGATACAAAAAGCCTTAGAGGCAGCAGATACTTTTTGACATTTATCGATGACAGGTCACGTCGCGTATTTGTATATTTCCTGAAGGGAAAGGATGAAGTATTTGGAAAGTTTGTCGAGTTTAAAAACATGGCAGAGCGGCAAACTGGAAAGAAGCTAAAGTGCATTCGAAGCGACAATGGTCGCGAGTACGTCAATAAATCGTTTGACGAGTTTCTCAAGGGCAATGGAATATTGCGGCAGCTCACGGTACCATACACGCCGCAGCAGAACGGTGTAGCAGAAAAAGTTAACAGAACTCTTGTGGAGATGTCAAGATGCTTGCTCATCCAGTCTGGTCTACATCAATCTCTTTGGGCTGAAGCAGTTTATACAGCTGCTTATCTGCGGAATAGGTCACCAACTCGAGCCCTGGTTAACATGACTCCAATGGAAGCATGGAATGGTAAGAAACCATCAATAAGTCATTTAAAAGTTTTTGGGTCTATTGCAGTGCCACTGGACAAAGGACATCATAAGGACAAATTTGATCCAAAGGGCAAAGAATACCGAATGGTTGGTTATTCTCGAAATGCGAAAGGGTATCGGTTGTACGACGCCGAAACCAGGCAAGTTGTTGAGAAGCGAGACGTTTTGTTCGACGAGCGTTTCGGCAATGCCGATTCGAATGGTGATATCGTCAAGTTTGATTTTCCATATGCGGATGATCAGGATTCAGGATCTGTTGATGCAGCAGATGACTTCAGCAGTACAGACGACTCTGATGCAGAGGTCAGCGCGAAGGGCAGCAGTAGCGAAGATTTCGACATGGCAGTTGAACAAGAAGTGGCAGAACCTGTGGTTGAACAACGTGTTGGACCCGGCAGGCCGAAGCTGATTCGAACTGGAAGGCCTGGCAGACCAAAGAAGCAGTTCAACATTTTAAGCGCATTGATTACAAGTGAGGTGATCATACCAGAGACCTATGAGGAGGCGCTTAGTAGTCCGTTTGCTTCGCATTGGCGTGAGGCTATGCAAAAGGAGTATGATTCCTTGATATCAAATCACACTTGGCAGCTTAGTACGCTACCGGAAGGGTATAAACCTGTTGGCTGCAAGTGGGTCTACAGTGTAAAGCGTGATGCAAAGGGAGAAGTCGAGCGTTTTAAGGCGAGACTAGTAGCAAAATTATGTTCACAGCGCTATGGAGTGAACTACAATGAAACATACTCGCCTGTATGTCGCTTGGAGAGTGTTCGTTTCATCTTGGCCCTAGCAGCGCAGTTAAAATTGTATCTACACCAGATGGATGTATGCACGGCTTACTTAAACAGTGATTTGGGCGATACTGTATACATGAGGCAGCCCGAAGGATACGCAACTGAAGACAAAAGTAAGGTACTTCTGTTGAAAAAGGCGTTATATGGACTCAAACAGTCTGGACGGGAGTGGAACTCCAAACTCGATAGTGTTTTGCGAGCTAATGGTTTCATACCTTGCGACAATGAACCATGTCTATACAAACAGCAAGCAAAAGGTAATCTATCACTAATCCTTGTCTATGTAGACGATCTTCTTATAGGATGCCAGGAGAAATCGGATCTTGACAGGATTAAGTCAGCTATAATGGCAGCGTTTAAATGTGTTGACAAGGGACCTGTGCGTCTGTTCCTTGGCATGGAGGTTTACCGTGATGGCGAACTTGGCGAAATATCATTGGGTCATTCACAGTACATCAAGGATCTACTGGAGCGATATGGCTATGCTCAGTGCAGACCAGCTGCAACACCGTTAGAAGCAGGGTATCAGGTAGCCTGCGATAAAATGGAGTGTAAAAGGGTTGATGCAACTCTTTATCAGTCAATGATAGGCGAGCTAATGTGGCTTGCGTTGACTACTAGACCAGATATACTTCACTCAGTATGGAAGTTGGCTCAACGTAACAAGGACCCCCATAATGAACACCTTGTAGCCATAAAGCATGTTTTACGATATTTGGCTTCGACAGTTGCCTTCAAGATTCATTACAAGCAGTCGGATGCGGCGTTTACTGGTTTCGTGGACGCAGATTGGGCAGGCGATAGGATTGATCGCAAGTCTTATACAGGATATGTATATTTTATGGCTGGCGAACCGATATCATGGAAATCGGAGAAGCAGCGGAGTGTTGCTCTTAGCAGCACCGAAGCAGAGTACATGGCGTTATCAACAGCGTGCAAAGAAGCCATTGTATTACGTCGATTAATCATCGAGATTGGTTGCGGAGAGGAAGATACATCTACCGTTTTGTATGGCGATAACCTCAGCGCGCAGCAATTGGCTAAGAACCCGGTACATCATTCAAGGACGAAGCACGTGGACATTAGATATCATTTTGTTAGACAAGTAGTTAATGATGGTCAGATTGTTTTAAAGTATAAGTCTACTAATGAAATGATAGCTGATATCCTAACCAAGAATCTTGCGAAGAAGAAGCATGTAGAGTTTACGAATTTGTTAAGTATAAGATAAATTTGTGGACATACTTGCATTGAGGAAGGGTGTTGAAATAATTCTCTCTCAACTCAATGCATGCATGATCACACACATACGAATATCCTTATGTAACTTTGTATACTCTATCTCGAGATGCGTTAAAGAGAACAATGACTCGATGAGAGACAAATAGAAGTTAGTCGCGTATAAACTGCACAACCAACCACACGCATTCTGTTTCTGCGTCTTGACTTGTATAGGATTGCCAGATGGGCGGGTGACCAAGTAGGCTGCCAGATGTATTCGCAATATGTATATTGTATATTGTATAATATATAATATATAATATATAATATATAATATATAATATATAATATATAATATATAATATATAATATATAATATATAATATATAATATATAATATATAATATATAATATATAATATATAATATATAATATATAATATATAATATATAATATATAATATATAATATATAATATATAATATATAATATATAATATATAATATATAATATATAATATATAATATATAATATATAATATATAATATATAATATATATATAATATATAATATACAATATACAACATAAATATTACGAATACATCTGGCAGCCTACTTGGTCACCCGCCCATCTGGCAATCCTATACAAGTCAAGACGCACTCTCGTATATGGCACCGTAACATATTCACTACTAATATATATATATCCTTCAATAACTCTGTAAACCCATGAAGTTGAATAAATCTCAACAGGTTATGGGCCCAGCACGCTTCCACTGCGCCAATAATTCGATGGATTCAAAATAGTGAAAATTAAGTAAAAAGTGTAAAAGTTGTGGCGAAAAAGTTCTAGAAAGATTTTTGTGTCTCGCCTGTGTGGCGCCGAACTGCCGTTTTCTTACGTTGCTTGTGTAGCTTCGCGGTCGGCTTTTGCTTGTGTAGCTAAGTCAAGAAAAAACGTGCGAGAGAGAACACAATAGAAAACAGTTAAATAAAGAGAAACAGAACATAAAAAATGAGTGTCGCAAGTGTACGTATAGAGCCGTTAGGCAAAGAAAATTTTGATACTTGGAAAATTCAAATGGAAGCACTTTTGATCAAAAATGATACGTGGAAATATGTGAACAATACATGTGTAAAGACAGAACAAAATGCTGCACAGTGGGTGAAAGAAGATGCTAAGGCAAAATCTGACTTAATTTAGCCATGGCGACAACAGAATTAAAACAAATAAAAAACTGTGAAACTTCAAACGAAGTATGGAAAAAGTTGCATAGCATCTACCAGTCCACGGGTCCCGCACGCAAAGCCACCCTACTGAAGTCTTTGATTTTGCTGAAATTAGGCCCCGGCGCCGACATGCGAGATCACGTCGATAAGTTTTTTGACATTGTAGACCAAATAATGAAACTGAAGTAATCAACATAAATGATTTAATCTCGATCTTGCTACTGTACAGTATATCAGAAGAATACGAAACATTTCGTATAGCAATCGAGTCGCAAGACAATTTAATTACACCTGAAGCACTAAAGGTAAAATTTTTGGATGAATACGAAGCGCGAAATCGAAACAAAGGAGAATCATCACCAGGGGCACTGATGATAAATAAGAGATTCAAAAATGGTGCACCAGGGTCGTCCAAGGCAGGTGGTTTCAAATACAAATGTTATAATTGTGGAAAGGTGGGGCACAAGGCGAAATGTCCCAAGAAATTTCCGAAAAACTCCGGAGAAAACAGTGAGTCATATTCAAGTATGTACATACAAGAAGCAAATCTTACACGCACAAGCCTAAAGGGATGGTGCCTGGACTCTGGAGCAACGTCACATATGTGTTTAGAGAAGAAAAGGTTTAATAAAGCGTATGCAGAAGAATCGCAAGAGTTAAAACTAGCAAACGGCGAAAGTCCAGCAATTAATGGAATCGGGTCGGTAACTTTTAAACCAAACTGTAAGTTTTCTGCAAACCTTTTGAACACAATGTATGATATTAGAGAAAATCTACTGTCAATAGCGAAGATATGTGACCACGGTTTTAATGTGTTATTTAAGAAGAATTTTGCAGAAATAATACAGGTATCCAATGGGCAAGTAGTTTTTGTCGCACAGCGAAAACATGACCTATACCATGTCGAGGAAATGAGTGAACAAAGCCATTTAGCAGTCGGAAGCAAAACAAGTATCAGGGAGTGGCATGAACGTTTTGGTCACTTAAACAAAAAGGACTTAAAAGATGTCATCCAAAAAGGAAGAGTACATGGTGCATGCGTAAATATAAATGAGAGTCTACCAATCTGCGAAGCATGCATTAAGGGGAAGCAATCACGAAAACCGTTTCCTGCATCCGACTCCAAATCAAAAGAACTACTAGAACTAATCCATACATTTGTTACATTTATAGATGATTTTTCAAAATGGTGCGAATTGTATACTATCAAAAGTAAATCAGAAGTTTTTAACAAATTCAAGGAGTTTAAGGTATACGTCCAACTCAAAACTGGAAAAAAGATTAAACGTTTTAGATCAGACAATGGAACCGGGTATACCAATAATGAGTTTAATAAGTATTTAAAAGCCGCAGGTATAAAGCACGAGCATTCAGTGGAATACACCCCACAACAAAATGGAACGGCTGAAAGGAAGAATCGAACTCTTGTGGAAATGGCTCGCTGCTACTGGGCTGAGGCAATAAACACTGCAAATTACTTACGGAATAGATGCCCATCCAAAAGTCTACGGGGAGAAGTCCCTTTTACATTATGGAATCATCGTATTGCATCTATCAAACATTTGCGCACATTTGGTCAAATTGTATACTCGCTTGACAAACGTGCAAAGAGTAAATTCAGTCCAAGATCTAAACGTTGTATATTTATAGGTTACTGTAATGATGCCAAAGCCTACAGACTATATGATCCCGAAGCTAAAATGGTATTAAGAAGTCGTGACGTCATATTCACAAATATTTTTGGCAACGATCATGAATTTGAAGAATTCTCAGAGCTGAGTGCAGTCAATGCGGAATATCAAGAGGAACATAGTCAGGAAGATGATTTTCAAGAAGAGCGTGTCGTTCCCGAGGAAAATACCCCAGAAGAGAATGCCGATATTGAAGAAAATATCCAAGAAGAACCAGTACTGCAAAGACGTGGACCTGGAAAACCCAGAAAAGTGCATACAGGAAAACCTGGTCGTCCCAAGCTCATCTATAATGAAGTCCATATCCAGTCAACCATCGGAAATGAGCCTGAACCGGAATCTGATGAGGAAGACGAATTTTATGAGGCATCGTCACTAATAAGCATCGGAGATGAATCGTCAACGCGCGCAGCTCTAAGTGGTCCAAATGCAATTGAGTGGAAAAACGCCTTGATAAGTGAGTATAAAGCGCTACAAAAGAATAAGACTTGGGAAACAGTAAAGCGAGAGAGGAATCAGAAAGTCATAGAAACCAAGTGGGTTCTCCGCACAAAGTATAAACCAAACGGCGAAGTGGATAGCCGCAAGGCTCGTCTAGTAACAAAAGGTTTCACTCAAAGAGAGGGAATTGATTATAATGAAACTTATTCCCCTGTAGCTCGTATAGGATCAATACGAACACTGATAGCAATCGCCGTGGAACTCGACCTCGACCTACATCAATTTGATTTTAACAGCGCATATCTGAATGAAGACATAGAGGAAGAACTGTATGTAAAGGTTCCACCAGAATTCACCGAAATACTTACGGAAAAAGAAAAGCAGAGATACACCGACGATAAAGTATGTAAATTAAAGAAAGCTTTGTATGGTTTAAAGCAGAGTGGACGCCAGTGGTATAAGAAACTGGATTGCAAATTGAAGGAAATGAACTTGATGCCACTTGCAGCCGATCCTTGTGTGTATATGAAAAAACAAGGTAATGGGATTATTATCGTTTCACTGTATGTCGATGATCTCATAGTCGCAACGAATAATAACAAGCTACTAACACAGCTGGAAGCCGAATTAACACGTAATTTTGAAATGAAGGATCTAGGAAAACTGTCTTATTGCCTGGGTATCGAATTTCTTCAAAATAAGAACAAAGGTGAATGTTCTTTGGGTCAATCAAGGTATGTAAAGGATATACTGAAGAAATTCAACATGGAGGACTGTAAACCAGTGAGCACACCTATGAACGCCAGCGAGAAAATTTCAAATCAAATGTGCCCAAAGACAAAACCGGACCTGGATGAAGTATCAGGCGTCCCATATCAAAGCTTGATAGGTGCTCTAATGTGGCTTGCAGTGTCGCCGCGCCCTGACATTGCACATACCGTAAGTCTTCTTAGCCAGTATAATAATTGTTACGGGAAACAACACTGGGTTGAAGCCAAAAGGGTACTTCGTTATTTGAAGGGTACTCAAGACCATGGACTAATCTATAGAAACCCCGGAAAAGATTTGGTTGGCTATGCTGATGCCGACTGGGCTGCTAATATTGATGATCGTAGATCTTTTACAGGTTTCGCATTTAAGATGGCAAACGCACCAATAAGTTGGGAATCCCGTAAGCAGCGAACTGTCGTTCTTTCTAGTACAGAGGCGGAATACATGGCCCTATCTGAGACGTCTAAAGAGGCTGTACATCTAAGATCTTTCTTACAAGAGATTTTTGGCTCGCTCCGTTCCACCATAATCTACAACGACAATCAAGGAGCTGGCCAACTCACACGAAATCCTCTATTCCACAAGAGGACAAAGCATGTCGACATCCGTCATCACTTTATAAGGGAACTGGTGGACAAAGGGGACCTTCGCATTGATTACATCTCAACAAGTGAAATGCCCGCAGACGTTTTAACCAAAGGACTAGGAACAGCAAAGCATGAGTCCTGTGTGACACTGTTGGGAGTACAAAAAATAGAGAAATAAGGCTCCATCTGAGGGGAAGTATTGCGAATACATCTGGCAGCCTACTTGGTCACCCGCCCATCTGGCAACCCTATACAAGTCAAGACGCACTCTCGTATATGGCACCGTCTGTGCCGGTCGTGTTTCTCATAGTTCTACCACAAATAACATATTCACTACTAATATATATATATCCATACAATATACAATATACAATATACAATATACAATATACAATATACAATATACAATATACAATATACAATATACAATATACAATATACAATATACAATATACAATATACAATATACAATATACAATATACAATATACAATATACAATATACAATATACAATATACAATATACAATATACAATATACAATATACAATATACAATATACAATATACAATATACAATATACAATATACAATATACAATATACAATATACAATATACAATATACAATATACAATATACAATATACAATATACAATATACAATATACAATATACAATATACAATATACAATATACAATATACAATATACAATATACAATATACAATATACAATATACAATATACAATATACAATATACAATATACAATATACAATATACAATATATATTATATAATATTTTCGATGAATTACTACGCATATCGTCAGTAACACACAAATACTGTCCCTATGAACTTGTATTTTGTAAACAAAATATTTTACCAATGCATTTTAATAGCATAAATAGAATAGAACCATAGAAATTAGGTTTAGATTAGAACTAGCATACAGTAGAGCTAGAATAATGTTAGAGAAACGTAAGAAAAACCAGAAAAATGTTTATGACAATAAGTCAGCAGATTTTAGAATAGAAATAGGAGATAAGGTTTTCTTAAAAAACGAAGCTGGTCATAAGCTTGACTCAGCCTATATAGGACCATTCGAAGTTGTAGAAATATCTAAAAACAACAACATAAAAATTAGGATTAATAAAAATAAGATACAAACAGTATATAAGGATAGGTTAAAAAAAAAACGAAAAGAAATATATAAAATTTTTTTATGGATTCAACTACTAACACTACTTCATTTCATTAAAAATGTTGGCCAATTTCTCGGCCATAATTATAATCTGCTACTCGTTGGATTCGATGAATCAAAACTTCCCTTGCCACAATCAAATTAGACGACGTTAGTAGTTTTCCATTTATTTATGCGTCCGTCGCAATCGAGTTCTCTTGGTACAGTAAATTTTTATATGCTACGAGAGAGAGTAATACAAAGTAAAATGTAAAGGGAAACGCAAGAAGAGAGCCACCAGTGATGCTAGATTGAACTCTCTTTGAGCTTGCGATATATCGATAGTTTAGCTATTTAACCCAATGGTTAATATTTCAAAATATAAATTAAATTAATGAATTTAAATTCAGGAGTTCTCCTGCAACATGCTCCCCCTGTTGAAAGAACCAACTTTCAAATAAATGATTCTGGAAGCGGAGCGATCTTGTGAATTGGCCTTTTGAAGATTTCTTTTGCAGTCCTAAGTTCGACTACTCGAATTTTGTCATCAGGTCCGGCATTTACAGACACTACTCTTGCTAAAGGCCAATGTTGAGCCGGCACGTTGTCTTCATGTACTTTAACTAGTTGTCCCACGGCCACATTTGCTTTTCCGTAAATCCATTTGCTGCGTTGTTGTAAGTTATGAACATAATCCCGTGCCCACAGTGTCCAGAATTGTTGTTTCAAATAGGTCACTCGCTGCCATCTATCCCTAACGGAACTTCGTTCCGGGAGGGTCCGTGGAATGGTATAGTAACTTTTCTAATCTCGTGCGTTGATTACCCAAATTCGTTCTCGTAAAAGAGATAAAATAAACTTTGGGCCAGCATGAAGATTTTTGTTGTGCAAGAATTCGATGTATAGCTTGGTAAAACGATGATTTTGGGGTAGCAGGGCCTGGTGCTTGGCGTTGAATGGAAGGTCTCCGTTTTCGAGACGTCCTCCGACTCTCATCACACATACTGCAGTTTGTTCAAATGTCATTGTGTGCATGAATGGTGTCAAACGCTGTAGACACGGTGTTAAGGTTTGTTTGTTTTTTAGTAAAGATATTTCATCAGCATAACATTCTTGTTGTATTAGTGCAACAATTTTCCAAAACGATTGATACATTTCTGTCTCAGTAATGCGAATATCGGCTATGGACGATGAACTTAGAGCGCGATCAGGCTTCACTTTGTTCACGCTGCGATAGAGGTATGAAACAATTCGAACGATTCGAATATACGATAAAGAACTATTTATGATCATATTTAGAATAGATTGTGAATTAGCGTTGTCTGCTTTGCTACAAAGAAGTGCTGAGTTGGTTCTTACTTCGATAGGCGGCGGAAGTGGTTCCCAAAGAATTGGCCATTCGGCCTTGGACAATTTTAAGAATGTTGGCCCTGTTATCCACATGCTTGTTTGCAGCTCTGATGTCCGACAACCACGAGAAACAATGTCTGCTGGATTCTTGTTAGAAGGGACGTGCTTCCATATTATTTCTTCCGTGTGTTGTTGTAACTCTGATACTCTATTTGCTACAAAACAATTTAGTGTTGATGCATGATGTTTCAGCCATTGCAGAACAATTTTTGAATCGGTCCAAAAGTATACCTTGTCGATGTATATTTATACCATACACCCATAGGGTGAAATGGTATATTAAAGTCGCCAAAATGTATGTAACAGGCAGAAGGAAGCATCTCCGACCCCACAAAGTATATATATTCTTGATCAGGATCAAAAACCGAGTCGATCTAGCCATGTCCGTCTGTCCGTCCGTCCGTCCGTCCGTATGAACACCTAGATCTCGGAGACTATAAGAGCTAGAGCCACCAAATTCGGTATGCAGTCTCGTGTAGTATGTACGCGGGTACATGTCATAACGCCCAGTGTCATAAGGCCCATGGGCTTTATGTCGCAAAAATGTGTGTCTTAGCGCCCATGGGCGCTAAGACACTTTTAAATGTGAACTAGCGCCCACTCCAAAAACGAAATAGCGCCCGAGGGCGCTACGACACAATTGAAGAATATTCAATAAAATATTTAAAAAATGTAATTGTTTGCCCTTTAATCGTGTCATAACGCCCATAAAAAAGTGAAATAAAGTCCGGCGTGCTTTATGTCACATTTAAAAGTGTCATTGCGCCCGTGGGCTTTATGTCGCAAAATGTGTGTCATAAGGCCCAAGGGCCTTATGACACTGGGCGTTATGACATGTACCCATGTACGCTTATCGAGTTTGTTTCAAATTTTTGCCACGCCCCCTTCCGCCCCGGAAATTACATAAAACTGTTTTTCTTAAAAAGTATGAAAGCTACAGACATTAAATTTAAATTTTAGCTAGCTTAATAGACGCGCAGATATTGACTATTTAAAAATTTTGCCACGCCCATTTCCGCCCCCGAAAATTAAACAAAACTGATTTTCTCGAAAACTAACAAAGCTAAAGTCACCAAATTTAGTATGTATATTGGCTTAGTATGCGCGCAGAATACATATATTTTAATATGTTGCCACGCCCACTTCCGCCTCCATAATTTAGAAAAAACCGATTGGCTCTTGCAATTTTTTGACCATCGCGATCAAATTTGGCAGACTAATAAATCTTATCCATTTCTATCAAACTACCGAATTTGATTGAAATCGGACTAAAAACATGCAAAATATACGTATGAACGTATTTTGCTACGCGATCCATAAGGGCAGAATTGGCCGTCGGCTAGTGGCGGCGCTAGAGTGCTCGTGTGTTTGTAGAGTGAGCGAGATAGCATATGGTATGAGGGCATGTTAAAGCAATTTAATAGACATACATTTGGTTTTCGAAATTTTAAATATTTGTTTCACCTGGTGTATGGTATACCCAAGTCGGCGAGACGACTTACTTACTTCATTTTAATGTCCTTTCGAATTTGCGCCGGAAGTCCGACTGAGCAAAAATGCTTCGCACAGTTCTAACTTAGGCAATGACTGTGTCTTGGTAGGTGCTATCTTTGATTTCGCAACGAGTAAAGTGACTTTGACTCCACTCGGGAGTTCTAATCGAACATAAAGACAGCATCCGTACGCTCTTTCGGATGCGTCAGCGAATCCGTGTATTTCGCATCGATACGTTTTTGATGTGTTCACATATCGTGGTATTTGTAGATATGATAAGTCTTTAAGATCCTGTAAAAGTTCTTTCCATATTTCCTTAATTCGACCATCGACAGGCTCATCCCAATCTAGGCCCTTGAGTGTCAAGTCTTGCATAAGAATTTTGCACCGAACAATGACCGGACTTATGAATCCCAGCAAGTCAAACATTCTTGCTACTACTGAAAGAATTGATCGTTTGGTAAATGGTTCTTGGTGGTCACAAATGTATCGAAATGTAAAGATGTCACTGCTGGGCATCCACGTCATTCCCAGAGTTTTGGTAGTGTCTTGATCTTCCATGGCGATAAATACTTCGTCCTCTGAAGTTTTCGTAATTTCCTTGCAGTTGCTACTAAATTTTGTAAGATGCAATCCAGCCTGTGCTAAGATGCCTACTGTATAATTTTTAATGTGTTGAAGCTCGGTTACGCAATCAGCTCCGGTTAGCAAGTCATCCACATATAAGTCGTTGCGTAATGTTTTAGCTCCTATAGGATGATCATGTGAGTACAAATCGGCAATATGGTGAACGCCTCTGATAGCTAAGAAGGGTGCAGCTGACATGCCATATGTCACGGTGTTGAGCTCGTAAGTTTTTAGTTCTTCTGTTTATGTTGGTCGCCATACAATGCGCTGAAATCTTCGGTCTCTTGGATCTATGACAAATTGGCAATACATCTTGGCTATGTCGCCTGTAAGTGCATACCTGTTCAGACGAAATGATAGAAATGTTATAAATAGGTCTTGTTGAATTGTGGGGCCAATCATTAACAGCTCATTTAATGATTTTCCCGATGATGTTTTAGCCGAAGCATCAAACACAACTCTTAGTTTCGTAGTAACGCTTTGCGGACGCAACACGCAATGATGAGGTATGTAATGTATTTGCCTATAATGAGATTCAAGTATTTGAAGTCTGCAGTCTAGTGTATCGGCATCTTCTTGGTCGCTAGTAGCAATGATCTTTTGATGTAAAGTTCGAATATGATTTTCAAACTGAGTCCGCTGGGATCTAGGATTTGTTAGTTTGTCTGTTCTCTTTGAGCTTACGGGAGTGTTTGAACCGTCTTTGCCCATAATGCTTCAATAAACGCCAGCAACACCTCCAAGTAGCAGAACCAACGCGAATGTTGAATAGTTATATGTGTATGTTCGCAAACTTAACTGTTTTTTGATGTACAGTTGGCGCAGGCACTCACGCTTGTTTGTATTCGATATGTAAAGAGTGGAATGACAAACGACGAAAATATAACTGTTCGGTTTTCTCATATTGGACATGTGCCAGTAATTGTTTGATTGAACACTTGCGGTTTTATTCCAATGACTTTACTGCAGTATGTGGAGAGTTTAATGTGGTATCATATGCATTAATGATGTCGACTTTTCTTCCTAGATGTCTCAACGGGTGTTTGATGATTGATTGCCTCTTGCAATCCCTTTTCGGAAACTTGTGGTAGCTTAAGAAGTTATGAAACAACGAGTCCAACTTAGTTGCAATTGAACCAAAACTTATTTAACAGCAAGTTTCTGGTCCTGTCACGGTCGCCAAAATGTTGGCCAATTTCTCGGCCATAATTATAATCTGCTACTCGTTGGATTCGATGAATCAAAACTTCCCTTGCCACAATCAAATTAAACGACGTTAGTAGTTTTCCATTTATTTATGCGTCCGTCGCAATCGAGTTCTCTTGGTACAGTAAATTCTTATATGCTACGAGAGAGAGTAATACAAAGTAAACTGTAAAGGGAAACGCAAGAAGAGAGCCACCAGTGATGCTAGATTGAACTCTCTTTGAGCTTGCGATATATCGATAGTTTAGCTATTTAATCCAATGGTTAATATTTCAGAATAATTAAATTAATGAATTTAAATTCAGGAGATCTCCTCCAACAAAAAATATAAAAAAAAAAATTTTTTTGAGAAAGAAAATTTGTCTGGCCAGACACAAATAAAACAATTTTTCTAACAAACATACATACATTACTATTAATCAATCTTTAATTATCATTAGTAGTAATTAATAAATAACTCCATAATATTAAGTTATTTTCTAAAAAGGGGAGGTGTAGTATATCCATACCAAAAATCATTCAACACAAAGAGCTCAACTTGTAACACTTTGTTGCAAGTATAAACAATCAAATATGTACGCAATAAAACATAAGTGTGCACTTGAATATGTTTACATTAATATATTCACATAAACATACTCACATAAATATACAGCTAAACATGTTCATATATGTATGTACATTTATATATGCACATACATATATTCATATGAGCAGCAATGCACAGGCGTAACATGAGCTAGGGCCAAGCCAGCGTGTGAACGCTGACCATGCACTTTGATGCAAGTGCCCCAATTAATATGTATGTAAGTTATGATGTTGGATATGTCCACTGGTTCCTGTTAGGGGTTGCCGTTGGTGGGATCCAGCTTATGGATTGATTTATGTTGATTAGGATGAGATACGATTAGGTATCTGAATCACCGTCCTTGTGGATCAGCAATATATTATAGATGATAAATTGTGTTTCGGCTAAGTGCCGGAGTTTGTAAGGAAGCTCTGGCAGGGGTACAATTCTCAGTCCCAGAGTCCAGTCTACAGAACATTTATTTGATCTGGAGTCCTTGATGAGTATTAGGATTGGGGACTGAGACCACATGAAGGGGGGAAAAAGGGAAGGGAAAGGAGTAGGAGGAGAGTCCAAGAGGAGTAGCAACGACTGATCTCGTCTGCCAAGCGAAGCCCGCTTGGCCAAGATCCGTTGCCTCTTGGACGGGAAAGGGAAGCGGGAAAGGGAATGTTAGTGTGGTTATGGGAAAGGGATGGTGAAGAGGAACTGCAACGACTGATCTCGTCTGCCAAGCGAAGCCCGCTTGGCCAAGATCCGCTGCCTCCTCACCTTGAGTGACTGAGCCTAGGGACCAGCGACTGACTTCGTCTGCAGGAGAATAACTCATCCTGCCGAAGTCCGCTGGTCCTTCGGCTCCACTCAAATGGTTAAGTGGCCGTGGAGAAGGGAAGGGAAAGGGTATACATAGATTCAGTGCCGAATAAAGAAATAATGCCGGGTAGGTTAAATGATCATATTATAATGTTTATTAATAATTAATTAATCCTAAGCATATTTTGAAATCTGGGTCCCTACCGCACTCAAGCAAAAATAAAGGGGAACTTTGGTCATGGGCTCACCTGCTAATCCTGAAGGACCTCTTTTGGGTACTCTGTCTTTAGTCTTCTGCTACACTTAGTTACACTTGTTGATTTTCACTGAGACTTCTTTTGCTTGTTTCACTGGACAACTAATCACTCTCGTGGTTACTGGCGAAGTGATTTTTTCCTCATTCTAATTCGCTGTCGAAACCCACCCTTGCTCTGCCTACTTATGTCCTAACGGTGAAAACATTCGATTCGACATTGCGGTATTTTATGTGCCCTCCATGGTCGTATAAAAAATATAAGTAACAATAAAGAGGGGCCCCACATGGGCGTAGTTTAAACTGCAATGAAAATGTGACTCGTCACTATGCTATGGGGGTGGCCTCCGACACCCTCTGGCTCCGTTAGCCCAAGGCTGGCGTGAGTTGATGTAGCAGCGGTGTCGTTTGCTGGGGCGAGCGCTGGTCGGGGGCGGGGCCCAGAGAGATCTAGAGGCATCTTCTCGTTGACAGGTTGACACTCACGGACCCTGACGGTTGTCAAACGAATGCCAGTGTTCGCTGGGGGACTTATCGGCTCATACACGGGCCGCGGAGGGGTGTCCGGCATGGCTACTTCTACGACTGCTGGAGATTGACGTCTCTCCAGACACTCACAAACGGGCCGTAGAGGGGTGTCCGGTGTGAGCGAAGCTGGGTCTGCACGGGCTTTGGAGGACTCATGTACGGGACGCGGAGGGGTGGCTGATACACGGTGAGTCGGAGAGTTGGACTTGGATCCCTGGTCATCGGCGGCGGGGACTCTGTAGTCCTCCATCGGGACGGCGAGTACTTCACCAGGGTCCGGCCCTGGGTACGGCAGGACGAACATCTCCTCGCGGAAAACGCGCTCTGCCGGCCAGACGAGGGGATCCGTTTGGTGGAGCGGGGGCGTAGCCATATCTTGCCGATATTGTGCGAGGGCCATGTCCGGTGGGCACACAGGCACCGGGCACATCGTGCTTCAATACAATGACATGTTGTGCTATTTGGGTAATGCCGTTGAGCCTGTCGAACTTAGTGATTTCCGCGTCAAGAACCGCTTGACGTTCCGGCTCTAGTGTCTCCTGTTCCATACTGGATGATTCTTCTGGCTTTAAGTCCTCGTCACGGATCTCAGCTTCTACTGAGGCTAATCGGGCGTCCACCTCGGTTACCGGTTCCTTTTTGCTGCCGGGCTGGCGGAATGGGTTTTTACGGACAGCGTCAGGTGTTGGAGGCGGCAAAACTGAGCCTGCTTGACATACTTGTTTGTTGCTATGCTGAGAGTCACAGGTATCCTTGGGCGTAGCGGACGTTTCTGCAGGATCCAGTTGATTTATATGAGCATCAGGCTGCGTGTGGTCATCCGCCACTAGTGATGGCTGAATTGTAGAATTCACGGGGCTGTGGGGCTTATCCAAAGGGGGCATCTGTAACAGGTAACCTCCACAACGTATAGAAGTTCCTATTTTCCGAAGGAAATCCACTCCCAGAATAAGAGGATCCATCATCGATGGCATCGCTAACAATGTCATATGTACGGTCTGTGCCCCGAGACTGATGGTTGCCCTAAGAGAACTTTTGATTGCTGCCCGAGTATTATCGGCAAGGTTAACATTAGTATGAATGTCTCGCAGAAGGAACTGAGCGAAGTGCTGAAGAGCCACTTCCTCGTTTATGAAACTCTTGTTCGCTCCTGAATCCAAGGTAGCTACCATTGGTTTTCTATTGACGAAGACATGGAGTTGGATGCGGTCTTTCTTTAGGAGGAGGGGGTTACTGGGCTGAGGTCCTGGTCTGGTCCCTCCGTCTGGCCCAGATTGAGACGTTTGGCCCGTTTCCCGAACGACGGCAACATTCGATGGTACGTACCCCCCTTCGTCCGCATTGCCAACAGAACTACACACGGGGCTTCGTGCATTCTCGTGCGAAGTGACCAGCTCCCGCACATTTGCGGCAAGCTGTACTGGAATCCATGAGTGCTTCGGAGAGTTGACATATAGCAGTCCCGTTTAGGCTGGAAGGCATATGATCCAAGGGCTTATTTTGAACGGCATTGCTTTTTTTCCAAGAATGCGCTGAGTCCTCGCTGCCTTGCTCCAATCGAATTGTCTCATAATTTACCACCAACTTGGTTAAGCCGGGTAACGTTTGGAAATCATTTCGTCGGGTATACAGCTTGTAGTCTGGTAAAAGATTTTCGTAGATCCTGTCGAGTTCCTGTAACGTCGAGTAATGAGCTCTCTTCATCATCAATCGAAGGTCTACTAGATACTCCTTGTATGGTTCCTGATGGCGTTGCTTTCGAGCGCGTATGCTATCGTCTAGTTTCTCAAAATAGCGTGGGGGTAGAAAGAACTCTAAGAATTCGGACTTGAAGTCGACCCATGTCATCTCCGGATAGCCGCTGATTTGCCACCAGCTTTCGGCCCGTCCGGTCAATAGGATGGCTATCATCGGAGGCAGTGTCTCCAAACTCAAACGGTAAGTCGCGGCTCGAGCCTCTATTTGCTCTATGAAATAGATAGGGTCGGTAGATCCGCTAAAGGCAATTCCACATTTAGTCGACTCCGCTCACTGGGCTCGATGTTAATCTTTGAGCCAGGCATGCCGAAAGGTGTAGGAGAACCGGAACGAGAACCAGAATGCGATTCAGAACGATAGTTGGTGTCTTGTGGCACCGGTAGTTGAGAAATAATTCCTTCGGGAGTAGGCGACGGTGCTCTGTACTGTGGCTTTACATCTATTTCTTGTCCCCGGCACTAAATTGGGCTTCGATTTCTGCGAGTCGACTCAATACCTCAGGATGGTGATCCTCCCTTGAGGCGAACTCACGAAACCGATTTCTTAGGTCTTTCACTATTCCACCGGTGTCTAATCCGAATTCGTCACAAAGGACTTCCAACTCGGCTTTGCGACGATGATTTATCCAATGAACGCCCATTGCTAGTATGTTAGTAAAGACTCGGAGTCGTAGTATAAGTGATAAGCAGCTAAAGGATATCGGAGTTCGCCCAGTAGGCTACGCGATACTGATTAAAGATGGCTACGGTAAACCGATAGGCTATGGTATGGACGTGCAATTTGACCAATGCGTATATATATATGTTTTATTTAATTTTTAATAAATTCTGCAAGGGAGGGGTCAGAAAATATAAAAATGTATGTATGTTTGTTCAAAGAAGAGTAAGTAACGGTGACGAGTAAAGGAGAATTATCGCCGCTGGGGAAACTTTCGAGGTGGTTTTTTGGTTTAAATATTTTGAACAAAATCTTTGCAATGGTTCAAATATATATAAGAAAGATCTTGCCTGTTGGTAGAATTCGATCCAGTTTGTTTATTTCAAATAAGTAAATCCTTGGATGTAGGATATAGTTATTGGAGACGGGGTAGCTCCTCCCTCGATGTTGTCCAAAGAAAATAAACGTTTACTCCGATTACTGTTTAGAATATCCTTGAGAAAATAGTGGTCCTTGCTGCTGAATTTCTTGATGTCCTTTGCATTAATCTCCGTTGTATCCTTGAAGCTTAATTCGCCCTGGCGATGAATGTCCTTGTCCTATGTCCTTGTTGATCCTTCCTTTGTTAATCCTTGTATTGGTGAGTAGTCCTGTTAATGATCCTTGTCCAGTTGTTATTCTTCCGGATTGAAGAAATTTTTTTCCCTCGATGTTTTCTTGTTGAGTTCCAAACACTGACTGCCTTTGCCAGTGCATAGGCTTGGTTTTAAATAGTCCCTTGTGCGTCACTCTTCTGTCTCTTTTCCTCTGCTGCTGTTACTTCTGCTGCTGCTTTGGGTGAGAGTGGTGGATTTTTAGGTTACCCATGCCCAAGTCCCGCTGAACTCATAATGCGGTAGGTTACAACCTTGCTAATGGCTCTCTGAGAGGCACCTAGACTCGTTCTATCTGCTTCTGGCAACTTTAGCTATATTCTCTTCTGTTGTAAAAAAAAACAATTTTTTTTTTTTTTTAATCAAACTAATTTCCATAGGCGACTCTGTCGATGGCTGCGTTGATGACTCTATGGCTAGCTCTGTCGGTAACTCAGTAGCTGACTTCATTAATAATTCTCTCTGGAATACGCTGTTGATGAGATTATTAATCCTGTCGAAAACTCTGTTGATGACTCTGCTGATAATTCTGTCGCAACCCTACCGGAGACTCTGCCGATTTTCTCACCTAGCATGGCATGCATGGTGTGCATGTTATATATATATTTATTTATTTATTTATTTTTTTTTTAAATTTCCGTTGCTTTCGCAACATACAAAAAAAAAATCATACAAGTTTGCACAAAAGCAAATGGTTTTCTTTTACTCATGTGTGTGGTAAACTAGGTGATACACTCATGCATACCCTTCCATACGTATACCCATACGAAAGTTGATGACCAATGTCCATGAGTCGCCTCTTCACGCATATGTACGTCACGAATGAACCAGAGATTCCTCTGCCCTGGAGGAAATGTGTGACGTCACACACTGACACTTTCAGGCTAATCTCTACAATTCGGATCGTGAGCGCACACATACACAAGAGTCAGCGACACTCATACACACTCACGCGATCGCGTCAATGCACACGAGCATCATCGTTTTTTCCACACACACACACACGTGCATTTTGAAAACTCTTTTCTCTTTCTTCTTTTTTTTTTTGCACAGAAAAAGAAAACTAAAACGAAACCCAACGCGCGGCTGTACTTGCAAATCAGTGTGAATGAAGGAATGACAAAAAAAAACGGTTGAATCAAAGCTGTGTGTATATATATTTTAATATTTCCCTCATAATACTCATCAAGGTCCCTGCTCGGGCGCCATCTGTAAGGAAGCTCTGGCTGGGGTACAATTCTCAGTCCCAGAGTCCAGTCTACAGAACATTTATTTGATCTGGAGTCCTTGATGAGTATTAGGATTGGGGACTGAGACCACATGAAGGGGGGAAAAAGGGAAGGGAAAGGAGTAGGAGGAGAGTCCAAGAGGAGTAGCAACGACTGATCTCGTCTGCCAAGCGAAGCCCGCTTGGCCAAGATCCGTTGCCTCTTGGACGGGAAAGGGAAGCGGGAAAGGGAATGTTAGTGTGGTTATGGGAAAGGGATGGTGAAGAGGAACTGCAACGACTGATCTCGTCTGCCAAGCGAAGCCCGCTTGGCCAAGATCCGCTGCCTCCTCACCTTGAGTGACTGAGCCTAGGGACCAGCGACTGACTTCGTCTGCAGGAGAATAACTCATCCTGCCGAAGTCCGCTGGTCCTTCGGCTCCACTCAAATGGTTAAGTGGCCGTGGAGAAGGGAAGGGAAAGGGTATACATAGATTCAGTGCCGAATAAAGAAATAATGCCGGGTAGGTTAAATGATCATATTATAATGTTTATTAATAATTAATTAATCCTAAGCATATTTTGAAATCTGGGTCCCTACCGCACTCAAGCAAAAATAAAGGGGAACTTTGGTCATGGGCTCACCTGCTAATCCTGAAGGACCTCTTTTGGGTACTCTGTCTTTAGTCTTCTGCTACACTTAGTTACACTTGTTGATTTTCACTGAGACTTCTTTTGCTTGTTTCACTGGACAACTAATCACTCTCGTGGTTACTGGCGAAGTGATTTTTTCCTCATTCTAATTCGCTGTCGAAACCCACCCTTGCTCTGCCTACTTATGTCCTAACGGTGAAAACATTCGATGCGTCTTGTGCTTTGGCACGCGTCACGATCGCCGTCTCTCTCTCTCGCTTTCAATTTTCTCATGGGCTCTTTGGCGACGGCATGCAGCGCAGCGTCCGCTGTCGGGAGATTGTTCTCTCCGCAACGCGTCGACGCTGCAGCCGCATCAAGACGGTAGCTAGAAAGAGAGGGAGGCGTCGATCGTAAGTATTGACTATTAGAAAAAAAATAGGTATTTAATGTGCCCTCCATGGGCGTATGAAAAATATAAGTAACAATAAAGAGGGGCCCCACATGGGCGTAGTTTAAACTGCAATGAAAATGTGAATCGAGTGAAGAGAGGGAGGCGTCGATCGTAAGTATTGACTATTCGAAAAAAAAACTAAAGTTAGTTTTCATGTTGAGGTATTTAATGTGCCCTCCATGGGCGTATGAAAAATATAAGTAACAATAAAGAGGGGCCCCACATGGGCGTAGTTTAAACTGCAATGAAAATGTGAATCGTCACAAGTTATGCTTCTTTATTGTTAAAGGGTTATACAAAAACTGAATATATTGAAGGAAATAAAAGAGAACTAAACCTAAGTACTGTAACGATCCTTTTTCGTCCTTCAGGATAATTTCAATCTTTAGGGCGAGGTTCGGCACAACAAATTTTAATTTGTGCCCCAGTGAAATCACAACACAATAATTTATGTATATATAAATGTATGTTGGAGTTTATTTGTATGTTTCGGGATTTGGTTAAATGTTGATATAAACCACGATACAATAATTCATGTATATAACTGCTTTAGACTTTTGATTAAATGTTTAGATATGATTTTCCACTGATTCGGGTTGATGTTTGTATTGGCTGTGTACTTGTTGTAATTATATTTAGATTTTGTTGTTGTTTAATGAGTCTATAAGGTTACTCGTAAGGCCTTATAACTCGATGACTTGCTCGCACTTGTAGATTGCTAGGCGCCAACTATTCTTAAGGTTACTCGTAAGGCCAAAAGAGATTTGTTGCTTCGCTTGTTGATCAGGACTCGATGACTTGATTGCTTGATCTTGACTCGACGACTTGATAAATGTCCTGACTTGCTGCTCGCCTTATATAGGCCTCCTGGGCCTCCAGAATCACTTGGTGTGATACCGCTGGTTTATACAGCCGGTGAATTTCCATCGGCCCATCGCATTCATCCACGCTGTTGCTATGCGTGGTGAAAGTCCCGTACAAGTCCTTTGCGCAGCCGCATCCACTTTCTGGCTGCTGCGCGCCCATTAAAATCCTGTCCTTGTTCCTCCGCTCTGCCCAAATAGCGCCTCTGTTGCTATGCGGGCTTTTATCCTTTTCTAGTTTATTTCTCTGCTCTGGTCGCATGTCCTCCCTCGTTGCTAGGCGACGCTCCTTGTGGGCTCCTTGTCTCAGTTTTGGGCATGGTTGCTCTTCTATATGGCCGTTTACTTTATGTGAACAACATATTGATTTTCGTTCATTTGGTTTTAGTTAATTTATTTCAACATTAACTCAAATCATTTGTCTACGTCATCCATACGTTATTCACCTCGTAGACAGGGCTTCCCCAATACCCAATTCCCCCTTTCTTCGGCTTGCACATACCCCCCTTTGCCCATCGAACTTGATCGACGATATTGGCTTTACTTGATATGCACACAGCCTCCCCCCACTACCCTCGGCAGGCGGCCACCACCTTCGCCGCACACGTGATGAAGAAACTTAGGCAGTTGGAGAGGGAAAGGTCGGCGAATTAAAGAAGCACACGGTCTGCGAAGCAATACCGACAAGTCGTCCCGCAGTAACCATAATCCTCTTTTTTCTTTGTACCCGACTTCGTATGTTTGATCCCTTGTTATGTTATTTGTAATTATGTTAGCAATGTTTTTAATGAAATAAAAAAAAAAAAAAAAAACTACAAGGACATGCTCCGCCCTCACTTTGGCTCTTCTTCGTCTCTCTGCTTGTTCAGCCTCATAGAGCGTGCTCCATCCACCGGTACCCGCTCTCAATTGGCACACGCATAGTGTCGGTGTGCTGCGCCTGTATTGCTGAATTCTCAACTGTCCATGCATACCCTGTGAGGAATATTAGAAATCATAATAATATCCCACACAACAAACCGGCAGCGAAGCAATCCAACGGTGTAAATAACGCACCAGATACAAGATACAGCCGAGACACAAACCAGATGTACGATATTCGACCAATCGCGTCACCGGTCGATCGAACCAGTGCAACGCAAATAGGTTACGATCAAACGCAATAGATCGAACCACACGCAACCGCGAGCGATTTCGTACAAGCGGGAAGTTGCGTGGGAAGCATAATGCGAGAAGTCGGCAATCACATATACGATAGGCATAATAGGCAAAATCGGCCATGTAAGAGCAAACAAGTGCAAGCAAAAAAGGGCATTGGCCCAGTGGGACAGTTTAAGAGCACAGAGAGGCCACAATAGAGATGCATGCATTGACATACAATGCATGTATGAATACGCTGAATAAGCATACACCCACAATACACGTATGCTATGCGTGTATGACAGCGAGAGGGAGTACCGGTGGCCAATGGGTGCTCTCTGCCTACGTCAAAAGAGATCAAAAGCAGTGAGAGCGTGAACTGCCGAAATGTGCAATGGGGAAGCCCGCTATCTAATGGATACGATGCGTGCGTTGGATTGCGATTAAAAAGAAGTAATTAACAATGTATATTGAGTTAATCAGGCTAATTAGTACTAAATTAGAGTCTAAATTTAATGAATATATATATATGTATGCATAATATGGGGAGGGGAGCGACGGGCGACGGTAGCGCCGCCAGAAAAGGGAAAGCAGCGAAAAGTAAACGGGATACGTGTGGCGGCCAATGGGAAGGCGACGCCAACATGAGAAAGTGATGCAAGTCAATATGTACAAGCAAGAAAGACAAGGACAAGGAATAAATGGGCGCGCAGCCACAGAGAAAGTGGACATGTGCGCCAAGGATTTACGGGACTTTCACCACGCATAGCAACAAGTGGATGCGTGGGTGAAAGCAGAGGGCCGATGGAAATGTACCAGCTGTATAGCGGTACTACACCAATCTATTCCTCAGGCCGTGGGAGCTGCCTATATAAAGGCAACGCCCATCAATCAAACATCATCAAGTCTACAAGTCGTGATCAACCAAGGGAGTTTTTTTAAGGCCTTACGAGTAACCTTAAAAGCTCAGACTAGTGAAACAAAACAAGTGAAAGGATCAAGAAAAGTCAGAATAATTTGAGACGGCCTTACGAGTAACCTCTCAAATTATCCTGTAACCAGCAAGTCCTTGGAATAGGACTAAAACACCGTGCCCAGGCAAGAATCAAGAAAGGTCAAACTGCTCCAGGACGATTCCCAGCATATTGGAAGGTGCAAGGATATATCCTGTTACCGAAATTCCAGGATCTATATATCGTGACGAACACCAATTGCTGCGAGAATTCCGCCCTACAACAAACGGCCACAGGATCTATCCTTGTGGCTACGAGCACGCAAAGACCATCTTAGAAACGCAGTCAGAGGCACTGAGGTGAAAATAACATCCCTAGAAGATCAGAATACGCCCGGAGCGCAAGAGTAAAGCCAGAGGATATATCCTACGGCCAATTAACGCGCCGGTATTATTCTGAAAAGGGAGACATCAGACAGGATAATCGTATTACAAGTCCGGAGCAGGAACCAGAGGAGACACAAGAAACGAGAGGCGGACCAGGATCGAGCGTCGAGGGACCCCAGTCATAAGCGGCACTGCCTGAGTTCGGGACTCCTCTAAAGAAACTTGTCATATCCAACCAAACCCATAAACAATCGTAAATAAACATACCACCAAAACAAATCATTAAACAAACCTGTTCTAATTTCACCGGGGCACAAAATAAATTTTGTTGTGCCGAACCTAGCCCAAGAGATAGCATAGATATCCGAAGGGACGAGAAAGGATCGTTACAACCCTCTCTTAATCGGTCCATGCCCTCTTGTGGAGGAGCATCGAGGCCGCTCTCTCGTGCGTATGCTCTCCAGCCGTTGATTTTTCTGTTTTCTGCCTCCCACGCACCTTCCCGCTGTGACGAAATTGTTGGTTTGATCGTATGTGGTCCGATCGAACTTGTTGTATCGTAACGAAATGTTGCGTGTGTTAATTGCAGCAACATGTTGCGACGCATGATCTTTGGCAACATGTTGCCGGGCATCATGCTTCCTTGTTTTTACATTGCGTTAGTTTTACATGTTGTTGTGTGGGACATTATTGTCAAATATATGTTCCACACAGTGCATAAATTGGAATATGAATCTAAAGCTAAATACATAAGTGGGAATATGAATCTAAAGCTAAATACATAAGAAGTAAATATGTAAGGCGTATGGTCATGCTAGGAGCTCTTGGTCAGACGCTGTGTCAGCGTATTTATGCTTATGTGGAACTCGTCACATCGACGTTTCAGCTGCACAGATTCTTCTAAGACTTAGTGCAGGGGCAGTTCGCTAGATTGTTTGTTAACTTCTCCCCTTCTAAGTTCATTGCCGTCCTCGGTGATGCATGACTCTTGGACGAATTTTTGCAGTTTAGCAGCTGGTACCTGCAGTGACCAGCTACGACGAGGCTACAGAGCAAGAAGCTTACAAGTACTCCGATCGCGAACCAAACCTTGGGCGATCCGTTGGATATCATATCATCATTCAACTCCTGGATGGCGTTAACGAGACTTAACACATGATCGTGTCCCGTTATATGTAGCAAAGGGGAAGTTGGGATGCCATAATTAGGCAATAATTATCCCCTCGTCAACCCTTGTCATGGGCTCCAGGTGACTGGGCTGCGTGCGACATATAGCAG
This sequence comes from Drosophila willistoni, assembly GCF_018902025.1. Classification (NCBI taxonomy): domain Eukaryota; kingdom Metazoa; phylum Arthropoda; class Insecta; order Diptera; family Drosophilidae; genus Drosophila; species Drosophila willistoni. The sequence goes on along the minus strand of NW_025814459.1, from coordinate 4,585,246 downwards.
ATTGCCCTGAATGTAGTCCGCGAGCGCATGTGTCATGCTTAGCCAGTTTGCAAAATGTTGCGTGATTGTTGGTAACGCATTCTGTGACCGCCTTCACTCCGTCGTCGCATTCTGCCACTATGTTGTCGTGTATCTGTAGTATGGTGTCCCCATGTATCACAGGGAAAATAATGACCTTCTTACATAAAAGTTTAATTCTAGGGTAATCTATAATTATATGAATGGTACTATCGGACTGAAATATTTTAATGTTGGACACAGCCATTAAATTAACTATTGAGGCTGTTGTGAACTGTTCGGTAAAAATAGATTTTAAATCTTCTTGATAAAAAATGGCTGGGTTTATTATATTAGATTTGGCAAGTGTGACAGTAAGCATAAGGTCTTGAATTTCTGTAATTAGCATTCTATTTCTTGCTAGTAAAGTTTCGTATAAGTGTGGGATATCGGTAATTTCACCACTTCTGGACTGTATTATTTATTAACAGTATTTGTAAGTTAATTAATTTGCCTTTGAGTTTCTGTGTAAATTATTATTTGTCTATTGTTAGATTGAATTAACTGTGCTTCTGTTATTTTAATTCTTTCCCAATCTGCCGCATCAGTCGTTCCTGCCACAACCTTTAGTGCTGTGCCCAAAAAATCTAGACTTCTTGCTATCCTGTGGTGTATCACTAACGCGGACAAAAGATTTTTAACATGTTTTATGTCTACTTCTATAAATTTTCGCATGTTCGTCAAGGAAAATAATTCAGCCAGTTTTATCGTATCGTCTATGATTTTCGTGAATTCAGTCAGGTTCGTCGAATGTCTTAGGTAGCTGCGTTGCTCCCATATTAAAACATTGCCGTCTAGCACGGGAATGTAATTTGCATTGGAGTAGTCGGTAATGCGTGCCCCTGCTGCGGCTAGGACTGACAGTATTATGGTGATTAGCCTGTGGGGAATGTAAACAATGACTATAGTGACATTGTGGTTTGATGCAGCAAATAAAGAACTTGATTAAAATTACTTCAAATTGTCCTTATGGACCACCCTCCTCTTAATAAGTACAGAAGTTCCCAGGTCTGCTTGTACGCGTCCCTCAGAACACAACGGGGATAATTTGTTTCCCAACCTTTTATTGTTCTTAATAAATACTTTGTCGCCTACGTCAAATACCCTATTTTGCCTATCTCGGTTGCATCTGTTGAGTTGATCTTGTTGTGCTTTGTTTATTCTGTCTTTAATATTTTCCCGCAAGACAGTATGCATGGATAACGTCTATTGGCTTTTCTTCCGTAACCGAATGAATTGTTTTATTATATTCTATTGCTGCTCTTACTATGATCTGTGTCGTATCATTAAGTTGTTTATCAATTTTCATGCATCTGGCTATCTCTAGCAATGTACTGTGGAATCGTTCCACTTGTCCATTCGAGCAGCTATGCAATGGAGGTGCGTTTACTACGTCTATTTTGAATTGATTTTTTAACATCGAAGTAATCGTCTCTGAATTAAACGATGCTTCGTTGTCACAATAAATTGTCTTTATTTTTGGAAAAATATTGAGTAATTGCAATATGGGGATAGTAATATCCGTTATTGTTCGGGATAATAAGGGTTGTACAATAGCAAATTTGGAAAACATGGAATGCATTTACAACATCACGGTTCACTACAAGCTTTAAGGATTCAAGGAGATCGTTCTTGTCTGTGAATTGTATCACATGGCGAGTTTTGCTGCCGAATAGAATTAGTCTCCGATGCAAGTTGTAGCGCGCCTCTTCTAGGATTACTTGGTTTCTAAAGAGATTAACAGGCTTGTCTGTTGTCTCGATTGTGTAGGTCAAGGAAAGCTCACTGTGGATGGTGGCAGCACATGATTGAATTTCATCTTGTAGGGCATTTACATTTTGCCTTGATAAGGCATCTGCCACTAGGTTTTCTTTCCCTGGCTTGTAATGAATTTGAGTGTTACGTTCTTCAATAAAAGCCATCCACTTTTTAATTCTCGCACTTGTGTTTTTTTGTGAGCGGTTGGTAATCTGTAAAAATGTGCAACTCTCTGGTTCCATACAGGTAGTTCTGTAGTTTTCCAAGAGCCCACACGATTGCCAACAATTCCCTTTCATTAGTGGCGTAAAGTGATTCACTTTGCTTTAATATTCAGTATATCATTGTTATTGGTCTCCCGCCCTGGGACAACACTGCTCCAATCCCGTCGGCAGAAGCGTCGGTTGTGAGGTCGAAAGGTTTTTGAAAGTTCGGGTACATGAGTATGACATCCTCGGATGCCAGAATGTTTCTTAAGCGGTCAAAGGTGTGACGTTGCAATTCATCAAATCAAATCGATTGGGACCTTTTCCATTTTCGCCTTTCAGTATGTCGGTTAAAGGTCTTGCGATTGATGCAAAATCCTTAATAAACGCCCTGTAATAACTATCAAGGTCCAAACGATGCACTAACATAGAGGCTCTTTGGCACGGGGTACTCCTGAATTGACTTGACCTTTTCGGGGTCAGTTTTTGTTCCGTCACTACAGACAATAAAACCCAAATATTCCACGCTTTCTTTAAAAAATGTTGTCTTTTCTTTCGAAACTCTCATGTTAGCGTTGCAGAGCAGCTGGAGCACAGTGTCAAAGTGTTTGACATGCTCGGCTTCATTTTCAGAAAATATTAAATACGTAGCATATTTTCCCGATTTGTTCCCTTAGAACATCATCGATTGCTCTCTGAAATATGCTTCCGGCATTTTTCAAACCAAAGGTTAAGCGACAATTCGTATTTCCCTCCGTTTACTGAGAACGCCGTTTTCGCGCGATCCTTTTCAGCTAGATAGATTTGATGGTATCCAGATTTTAAGTCCAGAGTCGTGAAAAATTTTGCCTTTCCAAGATTCGCTAGAATCATTGGAATGCTTGGCATTGGGTACCGGTCGGCAATGGTTCGCTCGTTTAACTTTCGAAAGTCAATAACGAGTCGTTTGTTTTTGTTACCATTTGAGTCCAAGCCATTTTTTATCAACAACCCATGCAGGACTGTTGTACGCAGACCGAGATGGTCTTATAATGCCATCTTTTAACAATTGAGCGATTTCGTTATTAACAAAATCGGCTACACCCATAGGATATGGGTAAGACTTGGAGTACAGTTCTTGGTTGTCTATTGTGTGAATTGTGGCAATAACTGAAGTGTTATATGGCAACGTCTCGTAAGAGGTCGAAAATGCGCCGATCCTATTCAGTATTACCTTTTTAAATTCCTCTCTTATGCTATCAGGAACTATTATGTCATCAATGCTTGTGAAATTAACGCTATCGCAAGTATGGTGTTGCAGTGCTTCCGCCGTACTGCCATATGTAATACTACCGCTGTGTAAGTTTAGGGTTACCCCTGCTTGCGTTAGCAAATCGAAGCCTATTATGGCATCAAAAGTATCAAGGGTATCCAACATGAAAAACGGGGCATTCTTTCCGAAAATTCACATGAAGCATTTTTAGTGTTCTACCAGCCAACTGTCGCTCGACGAACGGCAGTTGGGAGCGTTCTCTAAAAAATGTAGCAAATCATTGTCCGGTATGGAGTTGTTCTCATCGCTAGCCTCTGCGACAGCGGACTCTGCTATACGCGCGTATTGTTGGTCGTGGGCCGAGTCTTTTTGAGAAATGTTGTTAACATTCTGGTGACTCTGTCCGGTCATACGCTCTGATGCGTTCTGTCTCTTTTGAGATTCGCCGTAAGTAGTGGCGTAGTGGCGGTACCGCGGGTTTTACCCCAAGCAGTCTGCTGTCTCAGTTTGGAAACTGATGGATCAACATCCATCGGTTGTGCTTGGTCTTGGTCTCGAATTTGTTTACTGTTTGATGTTGGTCCCTGCTCACCCTGTTGGGGTCTGTTTTGGACTTGTTTTCCTGTAAAATGGGGGTTTTTCTCAAAATGTTTTCCCTGTCTGGACATTGAGCGATTCCCTTGCTTGTTATTTTCCCCTGGGTGGCTCCTATCTTGAATTGCTTTAGCATACGTAGCAGCGAACATGCTCCTTTCTATGCTATTCTCAGCCTCGCGAGCCAGTGCTAAAGCCGAAGGCAAATCTTTGGGCTGTGCTGGTATAACTAGTGCCTTAATAGGCCTCCTAAGGCCTGCCATGAAGGCGTGCAGAGCATCGCTCCTAATTTCTGTATTAAAAATGGCCGCTGCTTGCTTCTCATGCGTCATGGAAATTTTATTCGTGAAAAATGTGAGTTTTTTTTTTCAACTCCATCATAGTACTGCATTTTGTCTAGGCCGCCTTGCTTGAGCATTTCTAATTGATGCCTGAGAACGCGCAGAGGCTTATTATCGTCGTATGTGCAATTAAGTATAGCAATGATTGCATCGAAATTTAGCACAGTGTTGTGTTATTTTTTAAAATGATCAGTGCCTGGTAATGTGTTTCACTTCCATAGTATCATATGCCTCTATGGCTGATTGATTTGTAAGGGTGCACTGTTTTAAACATTAAATTTTATAAATCTGCTAGCTAGACGAATATATTTGACATACACTATTTCAACGGCGAATTGACCTTGAGCTTTTTTTTTTTTTAACGAGCTTACACGATCCACATCCATAGAAAAGCTCATACAAGATAAGTGCCCAAAAATTGAGATTGAATAGTGTGCGGAGAGTCTAGAATGATCTGAGCTATTGTGCAGTCATTCGAGTAAGAGGAGGGAGAAAGTGAGAAAAAAACGCGAGTGCAAGCAATGCACGTGGAGTGACCTAACACTCCGGTACCCTCGTGGACATTATATAAGTCCACGGTTCTTTTTTTCAAGTTCCAACTATAATCTTGCCTCCGTTATATGCCTTAAAGTGTTAGCCACTATAAGGCCAGAGCGACCATTGCCAGACGACGACCCTATCCATGGTTTAATGTCGGACTTTAGGGACTACGACCAATTAAATGTCGGCACGGTCCTTAACTGACCAGAGGGCAAATTGTTGGAGAGCTATTTGGCCATAAGTGCGCACACATATCGTTGTGTGGAGCGTAGCCAGCCAGTCTAATTCCTAGGCGAACTCTCGTTGGAGTGGATGTTTCACCTTAGGACACGGGATAGCCCCTCGCAACCAAGACTGGAGTTTTCTGGCGAAACCCAGTATTGATGACCCGCACCTCACCCCAAGCCGTAGTGGGCCCTCAAACATTGTTTTTATATTTGTTTGGTTTCAAATTTATATATTATAATTTGTCTTTATTTTTTCCGAACAGTCACTTACATGTTGGTAGGGTGTGGATTCTTAGAGGGTAATCCAATTCCGGTTGGGCGCCAGTTATGATGTTGGATATGTCCACTGGTTCCTGTTAGGGGCCACCGTCCTTGTGGATCAGCAATATATTATAGATGATAAATTGTGTTTCGGCTAAGTGCCGGAGTTATGCTTCTTTATTGTCAAAGGGTTATACAAAAACTGAATATATTGAAGGAAATACAAGAGAACTAAACCTAAGTACATAAATTGGAATATGAATCTAAAGCTAAGTACATAAGTGGTAAATACATAAGAAGTAAATATGTAAGGCGTATGGTCATGCTATGAGCTCTTGGTCAGATGCTGTGTCAGCGTATTTATGCTTATGTGGAATTCGTCACATCGACGTTGCAGCTGCACAGATTCTTCTAAGACTTAGTGCAGGGGCAGTTCGCTAGATTGTTTGTTAACTTGTATGTACTGACACTTTCCCTCTCTTTTGTAGCTGTCGCCTAAGTCGCAGCATAAGAATATCTATGCAACAAAAGGTTAAGCAAAAGAATATTATTGGAATAAAAATGAATCTAAATATTACCACCAACCAACATTGACGTGTTCGTTTGTAAATAATTCAATCTAAGTGGAACCCGGTCATTACAGACGAACGAATTTAGTTAATGTTGACTTAAATTAACTAAAACGAAACAAACTAGAATCAATATATTATTCGTATGAAGTAAAATGGCAATGCTTAGGAAGAAGAGCAACAATTCCCAAAAGCTGAGAGAACGAGCGAAAAGTAGAAGGACATTTGAGAGAGCAGCGTCGCCTAGCGACGAGAGAGGACATGCGACCAGAGCAGAGAAATCAAGTATTGGAGAAAAAAGGATAGAAGCCCGCATAGCAACATCATCGAGTTATAAGGCCTTACGAGTAACTTTATAGACTCAACTAGCAGCAACAAAATCTGAATACAAAGCAAATAATTACGCAGCCAGTATAAACAGCAACCTAAATCAGTGTAAAATAACATATAAATATTCCACCAAAACCCAAAGTATACAAATAAACACCAACATACATTTATACATATAAATCATTGTGTCATAATTTCACCGGGGCACAAAATAAAATTTGTTGTGCCGAACCTCGCCCTAAAGATTGAACTTATCCTGATGGACGAAAAAGAATCGTTACAACTGGCGCCCAGCGTGGGGCCACAAACTCATGGAATCTTACCTTTAAAATAGGAAATTCGATGAAGGATGTAATGGCTCCGTCTCGGCTGACTTTGAAATAAAAGCTGGTGTACCGCAAGGCAGTGTACTCGGCCCATTGCTCTACCTGCTGTACACTGCAGACTTACCAACGAGTTTAGGACTTACAACATCGACTTTTGACGATTTTAATAGGAAATTCGATGTAAGATGAAATGGCTCCGTCTCGGCTGACTTTGAAATCAAAGCTGGTGTACCGCAAGGCAGTGTACTCGGCCCATTGCTCTACCTGCTGTACACTGCAGATTTACCAACGAGTTTAGGACTTACAACGTCCACTTTTGCCGATGACACCGCATCCTCAGCAGATCCAAATGCCCAATACAAGCCTCTGCAAAATTAGAGGAACAACTCAAGGTGGTAGAGGAATGGCTAGCAACCTGGCGTATCCGGGTCAACGAGCAGAAATGCAAACATGTTACATTTACGCTTAACAGAAGAAACTGTCCAGCTCTAATGCTAAACAACGTACCAGTTCCTCAAGCCGACGATGTCATTTACCTTGGCATCCACCTAGACAGAAGGCTTACTTGGCGCAAGCATATCGAAGCAAAAAAGTCACAGCTTAAACTGGAAGCGAATAGCCTACATTGGATCATTAATGCTCGCTCCCCTCTACTCCGTACTGAAACCCATCTGGAACCCATACGGAACGACAACATTCAAAATGATCTAAATATACTTAGCGTAAAATCTGAAATAGGTAGTCAACAACTAAAATATTCTGCAAAACTGGATGCACATCCAAATGTTCTTGTCAATTCCCTTATGTGAACAAATAGTAGAATTCGTCTTAAAAAAATGACAGACCAACCCAATAGTAACTGATTAGGACCGCCTCCTATATCCCCATAATATAAGTACTAAACTAAGAAAAATATCTCAAACTTGTTGTTAGGCTCTAATTTAAGAGTAGATTCAGCAGATAAATTAAGCCTAAAAAAAAAAATCTTGGTTATGGTGCCTGTCTAGTCGATCAGAGCGCAGTGGGCTTGTCGCTGTAGTTGGGTTTTTTTGGCGGTGTTTTGCGCTGGGGCAGCATATACTCTCTTGGGCTTTTGGGAGAGTCGCTAGTGTTTGTCGCTGCGAGGACTCTCTTGCGGCCATTTGCCTTTGGAGTCAATTGTGTGGCTCCGTCTTGCCTTTGCGGGTTTTTTTGGAATTCTCCAACTAGGACTCTGTGGCAGAGATACTCGTACAACTCTTTCATTTTGACGATAGAAGCGTAGTGGTCATTTAAATTTAAATCCCACTAAGAACGGTTATTATTTCGGATTTCCCAGAGGCGCCACCTGCCCGATATTGGCTAGGGGATCCCCTTATTACTGTCGTTTCCCAACACTGGCGCGATCACTTGGTCCGTAGCGGTGTGGAAGCGAGGAAGACTTGCTGGTAGCAACAACAAGAAAAAAAAATTTGGGGGAAAGTGGATAAAATTTCTCTCACCCACATCAACGCAGGGGCCGAAGAAGAGAAGCGGGAAAAATAAAGAGAGAGGTAAGAAACGCCCTTCCCACACCGCAGCCTTCACCATTAGCCCAGCCGGTCTTGGCCAAAAATATGAAGCCGGTCCAGCGACGATGGAAGCGCGGCTGTTCCGCGGATGTGATATGTAGGCAGGGTGCCAAAGGCCCCTTCTGATTTGTTTTCTTCGATTTATAGGCCCGAAGGACGTCCGACTCGAGGGCAAAGCGGAGGATATTTGAGAAACGAACCGCACTCACCGATCACTGAGTATGTGTCACACAACTAAGCATGTTCATATATTAGTGTACTGTAATGATCCTTTCTCGTCCATTGGGATATTTCTAATATCTCTTGGGCTAGGTTCGGCACAACGAATGGTTTTAAAGCACGTATTTATTTATAATATTTTGGGCTCGGCTGGGTATGACTAATTTCTCTGGAGAAGTCCCGAACTTGGACAGCGCTGTTTGTGGTTTGGGTCCTTCGCTGCTTGCTCCAGTCCGTCTCTCGTTCCTTGTGTCTCCGCTGGTTCCTATTTCAGACTCGCAATGTAAATACTTTGCCTGGTATCTCCCTCTTCAGAATATCTCTGGAACGCTGATTGGCCTTAGGATAGATCCTATGGCCTTTCTTTCACGTTCCTGGCGTATCCTGATCTTCTAGGGATGTTGTTACCACCTCAGTGCCTTCAGCCGTGTTTTAAAGATGGTCTTTGCGTGCTCTTGGCCTCCAGGATAAATCTCGTGGCCGTTTGTCGTGCAGCAAGATTTTCTCAGCGATTGGTATTCGTCAGGATATATAGATCCTGGAGTTTCGGCAGTAGGATATATCCTTGTGCCTTCCAATGTGCTGTGGATCGTCCTGCAGCCGCTTGACTTCTCTTCTTTTATCGCTTAGGCACTGTGTTCTAGTCTTATTCCAAGGAATTGTTGGTTGTCTGGTAACTTGAGAGGTTACTCGTAAGGCCTTCTCAGTTATTCTACTTCTCCTCGATCCTTTTCAAAGGATTTGTTTTCACTAGCTTGAGCTTTTAAGGTTACTCGTAAGGCCTTAAAACTCCCTTGGTTGATCACGACTTGTTGACTTGATTATTTCCTTGATGGGTGTTGCCTTTATATAGGCAGCTCCCACGGCCTCAGGAATTGATTGGTGTAGTACAGCTGGTACTTTTCCATCGGCCCTCTGCTTTCACCCACGCATCCACTTGTTGCTATGCGTGGTGAAAGTCCCGTAAATCCTTGGCGAATATGTGTCCACTTTCTTTGTAGCTGCGCGCCCATTCGCTTCCTTGTTCTTGTCTTTCTCCCTTGCCTACATAACTTCTCGGTCGCTATGTTGGCTTCTATCACTTTCTCATATTGGCGTCGCTTTTCTATTGGCCGCCCATCTTATCCGTTGACTTTCGCTTTGTAGTAGCCCTCTTTAATAATAATAATTTTAATTGCATTTCGGAAAGAATGTTTTCTTTTGTTTGTTTGCAAGAATAAATGAATGACCCCCCTTGCGTACTACGCACATGTCTTCACTTGGTACTGTTCTTACTCTCATTTCGCACAGCGAACGCAAAGCGTAAGCAAAGAAGAGAGCATGGAAAAGATCCGTTAGAATTCGTTCGCATGCATTGCGTTTGATTAGAAACAGAATTTTTGGTACAGGCTTTTTCATTTAATTTGATACTTTGATTGCGAAAAGACGTGAATATTAATATTCACATAAATATATATAGGTATTCACATATATATTTGTAAAACACGTGCATATTGCATCATAATTAAAAAGTACAGTGACTGCACATGGCAGTAATATAGGGGAGAGTGGGGCTAATCGGCGCATGGGGCAATCCGGCGCAGTCAAATTATCTTGAAATCTAATAGCACGATCCAAAAAGTGATAAGTGTCATAAGATCGCATTTTGCTAGGCTATATTTGGATCATAAACTTAGACGTATCCAATTCGTAGTATCCGAAATTTTTGGGATTTTGTAATTTTTAACCTCAAAAATCAATTTTCTCGTTTTTTTTTTTGGTTTTAAAAACATTGAATAAATTTTTAATTTTGATAGATGTTAACTAAAACAGGTTCCGACATGTATTAACTTATGCTGTGCACTTCGTTTTTTTTTTTTAATTCACACGTTTTTAAAATATTTAGTTTAAAATGCTAAAACTAAGGGTGGGGCAAAGTGGCGCACTAGTTGAAATTTAAATGTGGCGTTTTAAAATCATAACTATATTTGAATAAAAGTCCGATATATAAACTAGTTATTGATAAAAACAGTACATTTACCAGAATCAAACGGATCAGAATACTATATCATATAGCTAATGGTAGCTAATGGACAAACGATGAAATGAACAATCATAATTGAAAGTCTAAACCAATCAACATTTTTGGTGAAAAAAAAAGTTTTTTTATAAAACAAGTTTTTTAATATTAATCTATATTTAGTTTTTTTTTTTTTAAATCGCTTGATTCTATATAAAAAACTTGTAAAACGCCGATGCGCCACATTGCCCCGCGATTTTTGACAACGCCAATTTCGGGTATGTTCGAAAAAACCGCTATAGCTTTGTAACGGTAAATTATAACGAAACGTATCTTTGATCAATAGTTGGACAATGAATTAACCTTTCATTTAAGTGCTCATATGACAGGATACGAGCTTCCGATCAGGATATATGAAGGATTAAAAAAAATGCGCCGATTAGCCCCACTCTCCCCTACATATTTGGCTAAAGTGAATAATAAATACTAGTGAATATTCGAAGAATAAGGTGATATAAAATTAAATTTAGTGAAAATATTAGAATTTTAACCCCGTTATATTTCAGTTAAAATTTATATTTCGGTCGCGTGGCGTCGAGCAAGCAACTTTTGGCTTTCAAGCAGCCTTGGATTTTTCATTTTCTTTGGGACAATTTGGTTAATTGTACCCCAGCCCAATATTTTCTTCGTTGGATCCGAAAAAAAAGAGACATCTCTCAATAACCAAGACACCAGCGAGCCTCGGATTTATTTTATCAACCCTTCCATTTCATCAATAATCATCGCCATGGGACAGGCTAAAATAGTCTGGTGATGAAATGACGCAATTCCCCGGGTAATACCAACATTATACACCCAATTTGAGCGAGATCTACTACTTTTCGATTTCTTTTTGGTGCATAAGCATACTTAGTAGTAGTTTTGCTACCTTTTCTTGTTTCATCTGTACGCAAAGTATGGCGTAACAGCCCTTTGGTTTGGATACTACTTTTTTTTTTGTTGCACCACAGCAACACCTTTTCATACTTTTTTTTTTTCTCTTTGATTAACGTAAATTTTTGCTGAACTAAAAGAAATTTAAATGAATTATTAGTTTAAATAACGTAACGAAACTTTAAATAATATTATTAAAATTAAGTCCCTATTTGGTTAAGTAAAATACGTTTTCCTTAGTAGGAAACCTAATGGGTATGTAATGCGTTGAGATTGGCTTTGTTGCATTGGCCCAGAGATCGCACTGTTGGATAAATCGTGAGTTAACACACACATGTATATACATATATAAATATTTGTTTCATTGCCAACTGGCACACGCGGCCACATAACCCAAATCTCGTTTGAATTACTATGAATTTTTGAATCTATATTTGCTTTAATTATCATATTTAAATTTATTTTGCTATTTCTTTTTACATATCTTTATTTTGTAATTTCTAAGAATATTAAGGCATGAAAACCCTTTTGTTTGAAATTAAACCCGTAACTTGAAATTTCGTCATGTTTGTGTAAACTAATTCATTGAGGAGTCCGTCGCCTGAATCCATGACTATGCTGCCGTTACATATCGTCAACAAAGCTTTCTGCTCTCTGACGTGACGGTCGTGTTTTTGCATAGCTCCTGAGTTTTTATTAATATTTATTGTTTTTTCTCAATTTTTAATTGTGCTTAATTTGTTTACACTTCCGCTGGTGTTGTTCGCTTGACTCCCTTTGTGTTTTATTTCCATAATTCGCCAAATTAATCAGTTTAAACAGTTTTTTCTTTTTCGTGATTAGTGTTTGGTGCATTTACATATTTTTTTTTTTTCTTTTTTTTTTTTTTCTCTTTCGTCATTGCTTCTGCAGTTGCTCCCCTCATCGCCCCAATCATAGTATCAGTGCTAGTGGCTTTGTTGTTCTCTCTGCTTTGTGCTTGTGCTTAGCTTCTCTCCCGCGTAATCACTTTTGTAAGGCCGCCTCTCAAAGCTCGGCTTATAACTGTTCTTGCACTCTCTGTTGTGCTGTGCACTCTAGCTGTTCTCTTTGTTTTATTTGTAATTATTGATTATTTATCAATAATTATCTTTGTGCTGTGAATTTAATTTTTCTATATATTCTTATATATATAAAATTTTTTTTGCCTTTCTTTCGGCTTTTCAATGGCTTGTTGTCTACCTAATTGCAAACATTCTGATCGTTTTGATGATCAGTATAGAGCAATATCTTGTTGGCTCTGCGATAATCTTATTCACTTAAAATGTGCTGGCCTCAATGGCCGCGACTACGACAAATTTTCTGGTTTGTCTGTGTCTAAGCCTGAGCTTGGCTTAATGCGCTGGACTTGCCCATCTTGTGCCAGCCAGCAGCTTGATTTTAGCCGTATGTATAGGGATCTTCGTTTAAGGTTTCTTTCTTTAAACAAACTGGCCAAACAGCTGTCAAACGAGTGTGACTCTAGCGTTCAATTATTGTCGCAATTCAAATTTGTTCCACCTTCTGAGAAATTGCACAAGAAATGTACCCTTGAGTTGCCTCGTAAGCAGTCGCCAGCTCTCTCTATTACTTCCTCTCCGATTTTACTTTCGCCTACACCATCTTCTTGTCCCTCTTTATGCTCTTCTTTTCAGATTGAAGTACCCATTACAAGCCCTGGTGTACCTCAATCTATCCCTCACGGGAACTCTGATCAATCACAGGATCATGCCGGCTCTCAATCACTTGCGGATCCCAATGCTCCTCCGCCTCCACTAACTGTAGTGCCTCATCGCAAACAATTATTTATTTCTAGGCTTGCTCCAGATACTTCTGAGTCGTCTGTGGCAGCTTACATTGGTAATATTTGCCCTGCTAAGGTTTTAATTCAAAAGTTTAAGTTTTCTAGGCCTCGCGAAATCTCCTCTTTTAAAATTACAGTACCAAATGAGTACTTCTCAGCTATGGTTGACCCTAATTTTTGGCCAGAGGGCCTAGTTGTACACGAGTTTGCGCCCAATAAGCGCTCTCGTCCGTTGCCTGTCCACCTTCCTACTTTATCTTCTGCTTCAAAAAACTAATAACGTCTAGTCTTTGCATTCATTATCAAAATGTAAGAGGACTTCTTACCAAGCTGTCGAACCTTTTCTGTGATAGCCAAACCTTTTCAGCTGACATATTAGCTTTCTCTGAAACTTGGCTTAACTCCTCTGTTCTAGATAATGAAATTCTTTCTAATAATTTTATTTCTTATAGGCTTAATCGTGTTGGTCGTCGTGGCGGTGGAGTACTCATTGCTGTAAATTCGAATCTGTCTTCAAGTGTGGTGCCGATTGATCTCCCCTTAGGTGTTGAGTTTATTTGCGTCGAAATTACATGTTCTAACTTTACCCTATATATCTCTTGTTCTTATATTCCTCCAGCTTCTGATATCATGATCTACGTGCACCATGCTGATGCTTTACGAACTATTTTTGGTCGTCTTAAAGATCGTGATGTTCTTATAGTTTTAGGTGATTTTAACTTGCCTAATATTTCTTGGCTTGTTGATGATAATCTATCTTTCTTAATTCCTTCATCTCAACATGTTTTTCTTGATAGCCTACTTGAATGTCGACTATATCAGTTGAATTCTTTCCTTAACTGTTCTAAAAGAATCCTTGATCTTGTTTTTGTCTCTGATCCCACTGAGGGGATAAAAGATAAAAGATTTAAAAAAACTGGTTCGCGACTTGACTATGCAAATTATTGTATAGCCAAATCTCAATTTTGTCTTTTAAATACTCAATGCTACAACAATTATCTCGTTCGCTGTAAGGCTGAATTTTATAATAACCCCAAAAGATTTTACAACTTTGTCAATTCCAAAAGACGCTCTAATGTCCTACCTTCCACCTTCAGACTTAACGACCAGTCTGCTAATAATGATTTAGATATTGCAGATCTGTTTGCTAAATTTTTTCAGTCGACATATTCTACTACTGTTTCGGATCCCACACCCTATCCCTTTTCAATCCCACATTTAAATTGTATGTTTTTTCCCAGTATTACTGAAGACTGTATTCTCTCTAGCTTGTCATCTATGAAGTCTTCCTTCGTTCCCGGGCCTGATGATATACCTAGTTGCATCCTTAAAATGTGTTCTATTTCCCTATCTAAGCCTTTAGCTCGGTTATTCTTTATATCGAGTGAGACTTGTAGATTTCCTGATATTTGGAAGGAGTCATTTATTATTCCGCTTTTTAAAAAGGGTAGCAAATCGGATGTTTCCAACTACCGTGGCATTGCCAAACTTTCGGCAATACCTAAACTGTTTGAGAAAATTATTACGTCTTCTCTACAACATCTATCCAGATCCACTATTTCTCCTTGTCAGCATGGTTTCATGAAAGGTCGTTCGTCGCTTACCAACCTTTTAGAATTGACTACCCTTGTACACCATGGCTTCCGTAAAAAGTGTCAAACTGATGTTATTTATACTGACTTCAGTAAGGCTTTTGATACGGTTGATCATTCTTTGCTTCTCGCGAAACTTAACATCATGGGTTTTTCACCAAAATTATTGGGTTGGTTAAAGTCGTATCTTATTGGCAGAACCCAAAAGGTGTCTTTTCGTTCCTCGATATCTAAAACTGTTCGAGTTACGTCAGGTGTACCCCAAGGCAGTCATCTGGGCCCACTATTATTTACATTGTTTATAAATGATTTGCCTTTGGCCTTGGCGCATTCACGCGTGCTCATGTTTGCGGATGACGTCAAGATTTGTTATTCCTATAAAGATCCTTCTTTCCAACAGTACTTGCAATCAGATCTCGATGCGTTCTGTGATTGGTGCCATGTTAATAAATTACACCTTAATGGCTCTAAGTGTTCTTTTATGACTTTCAGTCGTTTGTCTCCGCTCCTAGCTCATTACTCTATTAAGTCTGTTCTGTTAGATTGTGTTCCATCATTCAAAGACTTAGGCGTTATGTTTGACCCTAAACTTTCATTTAATGTTCATATTTCTTCAATTGTCAACAGAGCAAGCAGCCTTCTCGGCTTCATTAAACGTTGGGCCAAAGAATTTGATGATCCCTATGTAACAAAGGTTTTATACACTTCGTTAGTTCGCCCTACTCTAGAATATTGCTCGCCAGTGTGGAACCCGCAATATGATGTTCACCAGCGTAGTATTGAATCGGTACAGAAGCAATTCCTTAAGTTTGCGCTACGCGGTCTAAATTGGGACCCGGGTCTTCGCCTACCTTCTTATTCTGACAGACTTCTTCTTATTAATCTTCCTTCACTTTATAACCGTAGGCTTGTTTTTGGCATTCTCTTTCTCCATAAACTAGTCAACGGCGAAGTCATTTCTACCAATTTACTAGATACGCTGTATTTTTGTGTTCCCTCACGTCGGACCAGAAACTTTTTTCCTATTCACCTTAGTAGATGTCTGACTAACTACTCTCTTCACGAACCTCTTCGTGTTCTTTGCCAATCTTTTAACAACCTTTCTCACCTTATCTCTCCTCATCTTTCTGTCACTTCTCTTCGCGCTATACTTTTTAATCATCTACAGCGAAACCAATGAAAATATTCTGGACTTGGATTGGCTGCAACTCATCCCTGGCCACATTGGCTGTGAATCGGGGCATAGCTGGCACCTTGTTCAAATAAAACACCTCCACCGGGCCGGGGATGTTTAGTTGTGTATAAAGCTAAGCTACCTTCTTCATTTAATTACTATCTGTCTTTAGCTTAAGCTTTTTCGTCGACTGCTGTGTTAGTTGACGTAAATAAATAAATAAATACATAAATAAATAAATAAAGATCATTTAAGAGTCTGTTAAGGGGCAATCAATTAAACCCAATAGTTTGCCAAGGTAGGGTGGGTACAGAAAGCGAACAACACCTTTAGCTAATCTGGAGAGAAGTCGTCCGCACAATTAATAGTATCCCGATTTGCTCCAATATTTTGCTTTTTACATCCTTTTAGTTTCTGATAGTGCACTTATATTTTTTCTGTATGATCCGTGCGTATGCTTAGAGTAGGAAAGAACCCCCCCTCATCCGACGAGCTAAGCAAGAGCAACGCTAGAAGTGCACGACCCCGATCTTTAGCATACACTTGTGTTATCGTTAGCAAGGTATAAAAATTAGGCAGCTAGCAACTACACGTGCACAAGTACATCAATACAGAAATGGCGCCCAACCGTGGGACCCGAATTCTAAATTATTCGTTACTACAGAAATGCCAAACATGGGACCCGAATAATTTAGAACACCACTACAGTAATGGAGCCGAATCATGAGGCCCGAATAAAACGTAGGACAACCCCACTACTAATCGGATATGTACACCACCAAAGTATCCACAATATTATTGCTCATTATCATCCATTCATATGCAGTTATTTAGATTAATTTTATTTTCAAGCTAGTTATGCAGACTCGTAATGCGATGGTGCCCGTTGTAGATTGCTTGTGTGAATCGCAAAAGTAATTCGGGAATTTTCGGATAAGTCGACCAGAAGAAACTATTGGCGGCAACAGCATCGTATGACGTATCTTTGTATGACTAGGCGGGAACGCAAATTTTATGATCTTTGTAGTTTGAGGCTATCGTTAGGAATTGCAGTTGCAATCATATCGGGTTGACTGACCAATGGAGTCGTTGAAAAGTTACAATATTGTAAAATAGGCATTCTTAGACCTTAACTTTGTTAAGAGCGAAAAGAACCTGGACCAGGAATAGCATATGTCTGGCGTATGTCGGTATATGACCAGTTTTGGAAATCGTCATTCAGACAAAACGGCAATAGGAATTTTTGTTTAAGATTTAATAGAAATCTATTTTTTGTGCAGATCGAATCAACTTTGTAAACGGCAATAGGATTGGATAATGAGCTAGTAGTCCAAGACCAAGTACCCCTCTAGATTACACAACTTTGATACAAACTGCTATCCAAGCACAACAGGAACAGTTAGTAAACCATTTAGCTTTGCTGATTGACGACAAGTTAGCTTCTATTCGACTTGAGCGCAGCGAACCAAACCCCATTCCAGAGCGTTCTGCAGCGTTCAGCCTCCCGGCACCAAGACAAGAAGAACACTATAACCACACGCGAACATCTAAAAATCTTAGTAGTCAGACTCAGAACTCAAATAGAGGGTCGCGAGCAAATTCGACATTGTCACCCGAAAAAGTAGCAAGCATTATGCAAAGTTGGCGAATAAAATTTGATGGTTCCAAAGAAGGAATGCATTCAGAGGATTTCCTATACAGAGTTCGTTCATTAGCAGAACAAAATTTAAATTAAGATTATCAAGTACTTTGTGATCATTTGTATTTACTGTTCGCAGGTAAAGCGAATGATTGGTTTTGGAAACTTCATCGAGCACACCGAAGTATCGATTGGAATAAATTTTGTGTAGAATTTAGAAAAAAGTTTGATGAAGTAGATAACGATATGGACACCTGGGAACTGATTAATAGCAGACACCAGGGCGAGAATGAAACCTTTGAGGATTACCAGTTTAGTGTCGAAAGGCTAGTAGGAAGATTAAACACACAACTTTCAGAGGATTCTTTAGTCAAGTTATTAATTAGACATTCAAAGTCGGCAATTCGTTATGAACTTATGCATCTAGGAATTTTTACCTTATCTCATCTGAGACAGGAAGTACGCACCCACGAGCAATTTGCTAAACAAATGAAGAGCATACCGACCAAGAATACTTTTGGACATCGTTCGAAGATAGCTGAATTAGACTCTAATTTCGAGAATTATATGCAGGAGGTGGTGGAAGCTTTTCAACAAAAACTTACATGTTGGAACTGCCGGAAGCCTGGACACCGTTTTGATATCTGTCTAGAACCGCGTACTGTATTTTGCTATGGTTGCGGAGCCGTAAATGTTTTTAAACCGCGTTGTCGTAATTGCAACCCGCAGGAAAACTGATTGACGGATGCGGCGAAAAACACTTCATTGTCGCATCCAGACCAATAATGAAGGATAAATATTCCCAAACAGAGGAATGCGAACCTCTTGTTTGTAGGAAAAAAACAGATTCACAAGGAAATGTAGGACCAACCTCGACAACAGTCGATAAAAGCCCATTTCGTCCTCTTCACGTACGTTTGGCTCAGTATGAGGCCGTTCGTCATCGCATCTTTTGGAAGGTTAGAAATAACCTTAATAATAGAAATAAAAAATTGATTTCCAGTATATTTTCTCGTTCAGGTAATCGATTGTACACAGAAATAAAGATAGAAGGCCAGACCTTCACTGCTCTTTTAGACAGTGGCGCTAATATTAGTTGCTTAAGAATTAAGTTAGCTAAAGAGTATTTAAAGCATCCTAAAACACGCACTTGTTCCGGCATTTACGTATCGATAACTTACCAAACCCCTTGATTTCTCTATTATTTCTGATTTAAAATAACACATATATCTTGGAATAGATTTTTGGCATAAATTTGGTTTAATCGATAAATTGAAGGAAGACCCACTGATAGTATCGGATATTATTGGAGAAAAAGGAAATGATCATAGAGATTCCGTGAAAATGCACCGTTTGCCTGAGTATCAGTAGCGAAAACTTAATTCTGCAATTGCTAAATTATTAAATTAAAAAAGAATTAGGTCGCACACATCTCATTGATCATAAGATTGAAGTTGATAGTACTAGGCCCATTAAACAAAGGCATTGGCCAATTTTACTGGCCTTTGAGAAGCTAATGTTCACAGAAATAGATAAAATGTTAGATTTAGATATCATTGAAGAATGTAACAGCCCATGGAGCTCTAATTGTGTATTGGTCAGACGTGGCGATAAAGTTCGATTATGTTTAGATTCTAGAGCAGTGTATCAGTGCACTCGTAAGGACGCGTATCCTCTTCCCCATATTGATGGAATACTTAGCAGGCTGCCACCTGCTCGATTTATTACTGGACTGGACATGAAGCACGCCTTCTGGCAAATTCCGTTAGAGGAAAGCTCACGTCAATACACCGCTTTCACAATACCTAACCGGCCACTTTACCAATATAAAGTGATGCCTTTTGGTTTGTGCAACGCCCCGCAGACTTTATGTAGACTTATGGATCGTGTCATACCGTCTTATTTGCGCACAAGGGTATTCGTTTACCTTGATGTCCTGTTAATTCTTTCCGAAGATTTTAAATCGCATGTTGCTTTAATACAAGAGGTAGCATTGAGACTGCGTAAGGCAAATCTTACGATTAATGTAGCTAAATCTAAGTTCTGCATGCAGGAGATTAAATACCTCGGCTTTATTATTGGATACGGACAAGTGAAAACCGATCCTGGAAAAATTTGCGCAATAAACGACTTTCCGATTCCAACAACAGTTAAACAATTAAGGAGATTTTTGGGACTCACTGGCTGGTATCGACGTTTTATTGAAAATTATGCCACCATTAGCTTTCCATTAACAGAACTCTTAAAAAAGAATCGATCTCTTAGTTGGAACGAAGAGCCAGACTACGCTTTCTCAGAACTGAAACGAAGATTAACTTCAGCACCTATTTTGACCACTCCCGATTTTAAGAAACCGTTTATTTTATTATGTGATGCAAGTTTAGTAAAAAACTGAAAAAAGCGCAAAGAAACTATACGATATCAGAACTCGAATGTTTAGCAGTAATTAAAGGAATTAAGAAATTTAGAGCATACATTGAGGGACAAGCTTTTGTAGAAGTTACCAATCACGCTTCTCTAAAATGGCTTATGAAACAGAAAGACCTTTCCGGTAGATTAGCGAGATGGGCAATTAACTTACAAGCTTTCTCATTTGAAATCGTTCATCGTCCTGGTTCTCAAAATATTGTAGCGGACTCATTATCGCGACGGGATGAAGTTTCAGAACTTTCAGAAATAAAACCTATGATAGATTTGTCGTCTAAATATTTTGAATCAGATGAAAATCGTGAACTGGCAAAACGCATTACAGACAACCACTCCAGATTGACTGATTTGCGCGTAGACAGCAAATATGTTTATAAGCGAACAGAACACGCAAGGGGAAATGAAGCGCAGGAAAACGATTCTTGGAAATTATGGATCCCATCCAGTCTTACCGAAGACATAATAAAGACAGCACATAATCCCCCGAACTCAGCACATTGTGGCATTGGCAAAACTAGTGATAAGATTAGGAGATACTTCTTTTGGCCCAACATGGCATCCCAAAGCAAGAAATATATTGACAATTGTTCGACTTGTCGAACTACAAAAAGCGGCAACAAGATTCTTCGACCTCCCATGGGAAAGCCCATGACATCCGATAGACCGTTTCAAAAGCTTTACATGGACTTATTAGGTCCGTATCCTAGATCAAAGCAAGGGCACATTGGATTATTGAACATCGTCGATCACAACACCAAATTTCATTTTCTGCATCCGCTTAAAAAGTTTACATCTAATCGTATTTGCGAATATTTAGAAAATTATATATGCAACAAATGCTCGTAATTACAATTTGCGTAGCAGAAGCAGACAATTAAAAGTCGGCGATACAGTTCATGCGCGAAATTTTACACAGAGTTCAGCCCCAAAAAGATTTAGTAGCAAATTAGCACCAGTCTTCATCCCAGCTAAGGTGTTGAGGAAGGTCAGTTCGTCGTATTATGAACTAGCTAACGAGCAGAAAAAATCTCTCGGTGTATATCATTTGAAAGACATAAACACCTAAATTAGCTAAAGAGGTCCTTTTTCAGTTCATGACTCCGTCAGTAGGCTTCCGTAGCATTAACTGTGGTGTAGTAGCCCTCTTTAATAATAATAATTTTAATTGCATTTCAGAAAGAATGTTTTCTTTTGATTGTTTGCAAGAATAAATGAATAACCCCCCTTGCGTACTAC
This sequence comes from Drosophila willistoni, assembly GCF_018902025.1. NCBI lineage: Eukaryota > Metazoa > Arthropoda > Insecta > Diptera > Drosophilidae > Drosophila > Drosophila willistoni. The sequence goes on along the minus strand of NW_025814459.1, from coordinate 4,564,194 downwards.
GCACATGTCTTCACTTGGTACGGTTCTTACTCTCATTTCGCACAGCGAACGCAAAGCGTAAGCAAAGAAGAGACCATGGAAAAGATCCGTTGGAATTCGTTCGCATGCATTGCGTTTGCTTAGAAACAGAATTTTTGGTACAGGCTTTTTCATTTAATTTGATACTTTGCTTGCGAATATTAATATTCACATAAATATATATATTTGTCTAGATTTCGACCTTATTGAAGCCCCGCTCAAACAAATTTTTTGATTAACTTCAATAAGGTCGAACTCTAGACAAATTCCAAAAACGGAAGGCCCGCCGTTTTACACTTGCTGTAAAAAACCCTCTTTTTTGCATATAGTACAATATACTATTACAAAATATTTGGGCGCGACGATTAGTTGGTTAAGGCGAAGCCCTTTACACTAATTCAGCTGGCGCCCATGGGTATGCACACAAAAAAGGTGGAATCTGCAGTTGCAAGCTTTGCCGATCTTTTTTCGCTTCATTTAGTTGGCAATGTAATTCCCAACTAGTTTTAGCATTGAAGATATGGTATGGCCATTACAATTGTGGATTTTTTAGCGAAGTCTGCTGATGATAGAACTTGGTGGTTATTGAAATAGCTATACAGACAACCTGCTCACCTTTTGTGCCCCCTATGATTTAAAATCTTACAAATAAATCAGTAAGATTGACCTGAAGCCCCGCTCAAAAAAATTTTTTGATTAACTTCAATAAGGTCGAACTCTAGACAAATACCAAAAGCGGAAGGCCCGCCGTTTTACACTTGCTGTAAAAAACCCTCTTTTTTGCGTATAGTACAATATACTATTACAAAATATTTGGGCGCGACGATTAATTGGTTAAGGCGAAGCCCTTTACACTAATTCAGCTGGCGCCCATGGGTATGCACACAAAAAATGTGGAATCTGCAGTTGCAAGCTTTGCCGATCTTTTTTCGCTTCATTTAGTTGGCAATGTAATTCCCAACTAGTTTTAGCATTGAAGATATGGTATGGCCATTACAATTGTGGATTCTTTAGCGAAGTCTGCTGATGATAGAACTTGGTGGTTCTTGAAATAGCTATACAGACAACCTGCTCACCTTTTGTGCTGCCTATGATTTAAAATCTTACAAATAAATCAGTAAGATTGACCTGAAGCCCCGCTCAAACAAAAATTTTTTATTGAATATTCGAAGAATAAGGTGATATAAAATTAAATTTAGTGAAAATATTAGAATTTTAACCCCGTTATATTTCAGTTAAAATTTATATTTCGGTCGCGTGGCGTCGAGCAAGCAACTTTTGGCTTTCAAGCAGCCTTGGATTTTTCATTTTCTTTGGGACAATTTGGTTAATTGTACCCCAGCCCAATATTTTCTTCGTTGGATCCGAAAAAAAAGAGACATCTCTCAATAACCAAGACACCAGCGAGCCTCGGATTTATTTTATCAACCCTTCCATTTCATCAATAATCATCGCCATGGGCCAGGCTAAAATAGTCTGGTGATGAAATGACGCAATTCCCCGGCTAATACCAACATTATACACCCAATTTGAGCGAGATCTACTACTTTTCGATTTCTTTTTGGTGCATAAGCATACTTAGTAGTAGTTTTGCTACCTTTTCTTGTTTCATCTGTACGCAAAGTATGGCGTAGCAGCCCTTTGGTTTGGATACTACTTTTTTTTTTGTTGCACCACGGCAACACCTTTTCATACTTTTTTTTTTCTCTTTGATTAACGTAAATTTTTGCTGAACTAAAAGAAATTTAAATGAATTATTAGTTTAAATAACGTAACGAAACTTTAAATACTATTATTAAAATTAAGTCCCTATTTGGTTAAGTAAAATACGTTTTCCTTAGTAGGAATAATAGTACCCATTGTATGTAATGCGTTGAGATTGGCTTTGTTGCATTTCATTTTTTTCTAATAACTAAATTATACAGCAAATCCCTGCAGCATCAATGGGCCCAGAGATCGGACTGTTGGATAAATCGTGAGTTAACACACACATGTATATACATATATAAATATTTGTTTCATTGCCAACTGGCACACGCGGCCACATAACCCAAATCTCGTTTGAATTACTATGAATTTTTGAATCTATATTTGCTTCAATTATCATATTTAAATTTATTTTGCTATTTCCTTTTACATATCTTTATTTTGTAATTTCTAAGAATATTAAGTCATGAAAACCCTTTTGTTTGGAATTAAACCCGTAACTTGAAATTTCGTCATGTTTGTGTAAACTAATTCATTGAGGAGTCCGTCGCCTGAATCCATGATTATGCTGCCGTTTCATATCGTCTAAGATCATTTAAGAGTCTGTTAAGGGGCAATCAATTAAACCCAATAGTTTGCCAAGGTAGGGTGGGTACAGAAAGCGAACAACACCTTTAGCTAATCTGGAGAGAAGTCGTCCGCACAATTAATAGTATCCCGATTTGCTCCAATATTTTGCTTTTTACATCCTTTTAGTTTCTGATAGTGCACTTATATTTTTTCTGTATGATCCGTGCGTATGCTTAGAGTAGGAAAGAACCCCCCCTCATCCGACGAGCTAAGCAAGAGCAACGCTAGAAGTGCACGACCCCGATCTTTAGCATACACTTGTGTTATCGTTAGCAAGGTATAAAAATTAGGCAGCTAGCAACTACACGTGCACAAGTACATCACTACAGCTTTCGTTTCTTGCATTTATTCTTTCCCCCCTACTCCCCGATTCACAAGCATAGCCCTCACTTGGTTTCGTTTCGGCACCATGCATCCCCCGCACCCGTTTCACGGGCTTGCTTGGCCCTCACTTTTGTTCTCTTTTCTTCGCTTGGTTTCGGCTGTTCGCGATCTAACTGCTTTCGGTGTCGCATGCGTGACTTAGGCAGAGAGTACCTGCATTGGCCACCGGTACTCTCTCTCGCTGTCATACACGCATAGTATACGTGTAGTGTGGGTGTATGCTTATCCCGCGTATTGTTCCCCAAACCACACGCATGGTATGCTAGTGCATGTATGTACATGTCTTATTGCCTCTCTGTGCTCTTGGATTTTCTTAATAGGTCGATGCCCTCTGTTGATTATCAAGCTAGACTTGGTCGTATATCGTATCTTTGCTTGCCGATTTTTTGTATTATGCTTCCCACGCATCTTCCCGCTTGTACGAAATCGCCAGCGGGTGTGTGTGGTTCGATCGGCCATGTTTGATCGTAAATCATTTGCCGTGATTCGGTACGATCGGTCAGTGCTAGGCTTGGTCGTATATCGTATCTTTGGTTTGTGTCTCGACTGTATCTTGTATCTGGCATATCATTTGCAGCGTTAGATTGTGTTGCTGCTTGCTTGTTGTGCGTGATATTATTAGTATCTATAATGTTCCTCACACTCCCCCCTTCTTCGGGAGGGATTTTCCCTCCCCTGTCCCTTGTACCTTGTGCTTGTTTTATATATATGCGCATTTTTCTCCTATGCAGCGACCTTGCCCCCTTTTTTTTTGTATGTGTTTGAATGTGGTTCATTTCTTTTCGGACTTAGCTCGCATCTTTTATTGGCCTTTTGGCATCTTTTCTTATTGGCGATTACTGAGTATCTTTTCGTTCATTGTGGCGGATTAGGGCATCTTTTCATTCTTTTCCTTTTATTTTTTTTTATTGGCCCGTTCCGCATCTTTTCTTATTCCATATTTCTTAATCTATTTCCCCACTTATTATACTTTCCCTAAAAACTCTTACTACCCCCTGAGATATTCTACTTCTATACCTAATTTGACCCGCCCATACTATCCTAACTCTCCTCGGCCCTTCTTGTTGCCTTAATTCATCTATTATCTCGGCCACCCACACCGGCCACTCCTCTGGCTCTACCGGCTCATACCGCTCGTGCCCTTCTGGCACCGGCCATGATAGCTGTCGTGCTATCGGTGGCCTTCTTTTCTGCCCCATGGGTGCCGACATTTGTCGGCTCATTGCCGGCCGTGGCCATACCCATGGGCACTCGAGGTGATTTTCTTGTTGTTGTTCTTCGTTTTCTTGTTGTTGTTCTCGCTGTCGTTGGTGTTCTACGGTCCAGGCCAGCCTCTGCCTCCTTCCGTGCCCTTTCCTCACGCAACACCTGTCTCTCGGCTTCCTGTTGCTGCTCTATCCGTCGCTGCCGTTCAGCCTCCTGCATTTGCTCCATTCGTTGGCACACCCATATGTGCTGCCAGCGAGGATCGCTCAGCGCAACATTTATAGCGTCTATTTCTGCCCGGTTTGTGTGGTTTTGTGTCGGCTCGCCTGGAGGTGGGCTGGCTTCTCCATCAGCTGCACCTTCCTCAGCCACCTTCCCCTCCCCCGATTCGCTGGCTTCTGACATATTGTCCACCATACGAAACGGAGTCTGCTGGTCCCATGGTGCGCATTCTGCCGGACTGCTCCGACCGCTGCGCCTCTCATCCTCGACCGCTTCGGGCTCCATCAGTTGGAACGCCTCATGCTGGGCGCACGGTGCATCTTCTGCCGGACTGCTCCGACCGCTGCTCGCCTCATCCATTATCTCCACCTGTTCCATCAGCTGGAACGCCTCATCCAGCTCTCTCCACATTGTTTTATCGTTGACGTTGTCGTCTTGGCGTTGGTTTGCCATGAATGATTCCGCCTTGCTTTCCTCCTCCGATAAATACCCGCTGTCCTCGGTACTTTCTCCGTCCTCTTCGTCCAAAGAGGCGGCGATGCCCGGATTCATCATATCCGGAGCATCGTCGTCAGACTCCTGCTCGGAATCGTGCCAGTCACCGCGTTCCATATTGGCCCGCGGTGCCGCACCTCGTCGAGCTACGCCTTCATCCTGGCCAAGTTGTTCATTAAAAGCATTCATGATAGAATAATTTTGCTTGTTTACTCGCTGAGTGCTAAACTTTGAGTGTTTCTTGCTAATGACATTGGCAATCGGTCATTTTTTTTCTTCTATTTACCGATATTTAGGCTTCGGATTTGATTTCTATCTTGCCCTTGCTCTCCTATCATAGCTGCTTATTCTAATGCGTCGCGATGCTCCACCATTACATGCGTAATACCGTGCGCATGTGTGGGTGCGTCACGATGCTCCACTATTACATGCGTAATATCGTGCGCATGTGAAGGTGCGTTTCCCCTTCCTTTTTTTTTGATGCAACTCATACCATTACGTGTGCTCCAATTCACGAGAGTTGGGCCTCCGCATATGTGTTGGTATTGACTCTCTTGACTTGTCTCCAATCCTTCTATGTCGTTTTTTTTTTTTTGATTCGCTGTCAGTTTCTAAGTTTCTCCTTTTGTATGCATCCCATTTTTTTTATTTTTATTTTATTCCGATGCAGTTTGAGATTTTCAGCTCTATGTCATGTTTTTGAGTTCTCTGTCCAGCCGGCTGGTCTGTGCAGATTTCTCGCCGCCATGTCATCAGAGTCGTCCATACTCAATGTTCATCTTGTTTACTGCCCTCCTCTTCCTCACATATTTGTTGCTTCATCTGGCTGATATGTGCTTGTCGGTTTTTTCCCGTTTCCTTGTGCGGTAACGTACATATGACCGTAGACAAGAAACCGATTACTTCATATGGGCCTCCAAACCTTGGTGCCAGCTTCGCTGCAAATCCTTCTGCAGAATTTGAAAGATGGTGTTCTTTTGCCCATACTGTGGCTCCAATTATTGGTCTCCATTCTCTTCGTCTTAGATTGTAGTGTCGCGCCTGATCCTGCGCCGCTGTTTCTAGATTACGCCGTATTAACTCGAATAGTTCTTGCATTTGTTTCGCCTTTGCTACCGGTGGTATGGATTGTTTCCCAGTGCCTGTCGTGACACTATCATATATCGCACTTGGCATTCTTGGTTCCCGCCCCTGTATCACGTATGCTGGCGTAAATCCTGTTGACTAGGATTGGCTTGTATTTACTGCTAGTGTTATTTCTGGCCAACTCTCATCCCAGTTACGATGATTTTCCCCCGTAAACTGAGCAATCATTGTCTTCACTTTTCCGTTTGCCTTTTCGGTTGGATTTTCTTGTGGTGTGTACGGTGCTGTAAGCTGGTGTTGGCATCCCCATTCATCTAGCATTTTCTTTAATATTCTGCTAGTGAATTGAACTCCATTGTCCGTTATCACCGCTCTAGGAGCTCTGAATCTAGACAGAATCCTCTCCCAAAAGGCCTTTATTAAATTCTCTGCAGTTGCCTTTTGCATAGGTATCAGTTCTGTCCATTTTAAAAATCTGTCAATGATTACTAGTAGCATCGAATTTCCGTGTTTCGATCTTGGTAATGGCCCCACAAAGTCAGTCTGCCGTTGTGAATGTGTGGTTTTCGACCATCACTTAGTTCCGGAGTGCTTTTGGCACACATAATTTCCATGAAACCATCTCTTCTTGGCCCGCTCTGTGCGGAATGTTCCTGTATACCTGGCTATTTTCTATTATGTAGCCCGGATATTTCTGTGGTTGTTGTTTTATTTTTCCCATTATGTCTTGAATCCACCCACACTCTTTGTTTGCTTGTCGTAATCTGGCACCATTGTCTACTATTCTTTTGCACCCTTCCATTGGTTGTCTTGACAAGGCATCGGCGACAATGTTTAATTTACCCTCTCGATTGTTGAAGTTCCAGTGCCCATGGGGTTTTACGGCCCGTAGGGCTCCCTATACTATTTAACCACTTCAACGCCATGTGATCTGTTACCACTTTAAATCGGTATCCTTCGAGGTATGGTCTTATTTTGCGTTTTGCCCATACTATCGCCAGGCATTCCTTTTCTGTTGCCGAATAGTTTTTCTTTGCTGGATTTAATTTCCTTGACAGATATGATAGCACTCTCTTCCCATCCTCAGTGTTTTGTACCAATATGGCTCCTAATCCCATGTTACTTGCATCCGTCTGGAGCACGAACATTTTTGTGAAGTCTGGACATGCCAATACCGGGCCACTCGTCAGCCTTTCCTTTACAGCATCGAATCCTGCCTGATGCTCCTCGTTCCAGTGCCACTTTGTTCTTTTCTTGAGCAGTTCGTTGAATGGGTGTGTTAATGTTGCAAAACCCGGTACGAATCGTCTGTACCAGGAGGCCAATCCTAGATACTGGCGTAAACTTTAGTTGTTTTCTGAAGAATTGGCACTTCTCAGCATTAATTCTTAAATTTGCTTCTTTCAATCTTATGAACACTTCTTGGAGATGGTTCATGTGTTCTTCAATTGTTTTGCTCACTATCACAATGTCATCTTGGTATGCGAATGCGTTTGGTATCATTTCTGGGCCAATGACTTGGTGCAGTGCACGGTGGAAAGTTGCTGATGCAGAATGTAAGCCGAATGGCATCACTTTCCATTGGATTAGCCCATTCCCTGGACTGTGAATGCCGTCATTGGTCTGCTTTTTTCTTCCATTGGAATCTGCCAGTATCCATCTTTCAGATCTAAGCTGCTTATGAATTTTGCTTCGCGTAGCTGATTTAAGATATAGTCGATGCGTGGCATTGGGTAGGCATCCTTTATAGATTTTGCGTTAATCTGTCTGAAATCTACGCATAATCTCCATTTGCCTGTCTGTTTCTTTCTCACCATCACTATGGGTGAGCTATATGGGCTTTGTGATGGTTCTATGCATCCCATTGTCAACAGTTCATCGACCTTTGTGTTGATTTCTCCTTGTATTTTAGGATTTTTCGGGTAATACCTTTGTTTTATTGGGATATCATCCTTCATCGTTATGCGATGTATCCCCACCTTTGATAGTCTCTTAACTTTCCCCAATTCCTTCAACTCATGACTCAGAAAACTTTGTATGTCCTGTTGTTCACCATTCTGAGTCACCATGATGGATATTCTTTCCACCAGCCTGCCCTGTATTCGCCTTACTGTCGGTATTCCCACTTTGTGGCCTCCACACGATATTTCTGTGTTCATGATCCTGAGGAAATTCCACCCTAAGATCAGTGCATCCATTCCCTCTGGCATGACAAGAAATGGCATGTGAATTTCCTTATTCCCGAATCTCACGTATCCTGTCCATTGCTCTTTAATGTCTCGCACCTCTGCGTCTGCCATGTACACCTGTTTGTGTGTGTTCTCCCATTTTCCTTTATTCCTCACAGTTTCCAACATCTGCTTGCTGATGAAGCTGCTCGTGGCTCCGGAATCAATTGTCGCCTTCATCTGAATTCCTGCTACATCGATAATCGCTGACAATTGATCCTCTTCCTCTACTAGTTGACCTATTAGTGGTGAGGAGCTTGTTGGCTGGGTCCCTGCTCGCCCCGGATAGGCTGGAACCGCCTTTCGTTTCCCGAACTCCAGCAACATTCTTTAGCAGAAATTGAGTCTCTGATTATTGCACTCCCTGGCCCAGTGTCCGACTCCCCCGCACCTGCGGCATGCCTGGTTTGGGTTCAAGACTCTTCCGTCTTGGATGTTTTTGTTTTCTTGGTTTCGTCTTGAATGATTCTCTACGCTGGTGTCCTGCCATCTTCGGAACTGTGTGACTCCCGTGATTATTTCCTCCACTGTGGCTTGATTGGTTGTTGTGTGTTCTTTGAGCATTGTTTTCGCGATGGAAATCGAATCGCTCCTGTTCGAGCACCTCGTGTTCTTCTGCCAACTGCATCAGCTCATCTAGGTTTCTGACCCTGTGCGACCGAACCAATATTTTCAAATCTGGAGTGCAATTTTACAATATGACCTCCAATTGTTCATACTCTCGTATTTTAAGGGGTCTCATCATTGTTTGCATGTCCACCATGTAGTCCTTGAAGTACTCATTCATGCTTTGTTTGCGAGCTTCGACTTGGTCAGCCAGTTTGTTGAAGAAACCTCTTGGAAGAAAGTATTTCTTGAATCCCTCCACAAACTCTTTCCACGATCGCCATTGTTTGTTGTTCGCGATGTACCATTTCAGTGCTCTATCTTTCAGTAGCTCTGGCATTGCTCTTGGTATCATGTCTAGTTCGATGCCATACATGTCCGCTGACCATTCTATCTGTTCAATGAACTCTAGCGGTTTAGAATAGCTATCGAATCTGAAAGTCCACTCTCTCACTTGTTTTGCCACTTTAGCATATTCGGTGGTCTTGCTTGTTGTATTTAGCTCCGTCTTCCAGGGTTCCATTGTTTGTCTTCTTACATGCCTTTTGTTTTCGGTGCTATCCAGTGCTCCGTCGCTTCCCCATCTTGGTGGTAGAAACGGAGGAATTGCCAATGTGGCGATATTTATTTTTTTGAATGACTCAGATTCCTTGTTTATAATGTCTCCGTATGCTTTTGATGTGCTTGCTACTGTTTTCTTGAGATTTTTCGTGTATTTTGTTTCCAATCTATTTATTTCATCCTTCCAGTCTTGGTCCGTTTCATTGTTTTATAGCCACTCGCATAGCTGTTTCCTCATTTTCTCCACCGTGCCAGTCATATCGATCCCGATCCTTTGGCCTGTCTGTACCAGATCCTCCTTCTTCATGTGGTGAATCCATCCTTTTCCCATTTTGATTTACAAACCGTATTTTTTTTTTTCTAAATTTTACCAGTATAGCACGTTGGGCGCCAGTTGTAAGGATCCTTTGTCGTTCCTTGGGATATTTATAATATCTCTTGGGCAAGGTTCGGCACAACAAAATTTATTTTATGCCCTGGTGAAATTAGAACTCGTTTGTTTGATTAATGCTTTTAAATCACGTATTTATTTATAATATTTTGGGCTCGGCTGGGTATGACTAATTGCTCTGGAGGAGTCCCGAACTTGCACAGCGCTGATTGTGGTTTGGGTCCTTCGCTGCTTGCTCCAGTCCGTCTCTCGTTCCTTGTGTCTCCGCTGGTTCCTATTTCAGACTCGCAATGTAAATACTTTGACTGGTATCTCCCTCTTCAGAATATCTCTGGAACGCTGATTGGCCTTAGGATAGATCCTATGGCCTTTCTTTCACGTTCCTGGCGTATCCTGATCTTCTAGGGATGTTGTTACCACCTCAGTGCCTTCAGCCGTGTTTTAAAGATGGTCTTTCCGTGGCCGTTTGTCGTGCTGCAGGATTTATCTCAGCGATTGGTATTCGTTAGGATATATAGATCCTGGAATTTCGTCTGTTGGATATATCCTCGTGCCTTCCAATGTGCTGTGGATCATCCTCCCTGAGTCGTTTGTCTTCTCTTCTTTTATCGCTTAGTCACGGTGTTCTAGTCCTATTCCAAGGACTTGTTGGCTGTCTAGAACTTGAGAGGTTACTCGTCCTTCTCAGTTATTCTACTTCTCCTCGATTCTTTTCACAGGATTTGTTTTCCTTAACTTGAGCTTTTAAGGTTCCTCGTAAGGCCTTAAAACTCCCTTGGTTAATCACGACTTGTTGACTTGATTCCTTGATGGGTGTTGCCTTTATAAAGGCAGCTCCCACGGCCTCAGAAATCGATTGGTGTAGTACCGCTATACAGCTGGTACTTTTCCATCGGCCCTCTGCTTTCACCCACGCATCCACTTATTGCTATGCGTGGTGAAAGTCCCGTAAATCCTTGGCGCATATGTGTCCACTTTCTATGTGGCTGCGCGCCCATTCGCATCCTTGTCCTTGTCTGTCTCCCTTGCCTGCATAGCATATCGGTCGCTATGTTGGCTTCTATCACTTTCTCGTATTGGCGTCGCTTTCCTATTGGCCGCCCATCTTATCCCGTTGACTTTCGCTGCTTTCTTTTCTCTGTCGGCGCTGCCGTCGCTCCCCTTCATCCACTCGTCATACCCAACTTCGCCCGAATCACCCCACCCTAGAACTAGACATACATATATTTGTTATATTCAACTTAATCTATTATTTTACGATAATTAGCCTGTTTATTTTTATAAGTATTGGTGGTTGATTTTATCTGTATCGCAATCTAATGCGCATATCTTATCCATTAGATAGAGGGCTTCCCCATTGCTCATCCCTCCCCCTTCGGCTTGTATATTCCCCTTACAAATCCACAAGCCATTATCGTTTCTTGCATTTATTCTTTCCCCCCTACTCACCGACTCACAAGCATAGCCCTCACTTGGTTTCGTTTCGGCACCATGCATCCCCCGCACCCGTCTCACGGGCTTGCTTGGCCCTCACTTTTGTTCTCCTTTGTTCGCATGGTTTCGGCTGTTCGCGATCTAACTGCTTTCGGTCTCGCATGCGTGACTTAGGCAGAGAGTACCTGCATTGGCCACCGGTACTCTCTCTCGCGGTCATACACGCATAGTATACGTGTAGTGTGGGTGTATGCTTATCCCGCGTATTGTTCCCCAAACCACACGTATGGTATGCTAGTGCATGTATGTACTATCTTATTGCCTCTCTGTGCTCTTGGATTTTCTTAATAGGTCAATGCCATCTGTTGGTTGTGATTATGCCCTCAAGCCTCGTTTCATTTGCTCTTATACAGCCGATTTCTTATGTTCCTCCTCCCACGCATCTTCCCGCTTGTACGAAATCGCCAGCGGTTGCGTGTGGTTCGATCGGCCAGGCTCGATCGTAAATCATTTGCCTACAATCGGTTCGATCGACCACTGCTAGACTTGGTCGTATATCGTATCTCTGCTTGCCGATTTTTTGTATTATGCTTCCCACGCATCTTCCCGCTTGTACGAAATCGTTTTGGTTTGTGTCTCGACTGTATCTTGTATCTGGCATATCATTTGCAGCGTTGGACTGTGTTGCTGCTTGCTTGTTGTGTGGGATATTATTAGTATCTATAATGTTCCTCATAGTACATTTATATATGCACATACATATATTCACATAAGCAACAAAGCACAGGCATAACATGAGCTAGAGCCAAGCCAGCGTGTGAACACTGATCAAGCATTTTGATGCAAGCGTCCCAAATAATATGTATGTACCTATGTACTGTTACTCTCCCTCTCTTTTGTATCTGTCGCTAAAGTCGCAGCATAAGAATATATATGTAACAATAGGTTAAGCAAAAGAATATTTTTGGAATAAAAATCAATCTGAATAATACCACCAAGCAACACTGACGTGTTCGTTTTTTAAATAATTCAATCCAAATGGAACCCGGTCATTTTAACAGTTACAATTTTTAGTTGACGTAAACAATAGGGTTGTCAACACTGCAATAATATTGCGCGCGGTAATTATATTAAAATTTTTTGTTTTATTTATAACTTTTGGAGCTCTTAGAATTAATTTAATTTTTATTGATTTTCAACGGATTTATTTATTTTTAATAAAGTTTCAAAAAAGCACATAAATGTCAACAATCGAAATTGGATCTAACGTTTATCGTGACATTTGATATTTCTGGCAGTAAAAGGGTGAACGAATAAAACACAAACTGTTTGACCTTTTTTACTAATTTTTTTTATATTATCGATTTTAAACATATACATTTATGTATGAATTTAGATATCTTTTGCATGTCCACCGTGTGCATGTTTTACGAAGTCCAAACGTTGAACCATATTTTTGACCACTCTTTTGCATAAATCGGCCGAAATTCCAGCAATTTCGCGTTTGCGTTGGCTCTGAGCTCACCAATCGTCGCCGGCTTGTTACTATAGATCAATGACTTCAGTTCTTGTGTCAGCTTGATCTTATATGGATGTAGGCTAAGATCTTTTTGCGAAATTCGCCACAATGATGACCCAGAAAGGCCCAGTTGTTGAGAACGTCGTGTGAGCGACACATTTGCGTCTTCTTGAACTGAATCCCTGGCGACAGCAATTCTTGCTCTCACTGGCACCGATGGCACTTCTTGCTCTCACTAGCACCGGAACACTATGTAGCAAAAACGTAGATTCAAATTTTTTCACTAGACGGTTGATTGTCGAACGGGATGGCTTGTTAAATGGACCATAAAATGGCCGTAATGCTCTTAAAGTAATAGCAACAGAACGATTATTTTCATAAAAAATTTGCACGATTTGCAGTCGTTGTTCAAGTGTGTAGCGTTCCATGATGAAATGTGTACTAATGAAGTTTACAAATGACAAGCGTAAAATAAAAATTATTGCGTCGTTCGCCCTCACTATTGGAAAAAAGTTGAAGCGCACCTATTGAAAAACGCTTTATAAACATTCCAGCAGTGCGTGGGAAACTCTGAGCATACACTTTACACTTCTAGAGGTCAGCCCATACATAACATATGCATGCCTTCTGCAAGTTTTCCAAGTCTTCACCAACAATCAGGATTGCCTCCTAGCTGGTCTTTTATCTGCTCTGATCACAACTATATAGGTATGACTTGGCCTCGCTGTACAGCAGTCTTGAACAGCCTGACCAATGCATGATGTTCATGAAGCATTTGCTGCAGATCTTGGAGAATTGCTCGATCCCTTGACGCCGGTCAAGTTGTTCTTTTAAATATAAAAGAACAACTCTGGACAATAGCCCAGAGAACTGCTCTTTGCTTAGTTGTGTTGATCCCTTGATGCCAGTTATGTTGGTCTTCCATATTGACCATGAAGTATATTTGCAAGAATTTATGCTGTGCATCTTCAATAGGTTGCAATAGTCCAATGCGATAGCAAATCTGACCTTGAATCTTTAAATTGAAAGCCATAGTTATAGTTAGATTTACAAACACTTTATTTTAACGTAAATTACCTTAAATGTTGGATTATATCCGTGTTCTTTGATAATTTCAGCCCCAAATGAAGTCTGTTGGAAACAGACATTGTATTTTTGAGTGTTCGATAGAAAATGTCGGGATTTGTGTTTTGCCATCAAACATGGAACACAATGGCCCTGATGGCGGGACCAGTAATATGAATTTTACTTTACTACCAAGGCAGCACAAAACAAGCGTGTTACCGGCAAACTTCAATGCGCCACAAAGCTGGCAAAGGCTGCTTTATTGAAGGCAATACTTCGAAGATTATTTTTCTCTTCATCTGTACGATTAGCTTGACGATTTCTCGTTTATAACCTAGCCGTTTCACGGGCTGCCTCTCTGTGCTCTTGTCTCTCTAACGCGGCGCCCTTTTTCGTACAATTTCTCGTTTTTCATCGGATAATTGACTCGCGTTATTTCGTAGTCTAATTGCATTACCGCTCTCTGGTTCTTTTTTTAAAAGTTTTGGTTTCGATATTCGAATTTATATTATGTCACTGCACAAAAACGATATTCGAATTTTTATTATGTCACTGCAAAAAACACGATATTCGAATTTTTATTTATTATGTCACTGCACAAAACAAAATATTCGAATTTTTAGTATGTCACTGCACAAAATTCGATAGTTTTTACAAAATACATGGTATATTAAAGAGCGCTACAATGACATTAAAACAACAAAGAACTTTATTCAATTTGACTGTTTGAAAACGTTTGTATAGGGAATTTTGCTATTTGACAACTCCAACAAAATTGGTTCAGTAAATCTCTAGTTATAAGTGGTTGAGCAGACCCGACTTACATTTATATAGGGGAAAGTGGGGCTAATCGGAGCATGGGGCAACTCGGCGCACTCGAATTATCTTGAAATATAATAGCACGATCCAAAAAGTGATAAGTGTCCTAAGATCGCATTTTGGTAGGCTATATTTGGATACAAAATTTCTAACCTCAAAAATTAATTTTTTTTCGTCTAGAAATGGTTTCAAAACCATTGAATAAATTTTTAGTTTTAATAGATGTTAACTAAAACAGGTTCCGACATGTATTGACTTATGGTGTGCACTTCGTTTTTTTTTTTTTAAATTCACACAGTTTTAAAATATTTAGTTTAAAATGCTAAAACTAAGGGTGGGGCAAAGTGGCACACTAGTAGAATTTTAATTATGGCGTTTTAAAATTATAACTATTTTTAAATAAAAGTCCGTTAGTTATTGATAAAAACAGTACATGTGCCAGAATCAGACGGATGAGAATACTATATCATATAGCTGCCATACAAACGATGAAGTTAACAATCATAATTGAAAGTCTAAACCAATCAACATTGCTGGTAGTAAGAAAAGTTTTTGTACAAAAAAAAAAAAGTTTTTTAATATTAAACTATATTTTGTTTTTTTTTTTTTTTTTTTAAAATCACTTTATTTTTATGAAAAACTTTTTTGTCTAGACTTCGACCTTATTGAAGTTAATCAAAACTGGGTTTTAGCGGGGCATCAGGCCAATAAATTTCACTAATTTATTTTTAAGATTTTAAATCTTAGGCAGCAGTGGTCCAAGACACCGCATCCGAAGCGGGACTCTGTCGGCTTTCTTACAGTCCTTGCTCATGTGGCCCTTCGAGCTGCAGTTGTTGCAACGGAAATCTTCTTTGGAACGTCTGCCAGGAGCGGCCACCTTTGTAGTTTCTCTTGCTGCTCGCTGTACCGGTAGCTGAATGCCTGAAAGTGCACGGCGTAATTCTGCAATGCACTTGAATCTTTGATTCTGCGCTAGTCACTTATGAGCCCGTCCTTTTAGCTTGGAGACTAGAAGCATGTGCATTTGTACACCATTGATACCGTATACACCGCTTATATTTGTCAGCTGCGTGACCCTTTTCTTTCCACACGAGTTCCCATTAAATTCCAACAACGCTTCCTATGCTAATTGGAATTCTGCAGCCGACGAAAACCCGCTTTCCAACATTTACTCCGAGCGTTGGTTTACCAACACTGGTTCACTACGCCGGTTTTGCGCGCCAATTGGTTCTGGTTCATGACGCTGGTTCTGCGCGCCAATTAGTGTTGCTGCCGTCTCGTTTTCCCGGCCGCTGCCGTGCCACGCACAATAATCGTTGCTCGTCGGCACTAAATTGTGCGTTTCGTTTTCTGTCTGGCGTTGAGGCGCCACAATGTCGAACAAATGTGGTCGCTGCAAATCGCACAATTTTTCCAGCAAGACATCAGTGTTTTTGTTTCCCTCTTTCTCATTTGTGATCTCTGACAGTTGACAGTTACTTTCGTCTTCTGTACTTTCCTCGACAGTCTCAGTTCCAATAGATATGGAACAAGCTCCTCGTCGATCAACTGGAACATCGATTAAGCGCGCCACAAGCTCGGCCTTTGACCCTGTAGTAGGCAAGTCCAACAGCTCCAGCCACTTCTTTAAGGTTGGCAAATTGTGAGCCCAATGTTGATGTCCATTGCGTTAAAGTTCACCATTTCAGATATTGAGGGCGGTAGATGAATCAAAGGATGTCAGAATATTTAAGGTATTCGGGTTTTAGTTGCTTTAGAGTAGTAGTAGTTTATTTTTTTTCTTATCTGTACTTATTTATTATTATTTATTATAGTTATTGTTAATGTTAACCGAGTAATTATCTCTTGATATCTCTCCTTGTCTTCTCAATGCTCAGCAACGACATTAAAAATACCGGGATCGAAGAGTAGCAAGAGAGCAAGTGTGATCGTCTCTCCTGCTACACTATAGATAAATGAATGATCATTTTCGCATCATGAACAACCGGATTGAAACTATGACAGAATTACTAAAAGAAAGCTATTACGTGTATAGAGAATCCATCCAGTTCTTCATGATTGTAAGGCAATTGAGTTCCGGGGTTGATGAATGTGAAAAAATTTAGACAGGAACTATAAATCTTTTAATAGACACTAACCATGGTAGGTAGAACGCTAACATTTTAACACCAGCCAAATGAAATTGGAAATAACAAAAATAAAGGACAAAGTTGTCCGAAGCATTAGTACTATCAGGTAAAAGGACAGGCTCTGAGTTAAAAGATATATATACTCTGTTGACGGCTAACGGTATTTTTTTTGACAGAAAAATAATTATAAATGCAAACATACCACTGTTTGGTATACATCCGTCTTTTCTCTACAAAAATATTACAGCGCCTGTAGGATTGAACAATATTCAAATGATAATAATCCATATAGATAGTCAGTGCTTAATATATAATTTTGAAAGAGACTCCAAAATAGTAAAAAATTTCAACCCCCGAATACGTGGGTTTGAGTCGTACTAGAATAAGATCTTCTAAGAATTGTTGCCTCTTAGAGCCTAAGATTCCCTATATAAACTCCGTTCTTTTGTAAATAAAATATTTTGAATTCTCATCCGTTGAGTTTTTTAGTTGTGGTTCTAAACTCCCTTTTCAGTATTAATAGCTGAAATACTAATGTATTACCTAAAATTGTATGTGTAAATTCATTGAAAAATGTACTGGAAAAAATGTCGCGTGAGTGATGTCGTGCGATTGAGAAGAATCATTGTTAAAAACAAGTCGCAGCCAATATTGAAAAAACAAAAGTCGACAAATAAAGCTTTATATTTCTTATTTCTGCCAAAAATATTTAAAGTTTCAAATTTTCACACAATTCACAGTTTTGCGATTGTTACCAATCCTGCCTAAAGCAGGAAAGTCCTGTGAGTAATTTCGGAAATACCCATATAGTAATATATCCGCCACTCGATCCAGCCATACCACTTAATATTTCATTCACCCACAAAACTTCACCCCCCTTAAGTATACAAAACCAAATGTACGATATACGACCAAGCTCGTTACTGGTCGATCGAACCAGTGCACACGCAACCGCGAGCGATTTCGTACAAGCGGGAAGTTGCGTGGGAAGCATAATGCGAGAAGTCGGCAATCACATATACGAGGTACGATATACGATACGGTTACGATCAAACACGATCGATCGAACCGCACGCAACCACTGGCAATTTCGTACAAGCGGGAAGATGCGTGTCAGGCATAATAGACGATATCGGCTGTGTAAGAGCAAATAAATGCAAGCGAAAAAGGGCATTGGCCCAGTGAGACAATTTAAGAGCACAGAGAGGCCATAATAGAGATGCATGCATTAACATACAATGCATGTGCAAATACGCTGAATAAACACACACCCACACTACACGGATACTATGCTTGTATGACCGATAGAGGGAGTACCGGTGGCCAATGGGTGCTCTCTGGCTACGTCACGCATGCGAGATCGAAAGCAGTTAGAGCACGAACTGCCGAAATCATGCGAACAGAAGAGAGCAAAAGTGAGGGCTAAGCAAGTCCGCGAGAAGAGTGCGGGGAGTGCATGGTGCCGAAACGAAACCAAGTGAGGGCTATGCTGATGAACCGGGGAGTAGGGGGGAGAGTGAGAGAGTGGAAAGCAACGAAAGTTAACGGGATACGAGTGGCGGCCAATGGGAAGGCGACGCCAGCATATGAAAGTGATGGAAGTCAATATATACAAGCGAGGAAGACAAGAACAGAGAAAGTGGACATATGCGCCAAGGATTTACGGGACTTTCACCACGCATAGCAACAAGTGGATGCGTGGGTGAAAGCTGATGGGCTAATGGAAATGTACCAGCTGTATAGCGGTACTACACCAATCTATTCCTGAGACCGTGGGAGCTGCCTATATAAAGGCAACGCCCATCAAGCAAATTATCAAGTCTACAAGTCGTGATCAACCAAGGGAGTTTTAAGGCCTTACGAGTAACCTTTAAAGCTCATACTAGTGAAACAAAAACGAGTGAAAGGATCAAGAAAGTTAGAATAATTTGAGAAGGCCTTACGAGTAACCTCTCAAATTATCCTATAACCAGCAAGTCCTTGGAATAGGATTAGAACACCGTGTCCAGGCAAGAAAAGTCAAGCTGCTCCAGGAAGATTCCCAGCATATTGGAAGGTACAAGGATATATCCTGTTACCGAAATTCCAGGATCTATATATCGTGACGAATACCAATTGCTGAGAGAATCCTGCCCTACGACAAAGGATTTATCCTTGGGGCTTGGGGAAACGCAGTTCGAGGCATTGAGGTGGAAGTAACATCCCTAGAAGATCAGAATACGCCAGGAGCGTGAGAGAAAAGCCAGAGGATATATCCTAAGGCCAATTAACGCGCCGGTATTATTCTGAAAAGGGAGATATCAGACAAGATATTCATATCACGAGTCTAAAACGAGAACCAGAGGAGACATAAGGGACGAGAGACGGACTAGGATCGAGCGTCGAGGGACCCCAGCTATAAGCAGCACTGTCCAAGTTCGGGACTCCTTTAGAAAAACTTGTCATATCCAACCAAGCCCATAAACAATCGTAAATAAACATACCACCAAAACTGATAATTATACAAACGTGTTCTAATTTCAGCGGGGCACAAAATAAATTTTGTTGTGCCGAACCTGGCCCAAGAGATAGCATAAATATCCCAAGGGATAACCTGATTCGCAGAAAATGAACGTCCGATAACACAACTGTGTAAGAAAAACTTAGAATTTGTTTGGTCTGAAGAATGCCAAAGAGGATTTGAATATCTGAAAAAAGCCTTAATAAAACCCACACTGCTGCAGTATCCAGATTTTAGCAAAGAATTTTACATAATAACAGATGCTAGCAAATATGCATGTGGAGCAGCACTAACTCAAACTTATGGCGATAAGCAGTTGCCAGTAGCATACGCATCCCGTTCGCTCACTAAAGGTGAAAGCAACAAAAGTACTACTGAGCAGGAACTAGCTGCGATACACTGGGCTATTACACACTTTCGCCCATATATATATGACAGACACTTCAGAGTCAAAACAGACCATAGACTCCTAACTTATTTATTTTCTATGATAAATCCGAGTTCAAAATTAACAAGAATGAGAATTGATCTAGAGGAATATGAATTTACAGTAGAATATCTGAAGGGAAAAGATAATTTTGTTGCGGATGCATTATCCCGCATTACAATACAAGAACTAAAAAACACAAAAGCAAATGTCCTGAAAGTCACTACCAAGTAGACAAAATAATCTCTGGGCAGATGATAAAAATGAAAATACAATTAGGCAAGTACCTAATGATGCTTCTAAGCCCAAAATACATGAAGTACTCTACAATGATGAAGTACGAAAAGTAGTGACCTTGCGCATAACACACGATTTATTTTTCCTCAAACATGGAAAGAAAGTTATAGCAAGAATTGAGATTGAAGATCTGTACACCAATGGAAATCTAGACTTAGGTCAATTTTTTCAAAGGCTTGAAAAACAAGCCGGTATACTTGACATCAAACAACTCAAATTGGCACCGAGTGAAAAGGTCTTTGAAACATTTTCAATAGAATCTTTTAAAGAAATGGGCAATAAAACATTGAAAACATTAAGAGTAGCGCTGATGATCCGATACAGGGTGGCCATACAGGCATTACAAAAACTTTGGCCAAAGTAAAAAGACATTTTTATTGGAAAAACATGACACGTCATGTAAAAGACTACATTAATAAATGTGAAAAATGCCTAAAGTCAAAAACGACAAAGCACATAAAAACACCTTTAGTTATTACAGAAACCCCCATACATGCTTTTGATAGGGTAATAGTAGACACCATTGGTCCATTACCAAAATCCGAAAATGGTAACGAATATGCAGTCACTTTAATATGTGACTTGACGAAATACCTAGTAGCAATACCAGTTCCCAATAAAAGCGCTACAACAATCGCGAAAGCTATTTTTGAATCCTTCATTCTGAAATACGGTCCAATGAAGACGTTCATTACGGACATGGGAACAGAATACAAAGATTCAATAATAAATGACTTGTGCAAATATTTAAAAATAGACAACATTACGTCTACTGCACACCACTACCAGACCTTGGGTACCTTTGAAAGAAGTCATAGGACATTCAATGAGTACATTCGATCATATATATCAGTAGATAAAACTGATTGGGACATATGATTACAATATTTTGAGTACTGTTTTAACACAACCCCGTCAGTAACACACAAATACTGTCCATATGAACTTGTATTTGGTAAACAAAATAATTTACCAACGCATTTTAATAGCATAAATAGAATAGAACCATTATATAACGTAGATGATTATGCTAAAGAAGTTAAGTTTAGATTAAAACTAGCATACAGTAGAGCTAGAATAATGTTAGAGGAACGTAAGGAAAACCAGAAACATTTTTATGACAATAAGTCAGCAGATTTTAAAATAGAAAATAGGTTTTCTTAAAAAACGAAGCTGGTCATAAGCTTGACTCAGCCTATATAGGACCCTTCGAAGTGGTAGAAATATCTAAAAACAACAACATAAAAATTAGGAACAATAAAAATAAGATAAAAACAGTACATAAGGATAGGCTAAAAATTTGCAAAAATAATTAAAAAAAAAAAAACCAAAAGAAATATATGAAATTTTTTTATGGATTCAATTACTAACACTACTTCATTCTATTACGAATATAAAAAAAAAAAAAAACAACGAAATTTTTTTGAGAAAGAAAATTTGTCTGGCCAGACACAAATAAAACAATTTTTCTAACAAACATACTTAATTAATAAATAACTCCATAATATTACGTTATTTTCTAAAAAGGGGAGGTGTAGTATATCCATACCAAAATCATTCAACACAAAGAGCTCAACTTTTAACACAAGTATAAACAATCAAATATGTACGCAATTAAACATAAGTGTGCACTTGTATATGTTTATGTGTATACATTAATATATATTCACATATATTCATATGAGCAGCAATGCACAGGCGTAACATGAGCTAGGGCCAAGCCAGCGTGTGAACGCTGACCAAGCACTTTTACGCAAGCGCCCTAAATAATATGTATGTATGTACTGACACTCTCCCTCTCTTTTGTAGCTGTCGCCTAAGTCGCAGCATAAGAATATATATGCAACAATAGGTTAAGCAAAAGAATATTATTGGAATAAAAATCAATCTGAATATTACCACCAACCAACACTGACGTGTTAGTTCTTCATTAATTAAATCAAAGTTGAACCCGGTCATTACAATAGGCTCAATAGTCCCGTTTGAGCATAAGTGCGGACTAATGAACTACTTAGAGTTTTGCTTGCACAAATCCCGTTTAAGCGTGAGTGCGGACAAGACGGACCACATTCAGAATAAGCTAATAACGACAACGACGGCAAAACGTCTGGCTTTCCTAAACTCGACAAAAGCACAAAAGTGCCTCATAAATGTGCGCATCTCATTTACACTCCCATTAAATCATGAGAGTTAATTCTATTAGTGCAGATTATGCAATTACTTTTGGAGCAGAGAACCAATTAATACAAATTTAGATTAGATTATAACAATGTAAAATATCATTCTAAAACTGCTTATAAAAAAGTAAAAGAATCACACTTCATATAAACACAAAGTTAGTTAAAACGGTAAGATGTAAGAACTCAAAAGCAAAAGAAATGAACAACATAACATCGCTAAACTAAATTTTGTTAAAAAGTTATTTTGCGATTGTACAAAAACAAGTGGAGCTAAATACGAAATATAAATGAAATTAGTAAAATAAATTGTAGTAAAACCGTAAGCTTACTAGTAATATCGGGCAAAGCTGCCTGCGCTCCGTCTTCCTTTCTCTCGTGAAGTTGGCCGCAGCAACCTAAAAAAAACTTTCAACTCCGCGGCGATTTTTCTACTTAATTTTTCTACGATTTTTTTTCAGAACGGTAAACAGTCAAGAAATTAGGCCAACGGCCTAATTTTCGGTTAGGGGAATGAGCTATACATCATCGTCGGGGTTGAATTTCTAAGGGTGTGATTGTAAGTCAGCAATTTTAAGTAGAAATTGGCGACGAGCGTTCGCATACACTACCTGCAATTGATTTTGTAGATTCGTCCCGGATTCGGAGACTTCTTCATGGTCAAGGGGAAAGGGTGCCGAATAATAAAATGCTGAGAAGCCTCAGTTCTCATCCAAAAGTTAGTATATCGGGCGAATAACCACAGCTCTCGTAGACCGTTGACCTGTAGGCCAATAACGCCATTGGAGGTAGCTCTACCCAATTGATTGCCTGGTAGACACGAACCTGGCCAAGAACTCAGTATCGTACGATTGAAGCGTTCTACCATTCCGTCTGGTTGTGGGTGCAACAGTGTGGTACTTGTCTTCTTTAAAGTCATCAGCCGCATGCAGTCAGAGTGTAAGGCGAAAGGAACGCTGAACTGACAAAATAAGTCTTGATCCAATGCTCGAGCTACAGTTTCGGCACACATTTCATGATTTGTAGTTGTCAGTGGGCCTAGAATATCAATCGATCAGCGATCGTAAGGAGCCCCATACTACTTGGTTGTAGGCGACTGTTCTTCAAGGTGGTCCCTTTGCGTGCGTTGCAGATGGTGCAGCGTGCACACCAAAGGGCTATATCGGCACTTTGGCCGATCCCGTATTATTGCACCGAAGTGACCCCCAGCCATTAATAGTGCACGGCTGGAATCGCAACATCTTCCAGTGAGCGTGGCACGAGGGCTACCAGTAAATTTTCCGAGTTCTATTTTACAAAGGATAATCGGTCGTAGAGATGGCACAAGGCCCAAACCATGGGCCTTTTAGGGCCCCGTCAGACTCTTGCTCCTTGCGATGATCGGGTAAATGTACTTGGGTGAACAACACAGCCATTCCATTTTTGGCTCGCTCGCATGTGTGACACTCGCCTATCGTTGCTGACTTAACATTGTAAAAATCATATCTTATAAAGCGATTTGAAAAATTTAATAAGCATTTCATACAAAATTGATCAAGCTTTAAATTAATGTTTGTGAGGAACATTATATACACAAGAATAATGTCCCACACAACAAACAAGCTACAACAAACAAGATACAAAGCCACAATACATAAGATACAACAAACAGCCAGATACAAACGCAGCCCAGACACAAACTAAAGTATAAGAGTGAAATCGGATGTAAATGATCAAATAAACAAGGCCAGCCGAACATTGCCGATCGAACCCCACGCAACCGCTGGCGATTTCGTACAAGCGGGAAGATGCGTGGGAAACATAATACGATAAGTTCGGTCGTATAAGAGCCAATGAAAGAGGCCGGTCGAACATGGCCGATCGAACCCCACGCAACCGCTGGCGATTTCGTACAAGGCGTGGGAAACATAATGAGTATTCATGGCTGTATAAGAGTAAATAAAACCGGGCTTGAGGGCATAATTGCATGCAAAAATAGGGCATTGGCCTCATTAGATAAATTAAGAGCATGGAGAGGCAAATGTAAATGCATGCATTAGCGTACATACGTGAGTGACGGCATGGGAGAATACCGGTGGCCAATGGGCCGCGCGATGCCTACGTCACGCTCATGAGAGCGAAAGCAGTTAGAATGCGAGCACCAAAAGAATTTCGGGAGCGAGAGAAAACAAAAGTGAGGGCCAAGCAAGCCCGAAAGACGGGTGCGGGGGACGCTTGGTACCGAAACGAAACCAAGTGAGGGCTATGCTTGTGAATCGGGGAGTAGGGGGGAAAGCAAAGATGCGAGAAGCAATGATGGTTTATGGAGGTGTGAGGGGAATATGCAAGAGGGAGACGAGAAGGGTCGACGAGGGATTCGAAGTGACTCACCAACGCTGCCCAAGCCCAGAACTACCATCGAGAAACCGTCATATCCAACCGAGCCCACCAACGATTTGAATAAACATACAATTAAGACCTAACATCTGAAATCAAACGTGTTTTAATTTCACCGGGGCACAAAATAAATTTGTTATGCCGAACCTAGCCCAAGAGATATCGTAAATATCCCGAAGGACAAAGAAGGATCGTTACAACTGGCGCCCAACGTGCTATACTGGTGAAATTTTAACAAAACAAAAGTTTGAAAATTGTAAAGAAAACATCAAAATGGGGAAAGGATGGATTTACCACATGAAGAAGGAGGATCTGTTACAGACAGGCCAAAGGATTGGGATCGAGATGACCGGAACAGTGGAGGAAATGAGGAAACAGCTAGGCGAGTGGGTAGAAAGGAATGAAACGGACCCAGACTGGAAGGAGGAAATAAATAGATTGGAGACAAAATACTCGAAAAATCTGAAAATGAAAACAATAGCAAGCACATCAAAAACATGCGAAAATGGCGTAGACAAGGAGGCCGATGAATTCCAGAAAATAAACATCGCCACATTAGCAATTCCTCCATATTTACCACCAAGATGGGGAAGCGAAGGAGCCCTAGACAGCACAGAAACAAAGAGGGACATAAGGAGACAAACGATAGACCCCAAGAAAACGGCACCACATACAACAAACAGGACCACCGAATACGCCAAGGTGGCAAAACAAGTGAGAGAGTGGACATTCAGATTCGATGGCAATTCCAGACCGCTAGAGTTCATAGAACAGATCGAGTGGTCAGCAGACATGTATGGCATCGAGCTGGACATGATCCCGAGAGCAATGCCAGAACTATTGAAAGACAGAGCACTCAAATGGTACGTCGCAAACAATAAGCAGTGGCGAACATGGAAGGAATTCGTGGAGGGCTTCAAGAAATACTTCCTGCCAAGAGGATTCTTCAACAAATTGGCGGATCAAGTGAAAAATCGCAAACAAAACAGAAACGAGTATTTTAAGGACTATATGATCGACATGCAAACAATGATGAGACCCCTCAAAATACCAGAGTACGAACAATTGGAGGTTATATTAAAAAACTGCACTCCAGATTTGAAGATATTCGTTCGGCCGCACAGAGTCAGAAACCTAGATGAGCTGATGCAATTGGCGGAAGAACGAGAGATGCTTGAACAAGAACGATCAGATTTCCATCGCCCAAACAATGCTCAAAGAACACACAACAACCAATCAAGCAACAGAGGAGAAAATAATTACGGGCCACCAGTCACACAGTGCCGAAGATGCCAAGACAACAGCATGGAGAACAATTCAAGACCAAGCCATGAAAATAAAAACATCCAAGATGGAAAAGTATTGAACCCAAACCAGGCATGCCGCAGATGCGGGGGAGCCGGACACTGGGCAAGGGAGTGCAACAATCAGAGACTCATTTTCTGTTGGCAATGTGGAAGGATTGGGAAAAGAACAAAAGAATGTTGTTGGAGTTCGGGAAACGAAAGGCGGTTCCAGCCTATCAGGGGCGAGCAGGGACCCAGCCAACAAGCTCCTCACCACTAATAGGCCAACTAATAGAGGAAGAGGATCAATTGTCGGCAATCATCGAAGTAGCAGGAGTCCAGATGAAAGCGACAATTGACTCCGGAGCCACGAGTAGTTTCATCAGCAAGCAGATGTTGGAGACAGTGAGAAATAAGGGAAAATGGGAGAACACACACAAACAGGTATACATGGCAGACGGAAAGGTGCGAGACATTGAAGAACAATGGACAGGTTACGTGAGATTTGGGGACAAGGAAATCCACATGCCATTCCTGGTCATGCTAGAAGGAATAGATGCGTTGATACTAGGGTGGAATTTCCTCCGGATTATGAACACAGAGATATCGTGTGGAGGCCACAAAGTGCTAATACCGACAGTCAAGCGAATACAGGGCAGGCTGGTAGAAAGAATATCCATCATGGTCACTCAGAATAGTGATCAACAAGAAATACAAAATTTCCTAAATCAGGAGTTAAAGGAATTAGGGAAAGTTGAGGGACTGTCAAAGGTGGGGATACATCGCATAACAATGAAGGATGATATCCCAATAAAACAAAGGTATTACCCGAAAAATCCAAAAATACAGGGAGAAATCAACACAAAGGTCGATGAACTGTTGACAATGGGATGCATCGAACCATCACAAAGCCCGTATAGCACTCCAATAGTGATGGTGAGAAAGAAACAGACGGGCAAATGGAGATTATGCGTAGATTTTAGACAGATTAACGCAAAATCTATAAAAGATGCATATCCAATGCCACGCATCGACTACATCTTAAACCAACTACGTGAAGCGAAATTTATAAGCAGCCTAGACCTGAAGGACGGCTATTGGCAAATTCCACTGGAAGAAAACAGCAGGCCAATGACAGCATTCACAGTCCCAGGGAAAGGTTTATTCCAATGGAAAGTGATGCCATTCGGTTTACACTCTGCATCAGCAACGTTCCAACGGGCACTGGACCAAGTCATCGGCCCAGAAATGATACCAAACGCGTTCGCCTATCAAGACGACATAGTGGTAGAAGCAAAACAATCTCAGAACACATGATCCACCTGCAAGAAGTGTTCAGTAGATTGAAAGAAGCAAACCTCAGAATAAATGCCGGAAAGTGCCAATTCTTCAGAAAAGAGCTAAAGTTCTAGGACACTTGGTAACAGAAAACGGTATTGCAACGGACCCAGACAAGGTGGCAGCAATAGCTCAATTGAAGCCGCCCACGTGCACAAAAGAATTACGGCAATATCTAGGGGTGGCCTCGTGGTACAGACGATTCGTACCAAATTTTGCTATGATAACACATCCGTTAAACGCGCTGCTCAAGAAAAAAAACCAAATGGCATTGGAACGAAGAGCATCAAGCAGCATTCGAATCAGTAAAAGGAAAACTCACGAGTGACCCAGTATTTGCATGCCCAGATTTCACAAAAACGTTCGTACTCCAGACAGATGCAAGCAACACAGGATTAGGGGCCATACTAGTACAAAACACCGAGGAGGGGGAAAGAGTGGTTTCATATCTGTCAAGAGAATTAAATCAAGCAGAGAAGAACTATTCGGCAACAGAAAAGGAATGCCTAGCAATAGTGTGGGCAGTACGCAAGCTGAGACCATATCTCGAGGGATACCGATTTAAGGTGGTGACAGACCACATGGCGTTGAAGTGGTTGAATAGCATAGAGAGTCCCACGGGCCGCATAGCTCGATGGGCACTGGAATTACAACAATATGATTTCGAAATAGCATATCGAAAGGGCAAACTAAACATTGTCGCCGATGCACTATCAAGACAACCGATGGAAGGGTGCAAAAGAATAGTAGACAATGGCGCCCGATTACGACAAGCAAACAAAGAATGTGAGTGGATTCAATAAGTAATAAATAAAGTACAACAACAACCACAGAAATATCCAGATTACATAGTAGAAAACAGCCAGGTGTACAGGAATATTCCACATAGAGCAGGTCAAGAAGAAGTAATATCATGGAAATTGTATGTGCCCAAGACGCTACGAAACCAAGTGATGGAAGAAAACCACACTTCCATAACGGCAGGGCATACAGGAAGCAGGCGAACGATTTCCAGAACTGCGGCAAGATATTATTGGCCAGGAATGCAACGAGATATCAGGAAATTCGTGGGAAAATGCACAACGTGTCAGCAATACAAACCCAACCAACAGCAAGCAGCAGGGAAAATGCTGACGCAAATACCTGACGAACCATGGGCCACTGTGTGTGCTGATTTCGTCGGACCACTACCACGGTCGAAACATGGAAACTCAATGTTACTGGTAATCATTGACCGATTTTCAAAATGAACAGAACTAATACCCATGCGAAAGGCAACCGCGGAGAATCTAATCAAGGCCTTTAGGGAAAGAATTCTGTCGAGATTTGGAGTTCCTAAAGTGGTAGTAACTGACAATGCGGTACAATTTACTAGCAGAACATTTAAGAAAATGCTAGAGGAATGGGGATGCCAACACCAATTTACAGCACCATACACACCACAAGAAAACCCAACAGAAAGGGCAAACAGAACAGTGAAAACGATGATTGCTCAGTTTACCGGTGAAAATCAACGGAATTGGGATGAGAGCTGGCCGGAAATAACACTGGCCGTAAATACCAGTCAATCAGAGTCAACCGGATTTACGCCAGCATATGTGATACAAGGACGCGAACCTAGAATGCCAGGCGCAATATACGATAGTGTCACGACAGGCACAGGAAAACAAAGCGTACCACCAGAGGCAAAGGCAAAACAAGTGCAAGAGCTTTTCGAGCTGATAAGACGTAATCTGGAGACGGCGGCACAGGATCAGGCACGTCACTATAACCTAAGGAGGAGAGAGTGGAGACCAACAATTGGAACCACAGTATGGGCAAAAGAACACCATCTTTCGAATGCGGCCGAAGAATTTGCAGCAAAATTGGCACCAAGATTTGGATTTCACTTATGAAGTGACAGGATTTTTGTCTCCAGTTATATGTAAATTACGGCACAAAGAAACAGGAAAAACCAGGCAAGCACATATCAGCCAGATGAAAGAGCAAATAAGTGAACAGACAGATGTCAATAAAATAGATGAACAATGAGGATGGACGAATCTGATGACATGGCAGCGAGAAATCTGCACAGACCGGCCGGCTGGGCAGAAATCTCAAAAACATGACACAGAGCCAAAAATCTCAAAGTGCATCAAAATCGTACAAAATCACGTAACAAAAAAAAAAAATGTAAAACAAAAGAATCACAAAGTGCGTAAATAAGAACAAGCAGAACAGCAAAGTCACAAACCGCATACCGGAACAAGATAAATATATGCGGACATCATATACATACAGTCAGGCAAAGATGCATGAGCAAATAGAAATAGCAAAAAAAAAAAAACAAGGATAAACAAAAAAAAACGATCACACAATCAAAGAGAGCCAAAACCTACACATGCGCACGATAGTACACATGTAATAGTATGAGTGCACAAAGAGAAAACAAAAGGAAAGAGAGGGGAACACACATACACATGCGCATAAGAGTGAGCATGTAATCGTGCAGCATCGCGACATACACACACATGCGCGCGTTAATACATTAGTATTAGTGGATCATTGCAGGGGCATTAAAATATTCGGCATCGATAGTTAAAATAGAGAATCCAAAGTTTTGAATAACGGTAAAAATTTAACAAATATCAAAGATGCGAGGTTTCCTGCATGCAGAAATCCTAAGCAATCCTACTCAAAGTTTAACACTCAGCGAGTAAAGCCAACAAAAAAAAAAAAACCCAATTAGAATGATTGCGTTTAACGTAAATTTTGGCCAGGATGAAGGCGTAGTTCGACGAGGTGCGGCACCGCGGGCCAATATGGAACGCGGTGACTGGCACGGGTCCGATGAGGAGTCCGACGACGATGAGCCGGATATGATAGATCCGGCAATCGCCGCCTCATCGGACGAGGAGAACGATGAGAACGTAGATGACAGTGGCTACGGATCTGAGGAGAGCGAAGCCGAGTCGGCGATAAACCAGGGCCACCAGGAGGAGGAGGCTGATGAGGAAATATGGAGGGAGCTGGACGAGGCGATACGCATGATGGACGACGAGGAGGCGAGAGATGCGAGCAGCGGACGGAGTAGCCCAGAAGAGTATGCGCCGTGGGAGCAAAATGAGATCTATGAGCCTCCGGCAAGATTGTGGGAGCCAGCGCGGCCACCAACGCCGTTTCGTATGGTGGACTCAATGTCAGAGGCCAGCGAAACGGCGGAGATGGCCGGGGCTGATGAAGGTGCGGCTGATGGAGTAGCCAGCCCACCTCCACTCGAGCCAGAGGGGACGGATTGGGAGGCAGAAGGATCGACGTCGGAGAACCAGCAGTGGATGGAATGGTGGTCGGAGCAGATGAGGCAGCAGGAAGAGGCGGAGCGAGAGCTGCTGAGGTGGGAAAGGGCCCAACAGGAGGAGGAGCAGCTGAAACGGGCAAGAGAACGGCTGGCGATGGCAATGTTGCACATACAACAGCAACAAAGGCAACTGCAACAACAACAGCAGCAACAAATGCAACTGCAACAACAACAGCAGCAACAAATGCAACTGCAACAGCAACAGCAGCAACAAATGCAACAGCAACAGCAACAGCAGCAACAATAGCAGCAACAGCAACAGCAACAGCAGCAACAAATGCAACTGCAACAACAACAGCAGCCACAATGGCAGCAACAGCAACAGCAGCTGCAGCTCGAATACCGAGAGTGCCCGTGGGTGTGGCCAAGACCGGCATTGAGTAGACAAATGTCTGCACCCACGGGGCACAATGACAGTGCTCGGCCCATATTGGCCAGGCAAAACTCATGCCCAGTGCCATACGGGCATGAGAGATATGAGGCGGTGGAGGAGAGAGATTGGCCGGAGATGGTGGCGGATATCGTGGGCCAAATGGTGCGACAGGAAGGGCCGAGGAGAGTTAGAATAGTATGGGCGGGACAAAATAGGTATAGGATTAGGATAGCTCAGGGGGTAGTTCGAGTATGTAGAGAAAGGAGAACATAATAAGTAGAATAAGTAGGCGTAATAAGAATATAATAAGTAGGATATTTAAATGTAAGTTAGGTATAAGAAAAGATGCGGAACGGGCCAAAAATAAAAAAAAAACAACAATGAAAAGATGCCCTAATCCGCCAGCATTTAACGAAAAGATACTCAGTAATCGCCAACATTAGAAGATGCCAAATGGCCAATAAAAGATGCGAGCTGAGTCCAAAAGAAAAAAAAAAAACCCCAAAAACAAGCAAAACACATGCAAAAATAAAAAAAAAAAAAAACTACAAAGGCAAAACATAAAAATGCACAAGTACGAAAATGAAAAATACACACGCAGAAAACAAACACATGCAGAAAACAAACAAGGTACAAGGGACAGGGGCCGCTGGCGATTTCGTACAAGGCGTGGGAAACATAATGAGTATTAATGGCTGTATAAGAGTAAATAAAACCGGGCTTGAGGGCATAATTGCATGCAAAAATAGGGCATTGGCCTCATTAGATAAATTAAGAGCATGGAGAGGCAAATGTAAATGCATGCATTAGCGTACATACACGCACGTCACACGTACACTATGCGTGAGTGACGGCATGGGAGAATACCGGTGGCCAATGGGCCGCGCGATGCCTACGTCACGCTCATGAGAGCGAAAGCAGTTAGAATGCGAGCACCAAAAGAATTTCGGGAGCGAGAGAAAACAAAAGTGAGGGCCAAGGAAGGCGACGGCAGCGCTGGCAGAGAAAGCAGAGAGAGTCAACGGGATATGAAGGGCGGCCAATAGAAAGGCGACGCCAATGCGTGAAAGTGATGGAAGCACGTAGATACAAGGGAGCTAGACAAGGACAAGGAAATAAATGGGCGCTCAGCCACAAAGAAAGTGGACATATGCGCAAAGGATTTACGGGACTTTCACCACGCATAGCAACAAGTGGATGCGTGGGTGAAAGCAGAGGGCCGATGGAAATGTACCAGCTGTATAGCGGTACTACACCAAGATATTCCTGAGGCCGTGGGAATTGCCTATATAAAGGCAACGCCCATCAAGCAGCATCATCAAGTCATCAAGACGTGATCAAGCAACAAGTAATTAAGGCCTTACGAGTAACCTTAAGAAACTTAGCAAGGAAACACAAGGAGCAGTAGAAAACTAAGAACTACACAGGCCTTACGAGTAACCTGTACAGTTCCACTTGATAGCAACAAGTCCTTAAATAAGGATAATAAACACCGTACCCAAGCTAGAGTAAATTTGAGAGAAGCCAAGCAATCTCCAGGAGTACCCAAGGTCAGTGGAAGGCACGAGGATATATCCTACTGCCGAAATTCCAGGATCTATATATCTTGACGAGTACCAATTTCTGAGGAACATCCTGCTTCGTGATAACAGCTACGGGATTCATCCCAGAGCCTTAAAGCAAAAGCATTCTCAACGAACTCAGCGAAAAGGGTGCAGAGGTGTGTAGCGCAAATCAAGCACACTATACGGATCGAGACAGTAACCAGCAACGGCTATAGGAGCAAGAGGGAGACGAGAAGGGTCGACGAGGGATTCGAAGTGACTCACCAACGCTGCCCAAGCCCAGAACTACCATCGAGAAACCGTCATATCCAACCGAGCCCACCAACGATTTGAATAAACATACAGTTAAGTCCTAACATCTAAAATCAAACGTGTTTTAATTTCACCGGGGCATAAAATAAATTTGTTGTGCCGAACCTAGCCCAAGAGATATCGTAAATATCCCGAAGGACAAAAAAGGATCGTTACATGTTTGCCAAGAGTGTTGGGTATCCGTTGTGTTGTAATATTCAATGTCAAGGTCAAAAAATATTTTAAAGCATTTCCGACCCCATAAAGTATATATATTCTTGATCAGGACCGAGTCGATCTAGCCAAATCCGTCCGTCTCTCCGTCCGTCTGTCCGTATGAACACGTAGATCTCGTCCTTGGAATAGGACTAGAACACCGTGTCCAGGCAAGAAATAAGAAAAGTCAAGCTGCTCCAGGAAAATTCCCAGCATATTGGAAGGTACAAGCATATATCCTGTTACCGAAATTCCAGGATCTATATATCGTGACGAATACCAATTGCTGAGAGAATCCTGCCCTACGACAAACGGCCACAGGATTTATCCTTGTTGCTACGAGCACGCAAAGACCTTCTTAGAAACGCAGTCAGAGGCATTGAGGTGGAAGTAACATCCCTAGAAGATCAGAATACGCCAGGAGCGTGAGAGAAAAGCCAGAGGATATATCCTAAGGCCAATTAACGCGCCGGTATTATTCTGAATCAGACAAGATATTCATATCACGAGTCTAAAACGAGAACCAGAGGAGACATAAGGGACGAGAGACGGACTAGGATCGAGCGTCGAGGGACCCCAGCCATAAGCAGCACTGTCCAAGTTCGGGACTCCTTTAGAAAAACTTGTCATATCCAACCAAGCCCATAAACAATCGTAAATAAACATACCACCAAAACTGATAATTATACAAACGTGTTCTAATTTCAGCGGGGCACAAAATAAATTTTGTTGTGCCGAACCTGGCCCAAGATTGCGGAGGCGGAAAGGGGCGTGGCAAAAATTTGAAATAAACTTGATCACTCTACATACTGCACGAGTCTACATACCAAATTTGGTGGCTCTAGCTCTTACAGTCTCTGAGATTTAGGTATTCATACGGACAGACGGACGGACGGACGGACGGACGGACAGACGGACATGGCTAGATCGACTAGGTTGTTCTTACATTTTGTTTTTTTCTGCTTGTTACATACATTTTGGCGACTTTAATATACCATTTCACCCTATGGGTGTATGGTATAAAAATTTAATAGACATACATTTGGTGTTCGAAATTTAAATTATTTGTTCACCTGGTGGATGGTATTCATTTTTTCATCACAAATGAATCTTTTATTGTTTAAAACGACTATATAACATTTTTTAATGATTTAATTCGATTTTCTAACATTACCATTATATCTGTCTTTCTGGCAGCCCGTCTGGATCAAGAATGAGCTTTTGCATGTGGGCTTCTATATACTGCACGTCCTGTAGATATTGGTTGTAGCCGACAGTGGACACGCGGCCAAAAATACTTCTAGTGATGGTAGGATGGTAAAATTTTGACCAAGGCTTATAAAAATATTTAAACTTAGTGGCAAAAAGATGAATGTGATTTATTCGAGCGCACGCCAGCCAAGTCCCATATCCAACCCATAACTAAATCTATAAATTGAACAAAAAAGATAAAAATTTAGTTCTATGCAACTCAAGCAAAACTTATAATTATTAACGTATGCTCTAATACTTTGAGTTATCTTTTTTTTTGGAACATTTCTCTGACCGGTTATATGTGGGTAGGACCGTAAAAGGAGTGAATGTATTATATTTGCGTTTGTAATAACGAGTGACATTTTCCGGCTGTGATTAAGTCTACATTTTTTTAATTCTTTATTATTCATTCTGCAGATTCCTCAGAAAGCTCTCCAATTGAAACAATTGCGTGTTCTATTATTGCAGATCCATGAATAAGAACTTGATGCACCGTAGCTGGCATATAGTACCACGGATACTCTTTGATGAGATCCTTGGCAGTATCGAGGGCATATGCGTTAAATTTGTCGGCATTAATTTTATACCCCGATGATAGAGCTTGAAGTGTAGTCGCACAACGATAGATAAGATTCTCATTTATTCCTGTTATTTCGGAAGCCAACCTTGGATTGGAAAAAAATGTTCTTGCTTCCGTCGTTCGATGAGCCCCTACCTCCATCTCTGGGCTTGTCTACAATTAAACCCATTTTTTCACGAAAATCCTTTTGCATTTTGATTTTTCTTTCCATGACATTTTGTTTTTGTTAATTTCCTCTAGCTTGCCACATTTTAATGACGGACTTATAGGATATATGCAAAAAGTATAGTAAGTATGAAGAGCCGAAAGACCAAATTCAAAATATTTCTTCAAAGCGACTATTTAAGCAAACGGCCAAGTTATTCATCTTGGCAGAAGACGACTCGCTTAAAGCATTGCAGACCTTTCCATCCACCATTGTCAGTTGTAAACTATGTTTAACGTTAATATTTCTTTTGTTGATAGATAGTTCCGTCGGCTTTAAAAGTTGGATTTTATCCTTAAAATATTTTTCTTCTACCAGTGACACTTCGCTCGTTTCTTTTTTAAACTGGAATCGAACTGGCCTGCAGTAACATGTTGACGAAGGCCGGGGGTTTTTCCAAAAAATTTGTTGGTCAACTGTTGAAATGAGTTGCAAAGGTACATATGAGGTAACAAATAAGCTTTTGTCCTCTAAGCCGTCATTGGAAAACTTCTGCTTATATTCGCTATGGCGAATCAAATCCCCACTTTCCAATTAATATAAAATTATCAACCGAACCCTCACAGGCTGTTTTGACAACATCAGCTTGAAGTTCCAGAAGTTCGTTGACTTCGGCGTAAGATTCGTCCACAGAAATATTGTATCCCTTTTTTTTCGCAGTGACAATACTTTGATAGCTCGGAAAAGAAACAAAGGATATTTTGTTATTAACGAAGTCCCTTATCAGCAAATATTGGTTTTTTGACATCCATTAAAAGCGAAATAACTTTGATTGGATCTGCTGGCAATAAATTTTGCGTTTGATTATCATTGCGGAAAGCAGAAACAGCAGATTCATCGATCTCGTTCATCTGAGCTATACATCGTCGCTTTGTTCTCGCTGAAGATTCTGAAAAACCGAGTCTAGGACGCCCACATTGAGCACTTTCCGATGTTTGCTTAGATGAATTTACTAAAATTGACACATTTTCATTCAACCAAGTGCATTTGTATTGGAGAACGGATGATTTTTTGCGGTCCTTCTCAATTTCGAGTTGCACAGAATTGATTACTTGTTGTTGTTTTTCGGTTTTAGTACCTTATTTTGTGCACCATTAATGAAATACATACATGCGTGTAATCACACAGTGATTCGTATGGCCCTCAAAAATAAAAAATTAAGAATATAAATTAAAAAATAATTAGAATTATTTAATAATATTTGAACTTATTTAAACAACATAAATTAAATGACCATTAAAAATTGTAGAGAAACACGATAGATGTAGCAAAACACAACAACTCAATAACAAGATGACACAGAGGCTTCGCTTGGCAAATTTAACCTTGAAAAACAAGACGATGATGAGTTAGTATATTAAAGATTGCAACCACATCCGCAAATTTCCGTAAGTTACTTTAACTCTTTTATTAACTTAAAACACAGATAATTAATGTGAAATAGAAAACTTTTGGGGAAATTTTTGGAAACACAACTAAAAGTTTAAATAAGCATAAAAACATGCATTTCTTTAAACAATATTTATACTGGAGTTACAAAAAATAATTCATATTTATTATTTTTTAATAAAAAGTAAATACCTTTAACTTGAAAATCCATTTTATATAATTAATTTAGGTGCACTCAATCGTTTACCACACAAAATGCAATTTCACTTTGCTATGAAAACATGCTACGTCTACGTAGATGTAGTGCTTATATTTTCGAAAAGGTCAAAGATATTCAGAAATATCCTGAGCCAAAATGCCTCTATGCACTAAGATCATTTTTGGGCCTTGCTAGTTATTTCAGGACATTTATTAGGGATTTCGCATTAATCGACATACTGAAAGGTGAAAATGGAAAAGTAAGCAAGCACATGTCCAAAAAGGTCCCAATTGACTTCGATGAATCGCAACGTCACGCCTTTGACGTCTTAAGAAACATTCAGGCATGTAACCAAACTCTCAAAAAAACCTTTCGACCTCACAACCGACGCTTCTGCCGACGGGATTGGAGCAGTGTTGTCTCAGGGAGGCCAATAACAATGATATCCCGATTATTAAAGCAAAGTAAGTCATGTTAAGCCACCAATGAAAGGGAGTTGTTGGTAATCGTGTGGCCTCTTAGAAAATTACAGAGCTACCTGTATGGAACCAGAGAGTTGCACATTTTCACAGACCACCAACCGCTCAGATTTTCTGTGTCACAAAAAAACACAAATGCGAGAATTAAAAAGTGGATGGCATTTATTGAAGAACGAAGCGCTCAAATTCATTACAAGCCAGAAAATGAAAACCTGGTGGGAGATGCCTTATCACGGCAAAATGTGAATGCCCTACAAGATGAAAAACAATCATGTGCTGCCACTGTCCACAGAGAGCTTTCCTTGACCTACACAATCGAGACAACGGACAAGCCTGTTAATCTTTTTAGGAACCAAATAATCCTAGATGAGGCGCGCTACAACTTGCATCGGAGACTAATTCTATTCGGCAGCAAACCTCGCCATGTGATACAATTCACAAAACTTGTAGTGAACCGTGAAGATGTAAGCGCATTTCATTGCAATTTTCTTACTTTAGCCAACTTTCAAAATAATTTAGTGCGACAGCAAAGTTTTGTCATTGCAAGAATATGGTAATTGATATAACCAACAAAAATTACCAAAGTCAAATAGTTAATATAGAAATATCAAACAAATACTTCGTAAGTACTACTTCCCAATGAAGTAAGTAAGTCGTCTCGCCGACTTAGGTATACCATACACCAGTAAAGCAAATATTTCAACTTTATTAAACAAATGCATTTTCACATGCTTCTTACAAGTATCTTAGTATCTCGCTCACTCAATCATACGAGCACCCTAGCGCCCCCACCAGCCAACGGCCAACTCCGGCCTTATGGAAAAACGTTTATATGCATAACTCAACTGTTTTTTGTCCGATTTTGATCAAATTTGGTAGTTTGCTAGATATTAGTATTAAATTTAAGTGTGCCAAATTTGATTGTATAAGGTAAAAAAATACGGGAGATAATCAAGTTTTTCAAATTACGGGGGCGGAAAAGGGCGTGGCAAAATTTTTATACATACAAAATGTGTGCATTTTGCAAATATACATACTAAATATGGTGTCTCTAGCTCTAATAGTTTTTGAGATAAACGCTTTTTTTAAATTGCGGGGGCGGAAAGGGGTGTGGCAAAAATTTGAAATAAACTTGATCACTCTACATACTACACGAGTCTACATACCAAACAGACGGACGGACGGACAGACGGACAGACGGACGGACAGACGGACATGGCTAGATCGACTCGGTTGTTGATCCTGATCAAGAATATATATACTTTGTGGGGTCGGAGATGCTTCCTTCTGCCTGTTACATACATTTTGGCGACTTTAATATACCATTTCACCCTATGGGTGTATGGTATAAAAATGGCCAAATTAACCAGTAAAATTGTCCTAAATAGCAAAGTCTGCACTATTGCTAAGTACGACCGTCACCCAAAAAACAAGAACTTGGGGAAACCCCCACACCGTCTTATCCCGTCAATATGCTGGGTATTTATATATTCTCCACTGACCACAAGCTATTTTACAAATTCGCCCTTGCACAACCCCTATTATTTTTTTTTTTTTTTTTTTTTAATAGACGTAGTCGTACAACGCTCAGTACGAACAAGTGGCCCATATGACACCAGGCCCGGGCCTGTTACGAATGACCCTAAGTAAAGTTAATGTTACAACCTCTACCCACTCCTACCTAAGGGCATAGGCGTATTACATATATAAACATAAATTAAACTAAAGAAATAGAAAATATTAAATGTAATAAGATAATAGGTTACATATAAAAAGAAAACAGGATAGGTTAAAATAAAGATGATTACAACTAATTACGAGCAAGGAAGGACAAGATCGCTGTTTTTCTACCTGTAAGCGATGTTTTGAAACCGATAACGTGCCAAAGTCTGTTGTAGTCACTACATAGTATACGAAAAGGTTCATGCAGAG
Organism: Drosophila willistoni; assembly: GCF_018902025.1. Taxonomy (NCBI): domain Eukaryota; kingdom Metazoa; phylum Arthropoda; class Insecta; order Diptera; family Drosophilidae; genus Drosophila; species Drosophila willistoni. Next base: position 4,525,470 of record NW_025814459.1, on the reverse strand, counting down.
AAAAGTTAGTTGGGCAAGTAGGAAGTATAAGCGGTGTGAAATTTTCGGTTCTTCTAGATGGAACACAAATGTTAATTTGGCTCAACATCTCGGAAGAGTCAATCTCACCATTCAAAAGTTTGTAAAGAAAAGTTACACCAAGCCTTGTTCTACGATTAGTTAAAGAAGGAAGGTTAATTAACTGAAGTCGACTAGAATAAAATGGAAGTTGTACAGATGGATCCCAGCGCAAATCACAAAGAGTAAAAACTGTTTTTGTACAGATTCTAATTTGTTTTGATAAAACTCATATTGAGGAGACCAAACGCAAGATCCATGCTCCAATATGGGGCGGACTAAAGAAGTAAAAAGTATTTTGGTAGTATATGCATTATCTCGAACAAAAACGGATATCACCATCCCCATATTACAGTTGGTCAATGTTTTATCGAAAATATAGACAATTTACTGTAACAACGAAGCATCATTCAATTCAGAAACGATTACTTCAATCTTAATCACCCAATTCGAAGTAGACATAGTTAACGCACCTCCATTAAAATGAAAATTGATAAAGGACTAAATGATACAGCCCATATAATAGTAAGAGTAGCGTAAGTATATAATAAAACAATCTATTCAGTTACAGAACAAAAAGCCGTTGACATTATTCATGCACAACACATTGATTTGCGAGAAATTATTAAAGACTAAATAAACAAAGCCAAGCAAAATCAACTTAAAAGATGTAAAGCAGATAGGCCACATAGAGTATTTAACCTAGGTGAAAATCAATAAAAGATTAGGAAACAAACTATCCCTATTCTATTTTGAGGGACGCGTGCAAGCAGACCTTTTAACGTCTGTACTTATTAAAAGGAGAGTGGTCCATAAGGATAATTTGAAGTTGTAGAAATAAGACAATTAAATAATCGTTGCGTTTATTTTTGACGGTAAAAACCGAATGAATTTTATTTAAAAAATGTTCTTGTGCTTAGCCTAAGAATTCTTAGTTATACAAGTTCTGCCGCTGAAGGCAGCAGAACGAGAGAGCGTAGTATGTATGTATGTATATATGTATGTATATGCATATGGCATATATATTTGACAGACGCATAAGGCTAAGGGAATATGCCGACGAGGCAGATCCCACGCTGGTGGTCAGCCACACATTAGTGGGATCGCATTACATTTGTATATATTTTGCGCTCGACTTGTTTATGCATAGCGACAAAGTATCACTATGTGAACATGTAGTATACACTATCATATATTGACCATATGACGCTTTTATATGTAGAATACTCTACATTGCGTGGAGTATTATACTGAACATACTACACCTCCCTCTTTTTAAAAATAACGTAGTATTTATACTTAGTTATTTAATTAAAATTAATGTCTTATTTTTTATGTCTGCTTTTTTTTTGTTTAAATTCTTAATTATAATGAAAATTATAAAATATATATATTTATTTTTAAAAAAATTTTTTTTTTATTAAATTTTAAATTTTTTTTTTAAATTGTAGAGATAAAAAAAATTTGTTATTGTATAAATTTTTTTTTTAATTGTTATTATTATTACGGTTGATCATTCCGATTTTTATTTTATAAATGGTTTTAACCTGTTTTTATGAACTTTCTGGTTTTTATTTTTATCATCTGCAATTATTATATTATCATTATACCATACACCCATAGGGTGAAATGGTATATTAAAGTCGCCAAAATGTATGTAACAGGCAGATGGAAACATCTCCGACGCCACAAAGTATATATATTCTTGATCAGGATCAACAACCATGTCCGTCTGTCCGTCCGTCCGACCGTCCGTCCGACCGTCCGTCCGTCCGTCCGTCCGTCCATCCGTCCGTCCGTATGAACACCTAGATCTCGGAGACTATAAGAGCTAGAGCCACCAAATTTGGTATGCAGTCTCGTGTAGTATGTACAGTTATCGAGTTTGTTTCAAATTTTTGCCACGCCCCCTTCCGTCCCCTGAATTTACAAAAAACAGATTTTCTTAAAAACTATGTAAGCTACCGACATTAAATTTGGTATGTAAGCTAGCTTAATAAATAAAAATTTTGCCACAAAAACAAAATTAAACAAAACTGATTTTCTCGAAAACTAACGAAGCTAAAGTCACCAAATTTAGTACGTATATTGGCTTAGTATGCGCGCAGAATATATATATTTTAATATGTTGCCACGCCCACTTCCGCCTCCATAATTTAGAAAAAACCGATTGGCTCTTGCAATTTTTTGACCATCGCGATCAAATTTGGCAGACTAATAAATCTTATCTATTTCTATCAAACTACCAGAAGTACTACTAATCGGACTAGAAACATACAAAATATACGTATGAACGTATTTTGCTACGCGATCCATAAGGGCAGAATTGGCCGTTGGCTAATGGCGGCGCTAGAGTGCTCGTGTGTTTGTAGAGTGAGCGAGATAGCATGTTAAAACAATTTAATAGACATACATTTGGTTTTCGGAATTTTAAATATTTGTTTCACCTGGTGTATGGTATACCCAAGTCGGCGAGACGGCTTACTTCATTTTCTACTATACTCACTACCTTTTAAGGCCCTATATATTTAGCATCTAGTTTATGACCTATTTCTTTTCTTAACAAGACTTTATCTCCTATTTGTAAATCAAAATCTGAAGTATTTTTATCGTAGTATTTTTTATTCTTTAACTTATGGTTTTCGTATGTGTCGTCGTTTTTCTCACCTGGCAGTTATGACATCTACTTATGTACTCTTTGATATAGCGTCCCATATTTTTCCAATAGTAGTGTCTTTTGATTTTTGCCAGCGTTCTGGTAATGCCAGTATGACCTCCTTGAATTGGATCATCATGGTATGTAGACAGTATTGCTTCTTTTTCTTTTTCATTTTCTATTAGGGTCACCGGCTGCAGTAGCGCTACTCTTAATGTTTTCAATATAATGTTGCCCATATTGTTAAAAGAATCTATTGAAATAATTTCAAAGATCTTTTCCCTCGGTGCCACTTTGAGTTGGCTGATTTCAAGTATACCGGCTTGCTAACATCAATTCTTGCAATAACTTTCTTTCCATGTTTCAATGAACATTTAGATTCTGTTATTCGCAAGGTCACTACCTTCCGTACCTCGTCATTATTGGTGACTTCGTATGCGTTGGGCTTAGAAGCATCTTGAAGTTTTTGCCTTGGCAAAAGTTCTTCGTTATTAAATGCGCAGTTTTTCTGTCTCCTTTGTTGCCTGGTAGTGACTTTCAGGACTTTTGTATTCATATCTTGTAATTCGAAAATAGCTATCCGCGATAGGGCGTCTGCCACAAAATTATCTTTACCTCTCAAATACTCTACTGTAAAGTCGTACTCTTCCAATTCTAGCCGCATGCGTGTCAGTTTTGAACTCGGGTTGACCATTGAGAACAAATATGTTAATGGTCTATGGTCTGTTCGCAAATGTTTTCCATATATATATGGTCGAAAATATGTTATTGCCCAATGTATTGCTGCTAGCTCTTGTTCTGTAGTACTCTTGTTGCTTTCACCTTTAGTGAATGCTCTTGATGCATATGAAACTGGAAGCTGGAGTCCATTGTAGTTTTGTGTTAAGACTGTTCCACATGCTTGTTTGCTTGCATATGTGATTATGCAAAATTCTTTGCTAAAATCTGGGTACTGCAATAGATTAAATTGAATGAGCTTGTCTCTTAAGTATTGGAATGCAATTTTGAACGGAACATTCTTTTTACATAATCTTGTTATGTGCCGGAGATATCGAAATGTTTTATGAAACGTCTATAGTAATTGCAAAATGCAACAAAGCGTCTAGCACTATCTGCATCATGTGGGACTGGATAATTCTTGATTACGTCAAATTTTGTGTCGTCTGGCAAGATTCCTTTGTCTGTGCATTTGTGACCTAAAAATGTCACCTCATGCATAAAAAATTAACATTTTTCTGGATGCAGTTTTAGATTGTTTTTTCTGCAAAGTTCAAAAACATCTATTAAATATTTAGCTCTTCCCAATTGATCAAGAATATCATCAATTCTGGGAAGCGGAAACTTATCTGACAGCAATTTTTTGTTTATTTGACGATAGTCAATTATTCAACAATTAGTCAACAATTCCCTGTTCAATTAACTTTCCAACTTGTCGCTGGATTTCTTCTATTTGGCTATCCGGATTCCGGTAATTTTTCATATATACCAGTTTATTATCCTTATGTCTTAATTTTTGTTTATAAAAATTATTTGTTGTGATTGGTTCGGTGTCAAGTCCGAACACATCACTATACTCGGTGCATAACTTTTCGAATCTGTCTTTAAATAGTATTGGGACATTTTTCCTCAATTTATGAATTACAGATTCTTTTTTTATATCTTTGTTATTTTGTTATCGTAGTTCGCAAGTGATTCAAATTTTATATTGTTAAAGCCTACTATTTGGCATTTATCTGTGGTATTTAAGAATCGGACAAAAGTACTTTGGGCTGTTGCAATAGTGTTTGCAACATTAACACCCGGTTTAATTTCCTGATTGGGAATTAAAATGTTGTCTTCTGCTGAAGATAGTTCTATTTTGCGTACCACTTGGGATCTTCCTGGTAGAAGTGTTGAGTTATTACCAGAACTGAATGTTATTGAAACATAAATTGGGTACGTTAAATTTCGTAGTCTAGATATAAACCAATTTTCTGAATTACTGTAATCTAATGTGCAATTAAAAGTTTTTATGAAATCTAATCCTATTATTCCATCGCATGGGATTGCGAAATCTGAATGAATCAGATGAAATTCGTATGGAATAATATATTTATCTGTCTGCAATTCAATTGAGACATGGCCTTTTGGAGTTTATTACTCCTTCTCCTATGCCTCGAATGTCTATGGTTTTATTTACTTGTATGTCATGGAATACATCAGAATTTTCTTTTATTATAGAAATGTCTGCACCGGTATCAATTAAGAATGTTATCTTCTTATTTGTTGTAACATTCTTAAATGTTACGAAATTATTAAGACTTAGGTTAATAGAATAGACTTTATTTTTTAATTGTGAGCATTTGGAGGAACTTTTCCGTTTCCATGGTCGCTTTGGGTAATTCGGACATTATTGATATTTTTATTATTATAGCAGTTCCTGTTCTGGTTGTTGTTTCGGTTTGAGTTATAACTACCTCGGCTAAAACTCCGTCCTCCTCTATTGTTTCTTCTGTTATTGTCATTGTAGTAAATGTTATTACCATAGGCGTTGTAGTTACCTCGGCCATTGACTCTACCTCTTTGAGTGTAGTAACTACCTCCTTTATTATTTCGTCGGCGCTGAAATAGTACTATACTAGCACTTCCAGTCATTTCAGTGCTGCAATGGATATATATTCCCATTGCATTATTAAAAGTGACGAAGTTACCAGCTTCTAGCACGATTTTTAGCTTTTCATGCTCACAGTTCTTAACCATGGCAGCTATGGACTCTTTTGTTGAGAATTTTTCGGCATTATCAGGGTCTTGGCCATCGTCAATATAGGCAGCCATAAGTTGTTTTCGCAAGTTGTCAATATCGGTTGCATATTGCGATGCCGTTTTGCCTTTCTGTTTTATATTTAACAGTTTGGCTTTTAATACGTCGGTTGATTCACCCTTGGAGGTTATCATTTAGTTTGTTGATTATGCCTATAATTGTGTTTTCATTTTGTATTCTGTAATGGATTGTTCCTACTATTTTCGATTTGATTACTTCGACTGCCAAATCTTTCTGGTTACCTTTGGTTCGTTCGACAATTCTTAATGCTGTCAAGAACCTATTTAATGAAAACTTGTTGCCATGAAATTCAGGGATGGAAGAGGAAACCTGCTTCACATATTCCCTATCTAGGGTAACCTGGTCATGCATTGTATTTTCCTGTAATGTTTCGACTTCGCTTTCAATTTCTGTATCAATGTCTATCATTGGCTTTGACTCGTCTAAACCTTCTAGCTGGTACTCATCGAATTCTGCTATATGATTTAGGTCTTCTCTTATTGTTATAACAATATTTCGTCTTATTGCGATATTGTTTAATCTTGTCTTCAATGTTTGTTTTATTTTCTTACATTGATACCTATGTTATTGAGTTAATTTCTCATTGACATCGTTTATTGCAATTACAATATTGTTATATTGTGCTGTGATTATTGTCGCATGGTATACTAATGTATCATTCCTTATTGTTTTGTTGGAATTAATACATTTGTACGATTTTTCAAATTTGTCTTTATAAGCATTTATTTTTCTTGCTAGTGTACTCCATTCCATTGTTCAATGAAACAATTGAGCTTCTAGCGGTGCATGCGCAGCATCAATATGTCTGTTGTTCCCAGTATTGGGTGTGTTTCGCTGATACTCTTTATTACCACATAGTGTTATGTGCTTAATACGATGCCCTTCTCGATTTTTGTACAAACGAATAGTGGGCTCACATTACTCTGGAATGTGCCAATGTATTTGTTTTCGAAATTATATATTGTAATAAATTCTCTTCTCTAATAATATTATCAATGAGTTTAACCTGAAATCTGGGTGCTTACTCTAAATTTTTTCAATAATTTCTGTCATATTGTGTTTTAATTGTTTTTAAATACTGTTTAGATTATTATATGAGCAGAACATATATCTTTTTTTTATTAGTTTGTTATGTTTGACGTAAAGGGTCAATAGAAATTGACATACTGACACTATAGTTAGTATAAGCAGTAGCAGCCATAAAGCATTGATATCGTCAGTGTGATCAATAATTTTGACATTATTGACCACATTGGCTGTATTATCTTTTGCTTGAGTATCGTCGCTACCTAACCAACCCATTTTTACAATATATATGTTCAAAAAATTTTGTAAAATTGTAATTTGTTTTATGTATTTATTTTATTATTTTTTCTTTTTGCGTGAAAGTAAAAAAATTTTTTTTTGTTCTCTATCAATTAAAAAATTTTTTTTTAATTTTAGAATTTTTATACCATACACCCATAGGGTGAAATGGTATATTAAAGTCGCCAAAATGTATGTAACAGGCAGAAGGAAGCTTGTTGAAGAAAGCTATTCTTGATCAGGATCAAAAACCGAGTCGATCTAGCCATGTCCGTCTGTCCGTCCGTCCGTCCGTCCGTATGAACACCTATGTAAATCTCGGAGACTATAAGAGCTAGAGCCACCAAATTTGGTATGCAGTCTCGTGTAGTATGTACGCTTATCGAGTCTGCCAAATTTGATCGCGATGGTCAAAAAATTGCAAGAGCCAATCGGTTTTTTCTAAATTATGGAGGCGGAAGTGGGCGTGGCAACATATTAAAATATATATATTCTGCGCGCATACTAAGCCAGTATATATACTAAATATGGTGACTTTAGCTTTGTTAGTTTTCGAGAAAATCAGTTTTGTTTAATTTGCAGGGGCGGAAATGGACATGGAAAAATTTTTAGATAGTCAATATCTGCGCGTCTATTAAGCTAGCTTACATACCAAATTTAATGTCGGTAGCTTTAATAGTTTTTAAGAAAATCTGTTTTATGTAAATTCCGGGGCCGGAAGGGGGCGTGGCAAAAAGTTGCAATAATTATTTTCTGCGTGCTAACTAAACGAGTATATTAACCAAAATTGATATCTCTATCTGCTATACTTTTTAAGAAAAACAGTTTTATGTAAATTCTGGGGGCGTAAGGGGGCGTGGCCAAAATTCCAATTAACTCCATATATTTACTTACGACACGAGTCTGCATACTAAATTTGGTGGCTCTAGCTCTTATAGTCTCCGAGATCTGCCTGTTACATACATTTTGGCGCCTTTAATATACCATTTCACCCTATGGGTGTATGGTATAAATATGCATCGCAGTGCATTAAAAAAAAATGTGCGGCGCAGCGCATAGTTGATTAAATATTTATTATCGTGGGCGCTCTTTGTAGCGCTATCGGTCCAGACGTTGCCGGCGCTGACTTCACAGGTTTCTGTGTTGGGCTACCGGTGCGGGCAGCACAGGCTTCTATGTTGGGGTAATGGTGCAGACGGCACAGATATACTCACAGAACTGCCAGTATAGTGGTCCCTCTCAGTCGTTTGCACAAGCTTTCCTTAGCTTTGTGATTTCCTTTGCGGGTTGTGGCGTTTGTTTCATCCTTGGCTTTGCCAAGTTGCGTATTGTAGAGTATGTTGATGGGGTGTTATTTGTGGCTTTATTCCTTATTTCGGCCAATTGGCTTTTTATGAACTCCACCTCGGCGTGTAATTTCACCAAGGTGTTCCAGTTAATTTCGTTTGGGCTGTTTAGCAGCCTCAAAATTTCAGCCTTTCTGGCTTTTAATTTATTCGCCACACCGGATTTCCTTCCCATCACTCTACTTATTAAAATTGATATCATATTTAGAACCGCTCGTTGTACATAATTTGTTGTTGTTTCTTGCTTAACTCAAATTATTATTGAAATTTTTTGCATCATTTTTTCTTCTCTCTTTCTTTCTTGTTGTTTTTGTGTGTGTATTTTTTGTTGTTTTACTTGCTTAAAACGTTCAATTGAATTCGCTGTTTTCATAAGATTGTTGGCTTAAAACGGTGTGGTATTTAGTAGTATAAAACAACAAAAGCTCTTCTTTTTCCCACTTATGCATATTTGTGTTTTTGCTCCGTGTTGGCCATCGTCATTAAGAAATACGCTTTTAATTCCATACAAAAACCAATGGGTCACAAAGTTTTTTTATTTTTCTGCTGCGGCAATTGATTATTGATATTGGTGTTTAGAATTATACATTTAATAATTAAATATATTCCATTTGAAGTTCCATTATCCACGATTTGTATTTTTTTTTTATTCTTTAATTAAAAAAAAAACTAACTGCACACATTCGTGACACTTGTCTCAGCAATCCAGTCACTTGGAAGCATTTACAAGGGTTGACGAGGGTAATAATTTTTGTCAATAAGATTGCAAGCATCAGCGTAGATGGCGGCCGCGTTACACACCCAATGGAACTCATCTTATAACGTTTGAGAAAAGCGCTATGATAAACTGGACCATGTACCTCAACCATAACAAGGCCGTAAACAATATTCCTGGCGTTCCGGCTTCCTATAAGGGGACAGTATCATATGTTAAGTCTACCTTTGCTCCATCGAATGAATGAACGCAACTTTCATTCTGATCTGAACGATGATGTAACGTCCAACAGATTTCCCAAGGTTTGGTTCGCAATCGGAGTATTTGTAAGCTTCATGCTCTGTAGCCTCGTAGTAACTGGTCATAGCTGGTACCAGAGGAAGTCAGCAGCTAAATTGCAGAGATTCATCCAAGAGTCATGCATCACCGAGGTCGGCAATAAACTTAGGAAGGGAGAAGTTAACAAACAATCCAATGAACTGTCCCCGCAGTAAGCCTTAGAACAATCTCTGCTACTGCAACATCGATGTGACGAATTGCATATAAAGCGTGTGACCAAGAACTCATTACTTCATATGTATTTAGCTTTAGATTCAGATTCATTACCATTAATTTACTTAGGTTTAGTTCTCTTTTGTTTCCTTCAATATATTTAGTTTTGTACAATCGCTTAAACAATAAAGACATATTAATCCGGCACTTGGCCGCAATTACATTTCATAATTTTAAATATATTGCTTAGCCACAAGTACAGTGATATAGATACTTAACCATATCTGCCCCTTATCTACCTTATTCATCTCTTGAGTTGGAAACGGCCCTTATCAAAAATTTTTTTGACTGTTATTTCTTTTAAAACTTTATTGTTAATTATTACTCGCAAGGGAAGTGACAAGAGCACCCTGATTATTGTCAGAATCTTTAACCGCGCCTTTTTTATGACTTTAATATTGCTGATACTTGCATTTTCATTGTAAACGTTTCGAATTGCATTTTGAGTTTAAAAAAAAAAACCTCATATTCGTATTCGTTTGATTCAGGACCAAAAACATTACCCTTGCATCATAATCTGAAAGCTAAAAAATAGCTTTCTATCAATATCGTAATAATACCGGGAATCAAGAACCAGGCACGAGTCCCCTACGAGTCCCCCTATCCGCAATACCTAATTTATTAAAGGTGGACCATTTTTTAGCAGTAAATGCCTACATAGTTGTACAACTGAGGAATCAAGGCATTCTATGAATACTATTTCTTGAAAGTAAGAGCCAAGGGATTAACTTAAGTGCCTTTTTTAACTACCCGTTAACTGCATATTTTTAAGAACCATCAATTTGGTTTCAGCTGAATTTATTAATATTTTTTTAATTATTATTTTTATTACAAAAAGAACATTTTTTTCTGATTAGTATTTATTTATAGTATTGTGCCTTTGCTTTGCGTCTTTAACGTGCATCTACAGAACACAAGTATTGCCTTCCGTTCGCGAGTATTTGTGCATCGAAATACTCTGGCCGGTACATGATGATTGTGTTACACAATTTTTATTTCTGGCTCTCCAAGTTTTGTCCTTCGAATGAATCCCTGGAAATATATAGAATAAAAATATTAGTTCAAATTATATATAGATAAAGTTTTATGCACAATGAAAGTCTACAGGTCTTTCGAAAATAGGGTTAACATGGACAGGAGGCAATAGCGGATGCAACTGCAATATTGGCACTGGCCACGATCACTGGGTAACAGGAGCCGGCCAATGCTTATGGGTCTTGGATTTGGCGCCTACATTCACAGATGCTTGGTGATAGGTATCGATGTGTTTCGCAAGGTGACAGGGTGTCCAAGGGTCAACTCTGGAGTGTTGCCACTCGGCTGGTTGATGTCATTGGGTTTGGCTACCCTGGTCAGCTGTCAATCGTTTTCCCTTTCTTTCCGGTCTTTGCCCCATACAATACGCATCGCTCGTAACAAATATAAAAACTAATCTCAAAAATAAGTCGCAATCCGTTTATTTAGAAACCAAAATACGCATGCAACAAATAAATAAAAACGAATATTAAAACACTTTAATATAATTAGCGCCCGACCTAAACAAAAAGTGCAAAAAGTAAAAACGAATATTAAAACACTTTAATATAATTAGCGCCCGACCTAAACAAAAAGTGCCCACCGTTTTAAAAAACAATTCTAAGTGAAAAATAAAATTGAAATAAAAACCCAAAAGTTATAAACTATGTGGTAAAAATTATTACTACAAAAAATAACAAGGTCAGGTCACTGGACTCGTGACGGCAGCGGCTATGAAACTATTTGTAAGACGAAAAGCAGCCACAACCAACAAGGAAAAAAACCCACTAAATACCGCCTGCCACAATTCAGCAACGGGGCATTAAAAAATCATCAGCAGAAAAATTAAAATGTGAGATTTTTGTTGTTTGTTGTTTTGTTGTTTTTGTGATGATTTGCTTGGCATTAGGGGTGTTTAGTTAACTAAAACGTTGAAGTGGACATTCTCTGTTTTAACTAATTCCAAAACAAAATTTTGCACTAACCATTATAAAAAAAAACTATACTAAATAATATGTTGAAATAATTCTCTCTCAACTCAATGCATGCATGATCACACACATACGAATATATATATGTAACTTTGTATACTCTCTCTCGAGATGCGTTAAAGAGAACAATGACTCGATGAGAGACAAATAGAAGTTAGTCGCGAATAAACTGCACAACCAACCACACGCATTCTGTTTTATTATAACAATAGGTTATGGACCCAGGCAACGTGCCTATGTGGTTGCTGTGGTAATTTCTAGAAGAAATTAGATTTCGCGCTGTGTTCTAGACGGTTTTTTCACAAAGTATATATAAACGAGTATAATGTCGGCGTTATATCAGATTGATAAACTCGAGGACAGTAATAATGACTCGTGGTGCATCCAGATGAAAAGTGTGCTGGTGCATGCGGATTTGTGGAATGTGGCGTCAGGCGTATTGGCAAGGCCAACTACGGGGGAGAACACCGGATGGACGACGCTGGATCAGAAGGCATTGGCAATGATCACCTTGAGCGTCAAGACTTCACAGTTGGGACATGTGAAGCACTGTGCAAGTGCACATGAGGCTTGGAAGAAGCTTCAGGAAGCTCATCAACCCAGAGGACCCGTTAGAAAAGTAGCTCTTTTCAAGAAATTGCTAAGTAAACGCATACAGGAGGGTCAAAGCATATCGAGTTATTTGTCGGATTTCAAGGAAATCTTGGACAAACTTGCTGGCGTTGGAATTGAAATATTGGACGAGCTTGTAACGATTATTTTGCTATCCAGTCTTCCAGACGAATTCGACAATTTCGTTGTCGCCATAGAGACGCGCGACAGTTTGCCGAGTTTCGACATGTTATGCATAAAGCTGAGAGAAGAAGGAGAACGCAAAAGGAAGAGCGAAAAACCGATCGAGAGCGCAAAAGCGTTTACAGTGGTGGAAAAGCAATCGATGCAGAGAGACAATTGGAAGAAAAAGCAAAAAGTTTTGAACTGTTTTGCGTGTGGCGGCAAAGGCCATTTTAAAGCGAATTGTCCCAGTGTAAACGGTCGGAAGGTTGCATCGAACCCGAATAAGGCAGTACAGTCATCGTTAGATTTGCTGAACGCGTTGGACGCGAAATGTTTGGAACGATCGAACTGGTGTCTGGACAGTGGCGCCACCAGCCATATGTGTTGTAACAGAGATTTGTTTTCAACATTTGTGAAACATTCGGAGAAAATTGTTTTGGCTGATAATAACTTTCTTCAGGCTGAAGGAAAGGGCGAGATAAAGCTGAATATGGTTTCACGTATACTTACATTAAAGAATGTATTGTATGTACCCAAAATGAGAGGTAATTTCGTGTCGGTGAGCAAAGCAGCTGAACATGGAAGCATCGTTGAATTTGGACAAAAGTATGCAGGAGTGATCCAAAAAGGTGAATGCATTCTGAAAGCGGACAAAGTTGGCCGTTTGTATATTTTTGGAACAGCACCGAGCGAATGCTATGCCATTGAACAGTCTTTCGAAGATTTGTGGCATAAAAGGTACGGACATCTCAACTATGGCAGTTTGGCTGAAATTGCACGAAAGGATTTGGCCCGTGGCATGGGAACGTTTGACTTAACGTCGTTGGAACCCTGCAAGATCTGCATGGTAAGCAAGATCACAGTACAGCCATTTCCAGATTCGACCAAGAACAGAGCTACAGAAATCTTGGAACTGGTGCATTCAGATGTTTGCGGTCCGTTCGATACAAAAAGCCTTAGAGGCAGCAGATACTTTTTGACATTTATCGATGACAGGTCACGTCGCATATTTGTATATTTCCTGAAGGGAAAGGATGAAGTATTTGGAAAGTTTGTCGAGTTTAAAAACATGGCAGAGCGGCAAACTGGAAAGAAGCTAAAGTGCATTCGGAGCGACAATGGTCGCGAGTACGTCAATAAATCGTTTGACGAGTTTCTCAAGGGCAATGGAATATTACGGCAGCTCACGGTACCATACACGCCGCAGCAGAACGGTGTAGCAGAGAGAGTTAACAGAACTCTTGTGGAGATGTCAAGATGCTTGCTCATCCAGTCTGGTCTACATCAATCTCTTTGGGCTGAGGCAGTTTATACAGCTGCTTATCTGCGGAATAGGTCACCAACTCGAGCCCTGGTTAACATGACTCCAATGGAAGCATGGAATGGTAAGAAACCATCAATAAGTCATTTAAAAGTTTTTGGGTCTATTGCAGTGGCACTGGACAAAGGACATCATAAGGGCAAGTTTGATCCAAAGGGCAAAGAATACCGAATGGTTGGTTATTCTCGAAATGCGAAAGGGTATCGGTTGTACGACGCCGAAACCAGGCAAGTTGTTGAGAAGCGAGACGTTTTGTTCGACGAGCGTTTCGGCAATGGCGACTCGAATGGTGATATCGTCAAGTTTGATTTTCCATATGCGGATGATCAGGATTCAGGATCTGTTGATGCAGCAGATGACTTGAGCAGTACAGACGACTCTGATGCAGAGGTCAGCGAGAAGGGCAGCAGTAGCGAAAATTTTGACATGGCAGTTGAACGAGAAGTGGCAGAACCTGTGGTTGAACAACGTGTTGGACCCGGCAGGCCGAAGCTGATTCGAACTGGAAGGCCTGGCAGACCAAAGAAGCAGTTCAACATTTTAAGCGCATTGATTACAAGTGAGGTGATCATACCAGAGACCTATGAGGAGGCGCTTAGTAGTCCGTTTGCTTCGCATTGGCGTGAGGCTATGCAAAAGGAGTATAATTCCTTGATGTCAAATCACACTTGGCAGCTTAGTACGCTACCGGAAGGGTATAAACCTGTTGGCTGCAAGTGGGTCTACAGTGTAAAGCGTGATGCAAAGGGAGAAGTCGAGCGTTTTAAGGCGAGACTAGTAGCAAAAGGATGTTCACAGCGCTATGGAGTGAACTACAATGAAACATACTCGCCTGTATGTCGCTTGGAAAGTGTTCGATTCATCTTGGCCCTAACAGCGCAGTTAAAATTGTATCTACACCAGATGGATGTATGCACGGCTTACTTAAACAGTGATTTGGGCGATACCGTATACATGAGGCAGCCCGAAGGATACGCAACTGAAGACAAAAGTAAGGTACTTCTGTTGAAAAAGGCGTTATATGGACTCAAACAGTCTGGACGGGAGTGGAACTCCAAACTCGATAGTGTTTTGCGAGCTAATGGGTTCATACCTTGCGACAATGAACCATGTCTATACAAACAGCAAGCAAAAGGTAATCTATCACTAATCCTTGTCTATGTAGACGATCTTCTTATAGGATGCCAGGAGAAATCGGATCTTGACAGGATTAAGTCAGCTATAATGGCAGCGTTTGAATGTGTTGACAAGGGACCTGTGCGTTTGTTCCTTGGCATGGAGGTTTACCGTGATGGCGAACTTGGTGAAATATCATTGGGTCATTCACAGTACATCAAGGATCTACTGGAGCGATATGGCTATGCTCAGTGCAGATCAGCTGCAACACCGTTAGAAGCAGGGTATCAGGTAGCCTGCGATAAAATGGAGTGTAAAAGGGTTGATGCAACTCTTTATCAGTCAATGATAGGCGAGCTAATGTGGCTTGCGTTGACTACTAGACCAGATATACTTCACTCAGTATCGAAGTTGGCTCAACGTAACAAGGACCCCCATAATGAACACCTTGCAGCCATAAAGCATGTTTTACGATATTTGGCTTCGACAGTTGGCTTCAAGATTCATTACAAGCAGTCGGATGCGGCGTTTACTGGTTTCGTGGACGCAGATTGGGCAGGCGATAGGATTGATCGCAAGTCTTATACAGGATATGTATATTTTCTGGCTGGCGGACCGATATCATGGAAATCGGAGAAGCAGCGGAGTGTTGCTCTTAGCAGCACCGAAGCAGAGTACATGGCGTTATCAACAGCGTGCAAAGAAGCCATTGTATTGCGTCGATTAATCATCGAGATTGGTTGCGGAGAGGAAGATACATCTACCGTTTTGTATGGCGATAACCTCAGCGCGCAACAATTGGCTAAGAACCCGGTACATCATTCAAGGACGAAGCACGTGGACATTAGATATCATTTTGTTAGACAAGTAGTTAATGATGGTCAGATTGTTTTAAAGTATAAGTCTACTAATGAAATGATAGCTGATATCCTAACCAAGAATCTTGCGAAGAAGAAGCATGTAGAGTTTACGAATTTGTTAAGTATAAGATAAATTTGTGGACATACTTGCATTGAGGAAGGGTGTTGAAATAATTCTCTCTCAACTCAATGCATGCATGATCACACACATACGAATATATATATGTAACTTTGTATACTCTCTCTCGAGATGCGTTAAAGAGAACAATGACTCGATGAGAGACAAATAGAAGTTAGTCGCGAATAAACTGCACAACCAACCACACGCATTCTGTTTTATTATAACAATATAATATTTGTTCCCGTCTGTTCATGAGGATCGATTATAAGAAAAATAGTGAAAGTAGTGATGAGGAGTTACTAGGAGGCAAAAGTGGACAAGTGAAAGAAACGTACAAAATGCCAATAACAAAGGAGGTGATGAAAATAGTACAAGTGGCAGTGCAGACTGCACTTGATCACCAAGCTACACATATACAGTCTACTTTCACATAACAGTTAAACCAAGAAATTGAGTCCTTAAGGACACAATTAGAAAATTTAAAAGCAGTAGCACCGGAGGTTGAGGTATATAGGAATGCCGAAATCATCCCAGGAAGGTGCCGCTAGTTCCACTCTGGCGTCGTACAACACTATTAAAAATGTCGACTAGACTTTACCTACGCAGACAAAACGCCAATTCGCGTTATTCAGCAAAAGCTGGGAACCTTACGACAGGGGGAGCAGTCGCTGTCTCAATACTATGACGAGGTAGAAAAAACCTTGACCCTCCTCACTAATAAAACAATAATGACACATGAATCAGCGTCAGCGAACGTGCTAAACGAGCAGTTTAAGTCCGATGCGCTACACTCCTTTGTGTTGGGGCTTAAGAAATCCCTTAGGGTAGTAGTACTGCCAGCAAAGCCCAAAGATTTACCCACTGCGCTATCATTAGCGCACGAGGCCGAATATAAGCAATTACTACGCAGCTATCGCTGCAAGCTTCGCGCGATACCTAAGAAAAGACTCAGGGCCACTTGAACAAAAAAATCCAAATTTTTAAAACAATGCCAATCAGAATAAGTGCTCTGAAAACAGCCAAGAGGTATATAAAAAGACTTTACTTACACTAGTGTTCAGGAAAAATCAAACAATAAAGGGAAGCCACCACAAAATCCTGTGGCTCAGGCGTTTCCAACACCAGAGCCCATGAAGGTCGATTCCTCTTCAAACTATAGGCAACCAGGAAACAAGTCCACAAATTCTGGATACTGGTCGAAAAAAAAGCAGGTTCATTTCACGTCTCAAAATTTCCCTGGGGAAGATGCCTATTATACAAAAGCAGAGGTGAGCGTCCTTGCAGCTCGTGACGACTTGTTAGATGGTGAAGCTTCTTGTAATTTTTTAGGGAACACTCCAAAAGAAAAACAATTAAACTACTTATCGATACGAGGGCTTCCAAAAATTAAATTCGACCAATGCACTATGGGCGATTTTTCATAATGGGCGGCATAAAGTCATAAAATTTATGGTGAAATATTTAGAAAATGTTATTTTTTATTAATAGTAAACACTTCGGTTAGCTGAAAAAAAATTTTTTTTCTATCGGGTGGCAACTCTCTTTTTGTAACAGCCCTTCGAACCAGCTGATCTATTGAAGCTCGCAATTATATAAATAGGCGCGAAAAATTTCATGCTGTTGAAAGTGCTTAAATAATTATTGGTTTCGTTTAAATAAATAAGTGTAATATGGATAGCAAAGCTCAAGGTATTTAGAAACTTTTATTTACGCTAAATGTGTATAAATGTTCCTGGTTTTTTTAATGTCCAGTGTTATTGTTGATTGTATTTTTAGCAAAAATCTAACAATTTTAATTGTGTTCCGTGGAGTGTTTCTTGAAAAGTGCATACCAAAACATGCAACTAAAAATGGCAAGTTACTAACGAATGTTTCTAGTTTATTGTAGTAATCATTTTTTTTTTTGTCATTTTTGTTCCTTTTAAAAAAATTGCACTTGAAGTTTCCTTTACGTTCAACAACAACACGCTTGTTGATATTTGGAACAACAACAATCGCAATGCTGATGCTGTCGCAGCGTACATAATGGAAGAAATAAATGAAGATAATTTGAACAAATCAAACATACAGCAAATTAAGGCAAAAGTGACTAATTTTGAATATTATATAAAACGATACTTGAGCAAATACAATCGAAATCTTGAGCGATTCAAGTCAATTCACACAGAATGGTTTGCAAAATGTATGGAAATAAAAATTGAAGTTGAGGATACTGCTAAGCCATCACCATCGAAGATGAGTCGTACAAAAGTAGGAAATGCCAAGGCCCGGCCTAGACTACGAAGGCAAATGGCATCAGAAGTTGCCGTTCAAAATGATTGCTCTACTGCATTACTTTTGCATGCCGCCTCTGCGTCTGCCCATAAAAGTAATGAAAATAAATTGGTTGGGGTATTGCGAAATGTAATGACTGAGGAAAATGTTGTAAATCCCGTAATAACAAATCAAGCGGGACCAGATCGCATTTCTAATATTGAAGCATTAGCTTTTTTATTGGAGAATAATTTAACAAAGCAGCAATATATCAGTTTAACACAACTCAACAAGGCGCACGGCTGCAATATATGTCCCGGGTACGACTTAATAAGATCTACAAAATTGCAATGCAGACCGTCAGGAATTAGTATTTCCGAAACTGTGGCAAAGGTTTCTCTGCAGGATTTGCTAAACCACACAGCTGAACGAATATTGACCTTACAAAATGATGTTTTAGAGAAAATGGAAAATGTAACGGACTACACCCTTATTATTAGCTATGGGTTTGATGGATCGACGGCTCAAAGTTCATATAAACAAAAATTTGATTCAGATGAACCTGATTTCTTAGATCAATCGCTGTTCGTATCCACTGTCATACCAATACGTCTAATTGATTCTTTAAATCGCGTAATATGGTTAAATAGAAGCCCACAGTCAGTAAGGTTTTGCAGGCCTTTAAAAATTGAATACGCGAAAGAGAGCTCCACAAAAATCTTATGCGAAAAAGAAAATTTAGATATGCAAGTAGCGAAATTGGAGAAGTTCAAATGGCAACCTAAAAGTATTTCTGTGGATTTTAAAACATATATGTCATTAATTGATGGAAAGGTATTAAACGTCATAACTGGTACAAAATCAAAGGCACATCAAAGGCGATGATAAAAATAAAATGATGATAAGAAAGAAGGAAATTCAGCAAACAGTATGGAAGGTAATGGGTTTGCATATTAGCATACCAAAACAGAACGGAAGTGGTAACAGCAATGATGGTAACACGGCGAGACGAATCTTGCATCCATAACATTGTTTGATGAGGTCATTTTGAATAATTTTTACTATATATTAATAGCAATATCGTGTGAATTCTCGATCAGCCCAAAAAAGTACCGACAATTTTGTAAAGACACTTTTAATCTATAGATGAAAACATATCCGTGGTACCCAATGTCTCCAACTGTACAATATTAGTTCACGGAGCAGACGTTAAAAATTTGTGTATAGGTTCAGTTAGATGTTTGGGTGAAAATGCATCAGAAGCTCGTAACCAATATTAGAAAATGGACCGACGTTCTTATGCCAGAAAAAATTCTAGATTTAGTAATATGGCTGACTTTTTTAATAGAGCCATGGACTCATCTGATCCATTAATATCAAGCTACTATGTAAATAAGAGGCTGCAAAATTTGAAAAAGCAACCGCTTCCAATAGAAGTTATAAACCTTTTAGAGTATCCAACATCAGGGCTCAGTTTTGGAAATGATGAAGACACCGAATCAAACAACGAAAGCGAGGACAAACATGAGAATTCTTTTGATTTGGATGAAGAAGATTATTAACTTTTTGATTTTTTAAGTTTGGAATATTGTTAAAACATGGTGAAATATTATTTTTTCTATTTTTATGCTTTGCTTTATAATAAAAATTGAAATTTTTGTACAAGTGCCGGGGTTATAAAGGGGCGGAAAATAAAGGCGTAGTCAAATTGACTAAAAAAAAATCCGAAATCAAACTAAAATATTAGTAACACTTAAAAAAAAAAAATTAAGCGCCTAGCTCTATGTGTGGATTTTATGCCGCCAAAATCAACTTATCGCCCATAGTGCAATGGCCGTATTAAAATTCATTACCCTCGCATAAAAACCATTTAAAGTCAGATCCATACATGGGACCTCAAAGGTAACAGAAACATATCCAACACATATTTTCGGTCTTAAAGCTCACTTCTTTTTGATAAATAGCCCAGAAGGTTTTGACGGCATAATTGGTTTTGACCTGTTAAAAAAGGTCGGAGCAACTATCGATCTATTAAACAACCAAATAATTACAAAAAATGGATGAGTCCATTAATTTTACCCGTTGTCCACAAGTAAATTTCATTTACAGACGTTCCGGCTGCTGTACTTAAGTCTTTTAACAAGATGATGAACGAAAGGACGTAGCAGCGTTCGCAGATCCTGACGAGGCTCTGCCATATAACATAAACACTGCTGCAATTATACGAACAAATGTGGAACCGGTGTACTCTAAACCATACCCACCAATAAGTTAAACAACTTCTAGCCCACAGCATAATTTAGCCCTCAAAATCTCCCTATCGGTCGGATAATTGACCTGGGTGGTCGATATAAAAAGAAAAGGATGAAAACGGCCTCCATAAAAAGATGCTAAATCAAAACACTACAGACGATAAGTACCCTATTCCAACGATTTCAACAATTCTGTCGAACATAGGAAAGGCCCAGTATTTGACAACATTGCGCCTTAGATCGGGACTTCATCAAATAACGCTAGCAGAAAAAGACAGGGAAAAAACCGCTTTTTCTGTCAATAATGGGAGGTATGAATTCTGCAGACTCCGCTTTGGGCTTAAAAATTGCTCCCAATGTCTTCCATAGGGCCACCGATGACGTCCTTAGGGTAAAAATAAGTGGAACAACCTACGTCTACATAGATTGGGTTCTTAAAAGTCTTCAGGACGCGGGGATGCGAGAATCACAAGAAAAATCCAAATTTTTAAAAAATAGCGTAGAGTATCTAGAGTATCTAGGGATGGTATTACAACTTTACCCGAAAAAGTTCAGGCAATAAAAAATTTTCCAACGCCAAGTACAGTTTTCGATCTTAGATCATTTCTTGGCCTTGTCAGCTATTATCGCTGCTTCATAAGAGACTACCCCTCGGTAACGACATTCCTTCTCTTTTAGAGTAAGTCCAGGCACATTATACGCACATCAAACTCTGATTTACTTTTACAGACGCTACAAGACGTAATAAATGCTGAAATGGTGCTTATTCAGCATAAATTGGTTGAATTATATCAGGCAACAAAATTCAGGTACTGCAAACACATCGTCACAGATGAACCGGAAAAATCGGAACAAAAAGAAATTGTAGTGATCAAACAGAACAGGGCACACCGACTATTTTTTCCCAAACATGGGATAACTGACAATAGAAATTGCAGCTAACTGCAAGGTCTGCTCTGTGGCAAAATATGATAGGCATACAAAAAAATATAGGCTGGGTACCACACCAATACCGGCTTACGCAGAAGAAATTTTACAGATAAAAAATTTTCTTAATGTGCAATAGTCCAACCTATACCAACAAGAGCCATTGTTGACGCAAAGCCTGCCATTCTACAGTTAGTCAATTACTTTGCCAATGTTAAGACAACATATTGCGATAATGAAAGGTCGATAAATTCTGAAAAATGGTCCCTCCTATTAAATGAGTTTGAAATACAAATTGTCAATGCCCCACTCCATCACAGCACATCTAATGGTCAAGTGGAAATATTCCACAGCACGTTACTAGAGATCGCATGGGGCAAGAAAATCACAGCCCAAGCTAGCGACACTGTCGATGTTATACTACTAGCAACGATAAAGTACAACAGGTCAATCCATTCAGTCTTAATCAAAAAATCAATCGAAGCAGTTCATGAATCTGCGGTAGACAAGGGATTGCAAATACTCAAAAGAATAAAAGACGCTCAAAGCAAACAAATAGATCAGGAAACACGAATAGACAAAAAATACCAGCGGGGTGACAAAGTTAAAGTCAAACAAACGCCTTGGTAACAAACTTACTCCTTTGTACAAGGAAGGAATCGTAGATGCAGACTAGACATCTGCATGAATGCATCCAAAAGGGCAAATGAATCATTCATTCTAAAAACGTGTACACCTTTTTTCTGTACAATTTTTTGTGGGTGCAAGTGTATATTGTATAAATTTTTTTGATTGACAGCTAGACTTCACACTCACTTCCATGTTGTACAGCAGTTAATGAGTACACTAAAATTGCTGTACAGCAGTTTTACTGTACACTATATTAGTTTACAGTTCACTTACTGTACAGTCAGTTAAGATTATTTGCTTAAAGAAGTAAAAAAAATATATAAAAATAAAGAAAATAAATAAAAAATCAGAATGTCCTATATAAACTCCATAGGTAATCTTAGGCTCTAGGAGGTAACAATTGTTCTTAAGGAGATCTTATTCTAGTACGACTCACACCCACGCATTTGGGGGTTGAAAAATTATTATTATTTTGGGCACGGCGTCGGCCACTTGACATCCTGCCGTTGTGATCGTTTTGGGCTAGTTTACAATTACAAGTGTTTTTCCCACAACGCGTGTGGCTGATTGTAATTCTAGTCATATGCTAGGTTAGTTGTTTGTGCCAAAGTACGGTTGTATTATATTTTCTTTAGTGCATCTGATTTGGTGAAGCCGCTTCAGATGAACACGATGTTTATTCTTAAACACATATGGAGTAGGTGCTTTGTTTATAATTAAATGAGATGATAGTTTTTGGAAAGTTTGAGGTATTTTATAATTTTAGAAATGTTTTATGGGGTAGAATTTGAGATTTGTGTTCTTAGGTTTAATGTTGCGGGGTAGCTTATTAATATGTTTTTTATGTTATGCTCAGCTGTTGTTTGGCAGTTTGGGCATGGTGGGATGTTGTCGGGGTTGATGTAGTGTTGTAGTGTAAGCCTTGTATGTCCTAGTCGCAGTCTTAAAATTTTGGTTTGGTCGTTGCTTGTGATGCTATTTTGTTTGATATTTTTTATTTATTAAATGTAGGTAATACTACCTAGGTTTTTAAAAATTTTAACATTTTGTTTTTTTAATCCTCACCCAGAATCTGTATGTAAAAAAATCGGCCAACAGAAACGAAGTTGCTGATTGTGGTACGGAGCTATTCTCAGTCGAGGGTTGCCAAATTGTGGTAGCCACAACATTCTGCGAAAGATCGCCCACAAATGGCTGCACACAATAACTAGTGGCCGGAACTCAAGCCCATTGCAGCTCCCCACCAGGCCATCTGGAACCTTAAGTCGCCACCGTGAGCGGATACTACCTGTTGACATTCAGCGACAAGATTACCATCAACCAAACAACGTTTGTCAACAAATGTGATGTGCTCAGAAAGAAACCAATGTTGTCAGCCGAGTCACAAATTAACATTTCGAAGTACCGGGAACACTTCCTCCACGAACTGAGCATCAACAACCTCCGGAACATAACCAGACTACGCTCAAAACTGATATCGGGCTCTGTACTGAAAAGCAGCGTCACTATTGGGGTAGTCGCAATTTGGTTCGCCATCTATCTGGCCGTTTAGAGACACCAGAGAGGCGAGTTAGTGACAACTCTGCAGAAGTTTCTTTACCTACAGAAGTCCGGGGAAGGCCTTCACTTAAGCGAGGGAGGAGTTAACATGGCAACAGGGCATAGCGGATACAACTGCAATATTGGCAGTGGTCACGATCGCTGGGTCAGCGGTCTGGGTAACGTGAGCCGGCCAATGTTTATGGTTCTTGGATTTGGCACCTACATTCACAGTTGCTTGGTGTGGTTGGGTTTGTCAACCCTGGTGAGCTGTCAATTGTCTTTTTTATCTTTCCGGTCTCTGCCCTATAGAAGACGCAACGCTCGTAAAAAATATAATGTAGAAATAAGAATAAATAATTGTTGTAATTTTGTTGACGGTAAAAAACCGAATGAATTTTATTTTAAAAATGTTCTTGTGCTTAGCCTAAGAATTCTTAAGTATATAAGTTCTGCCCCTGGAGGATTTTATGCCGCCAAAATCAACTTATCGCCCATAGTGCAATGGCCGTATTAAAATTCATTACCCTCGCATAAAAACCATTTAAAGTCAGATCCATACATGGGACCTCAAAGGTAACAGAAACATATCCAACACATATTTTCGGTCTTAAAGCTCACTTCTTTTTGATAAATAGCCCAGAAGGTTTTGACGGCATAATTGGTTTTGACCTGTTAAAAAAGGTCGGAGCAACTATCGATCTATTAAACAACCAAATAATTACAAAAAATGGATGAGTCCATTAATTTTACCCGTTGTCCACAAGTAAATTTCATTTACAGACGTTCCGGCTGCTGTACTTAAGTCTTTTAACAAGATGATGAACGAAAGGACGTAGCAGCGTTCGCAGATCCTGACGAGGCTCTGCCATATAACATAAACACTGCTGCAATTATACGAACAAATGTGGAACCGGTGTACTCTAAACCATACCCACCAATAAGTTAAACAACTTCTAGCCCACAGCATAATTTAGCCCTCAAAATCTCCCTATCGGTCGGATAATTGACCTGGGTGGTCGATATAAAAAGAAAAGGATGAAAACGGCCTCCATAAAAAGATGCTAAATCAAAACACTACAGACGATAAGTACCCTATTCCAACGATTTCAACAATTCTGTCGAACATAGGAAAGGCCCAGTATTTGACAACATTGCGCCTTAGATCGGGACTTCATCAAATAACGCTAGCAGAAAAAGACAGGGAAAAAACCGCTTTTTCTGTCAATAATGGGAGGTATGAATTCTGCAGACTCCGCTTTGGGCTTAAAAATTGCTCCCAATGTCTTCCATAGGGCCACCGATGACGTCCTTAGGGTAAAAATAAGTGGAACAACCTACGTCTACATAGATTGGGTTCTTAAAAGTCTTCAGGACGCGGGGATGCGAGAATCACAAGAAAAATCCAAATTTTTAAAAAATAGCGTAGAGTATCTAGAGTATCTAGGGATGGTATTACAACTTTACCCGAAAAAGTTCAGGCAATAAAAAATTTTCCAACGCCAAGTACAGTTTTCGATCTTAGATCATTTCTTGGCCTTGTCAGCTATTATCGCTGCTTCATAAGAGACTACCCCTCGGTAACGACATTCCTTCTCTTTTAGAGTAAGTCCAGGCACATTATACGCACATCAAACTCTGATTTACTTTTACAGACGCTACAAGACGTAATAAATGCTGAAATGGTGCTTATTCAGCATAAATTGGTTGAATTATATCAGGCAACAAAATTCAGGTACTGCAAACACATCGTCACAGATGAACCGGAAAAATCGGAACAAAAAGAAAGATTACCATCAACCAAACAACGTTTGTCAACAAATGTGATGTGCTCAGAAAGAAACCAATGTTGTCAGCCGAGTCACAAATTAACATTTCGAAGTACCGGGAACACTTCCTCCACGAACTGAGCATCAACAACCTCCGGAACATAACCAGACTACGCTCAAAACTGATATCGGGCTCTGTACTGAAAAGCAGCGTCACTATTGGGGTAGTCGCAATTTGGTTCGCCATCTATCTGGCCGTTTAGAGACACCAGAGAGGCGAGTTAGTGACAACTCTGCAGAAGTTTCTTTACCTACAGAAGTCCGGGGAAGGCCTTCACTTAAGCGAGGGAGGAGTTAACATGGCAACAGGGCATAGCGGATACAACTGCAATATTGGCAGTGGTCACGATCGCTGGGTCAGCGGTCTGGGTAACGTGAGCCGGCCAATGTTTATGGTTCTTGGATTTGGCACCTACATTCACAGTTGCTTGGTGTGGTTGGGTTTGTCAACCCTGGTGAGCTGTCAATTGTCTTTTTTATCTTTCCGGTCTCTGCCCTATAGAAGACGCAACGCTCGTAAAAAATATAATGTAGAAATAAGAATAAATAATTGTTGTAATTTTGTTGACGGTAAAAAACCGAATGAATTTTATTTTAAAAATGTTCTTGTGCTTAGCCTAAGAATTCTTAAGTATATAAGTTCTGCCCCTGGAGGCAGCAGAACGAGAGAGCGTAGTGTATATGTTTTTTTTTTTTTTTTTTTTTTTATAAATAGGGGTGGAAAGCATTGAAAGCCGAAGTGTGGGACTTGGTATCGACCTTGGTTAGTGGTCACCGCACCGCACTAAAACCTACCCTATGCTCCGTATCCCTCTCGCGGAACCAACGCTGAAGTACTACTTCACGAGGGGGAGATGGCACGTATGCCTCGTCTAGAGTTTACCTAGAACTGAAGTTTTGGTTACGCTGACGTTCAGCGCGACGCAAGGATTGCATGATGACTGCTGCCATGTGGCTAACAGCTAGCCAATTGTTTTGCGAGCTAAGTAGGATATCCATAAAGTCGTTGACTATAAATGGCCTCCCAATGCCTAGGCTTAGCTCTTCCCGTTCAGCAGAATATCTAGGACAGACAAACAGGACGTGTTCTGCGTCTTCTATATTCCCCGCACAGTGTGTGCAAAAGGGATCCGTCTCATGTTTAAACCTATGCAAGTAGGATTTAAAGCATCCATGTCCCGTCAGTAACTGTGTCAGATAGAAGTCAGTCTGGCCATGTTTGCGATTAAGCCATGGCCGAATGTCGGGGAGAAGGCGCCTTGTCCAGCTCCCATGGTTTGAGTCACGCCATCTGCGTTGCCAGTTAGTCAGAGTCGTCTCTCTTCTAACTGGCGGCGGATCTCTATTTCTAGCCTCGTTAGCCAAGAGGTCTAGTGGGGCCATATCAGACAGCACCAAGGCGGCATCTTCGGAGACTGTCCTAAACGCGCATATGGTCCTGAGCGCGCATGTACGGTACGACGATCTGCAGTCCCGGCTGTAGGTGGGGGATGACATCGCTGGTGCCCATATGGCGGCGACATATAGGATGATGGACCTTACCACCGTCGAGATGAGCCATCTGCTCCGTTGCTTGGGGCCGCCGATGTTAGCCATGAGCCGAGTTATAGCTGACGTGGCCTTCGCAGCTTTATCTGCGGTATACTGCAGGTGGGCTTTGAATGTTAGCCTATGGTCCATCATGACTCCAAGGTATTTAATGGCAGGCTTTGATGTTATTGAGCATCCGGCGACTTCGATCCTGGCTGTTTCCACTTTTTTCCTGCTGCTTATGAGCACGGCCTCGGTTTTGTGTGCGGCTATGGATAGTGAGTTTGCCTCCATCCATTCCAGAATCCTGAACACTGCTGCATTGGTGTTTTCTTCCGCTTGCTGGATATCCTTGGCCACAGTGACGATGGCGATGTCGTCCGCGAATCCCACTATGCGAGTGTCCGTTGGCATGTCCAATCGCAGGACAGTGTCATACATGACATTCCACAATGTTGGCCCGATCACTGATCCTTGGGGTACTCCGCCTGTGATGGTGTGTTTCCGTGGACCAGCTGCTGTGTCGTACAGTAGCACCCGATCCCGGAAGTAGCTGCATATCAGGTTAATGATGTACTCAGATATGTTTAATCGCTCTAGGGATGCGATAATGGAGTCCCAGCTGGCCGAATTAAAAGCATTCCGTACATCCAACGTTGATATAAGGCAGTATTTTTTGTTGCCGCCTTTCCAGCGTTGCCCTTCGATTGCTTTAGCGGCTATCTGTACCACCGAGCTGATGGCGTTGATAGTGCTGCTTTTCCTCCTGAATCCGAACTGCCAGTCCGACAGTCCATGACGTTGCTCCAGTTCCTTCTCCAGTCTGTTGCAAATGATGCGCTCAAAAAGTTTCCCAATCACATCAAGCATACACAGGGGTCTGTATTCAGATGGGTCATCTATTTTATCACCTTTGGGAAGCAGGACCAACCTTTGTAGCTTCCACCTCGTAGGGAACTCCCGTTGCAGCATGCATGTGTTGAAAAGTTCCACAAACGTCGACGCGTGTTTGCAAACTAGCAGTTTGATTACAAGAGCCGGGACCCCGTCCGGGCCCGGGGCCTTATGTACGTTTATCCTCTTCCCTGCTTCCACGACTTCACCAACATCTGTGAATATCGGTGCACATGGTGTTCCGCTCGCTGCTAAGTTCCTCGTCGGCCTTGAAGGGAATAGCGTTGCTACAATGTGACCCAACTTGGTTGGATCCGTTGGCATTATGCGCCTGGCGAGTTTGCCCATAACCAGTTTATAGGCAGTCCCATGTGGCTGCGCATCTGCATCTGCGCACAACTTCTTCCAGCAGTCCGCTTTACTTCTCTTGATCTCCATATTTAGGTTGGCTCTTTTCCGCTTGTAGTCTGCAAGCAGCTCCGGAAACGTGGGCATTCTGCGGGCACGTTGCTGTCGTCGTCTGGCCTGATGACATTGCCTCCTGGCATCCGCAATCCTGGCATTCCACCAATGTACTGGCTTACATTTATTGAGTCCATGCCGTTTGCGTATCATGGCTGCATCACATGCTCTGCGAAGAATGTCGCCCATGTGGTTGGCCTGGGTGTCCGCGTCCGTGCTGCTGCTCCTTGTCACTTGGGTCATCATGGTGAATAACGCTTCTTCGCTCAGCGTGCTTGGGGCCCAGCTGTAGAACGTCGTTGGTGTGTGTGCAGGTGGACAACTCTTGATAGAGCACACAATGGCGAAGTGGTCGCTGTGCGTGTAGATATCCGAAACTGCCCACTGCGCGCTGCGGGCTAGGCAAGGGCTAGCAAACGTGAGGTCAATCACGGAGCCTCTGCCAGCCTTATTGTAGGTGTGGGTGTTGCCTACGTTGAGCAGACTGATGTTGAGTGTGGCAAAAGCGTCCAGCAGGGCCCTGCCCCTTCTAGTGGTCCTTTGGCTACCCCATTCCGTTGCCCATGCATTGAAGTCGCCGGCTATGATGGTTGGCGTGTGGGTTCTGGCGTCCTCCACTAATCCATCCAGTATGCTGCAGAATTCGTCGATGTGTTTGCTCGGTGCTATGTAGCAGCTGTAGACATATACTCCATTGTACCTCGCCCTTACATATCCGTCCGCTCTGTGCTGATTCTCCAGATGTGTCCTGCTGTTGCTCCAAATTGCCGCGCCATAACGGTGGTTTTGCGTCCAGCTGTGGTCCTGTATATGGGAATATGGCTCGCACAAGATTGAGAAATCTACTTTCAGGTCCCGCACAGTTTGTTTTAAGAGGTCCTGTGCCGACCTGCAGTGGTCTAGATTAAGCTGTAGAAACTTAATCCTTCCTGTTACTGCCAGCCTCTACAAACAACGGGCAAGCTCTGCTGAGCGTGTTGTGCGCCGTATTGCTCCGCTTATGTCGTGTGCAAAGTATGCACGCTGCCTTCTGGTCACATTGCTTTGAAGCGTGATCCTTGCTACCGCAGTTGAAGCATAGCTTGGACGCGTCGTGCTTGCTTCTGCACCGAGCTGCTGTGTGCCCAAAGTCCAGACACTTGTAGCACCGTCTCGGCTCAGTCTTCAGGCGTACTCGGCATATGCACATGCCTACTCGTATTTTGCCCGCCTGCAGCAGCTTATTCGCCAGATTCGGGTTCACCATCATTGTTGCGGTCTGTGTACCGCTGTACGCTTTCCGC
The DNA here is from genome assembly GCF_018902025.1 of Drosophila willistoni. Taxonomy (NCBI): domain Eukaryota; kingdom Metazoa; phylum Arthropoda; class Insecta; order Diptera; family Drosophilidae; genus Drosophila; species Drosophila willistoni. Next base: position 4,496,218 of record NW_025814459.1, on the reverse strand, counting down.
ATCTTTGGGTGACATTCTGCCGGCAAATCCTCGTCGATGAGTTCCAGGACGGCGAGCAGAAGATCATCTGCAGTGTGGAATTCTGCGAGATCCTTTATTTCGACCATGGCCTTATCGCTGATCGCCTTGACATCAGCGGTGTCTCCAAGTGCCTGTTTCACTGCCTGCTGCAGTTTACCAGTTGCTTCGTCCGCTGGCTTGGTCAACTGTAGGAGTAGTTCCCCGGCTGCTGTGCGTCGAACCGCACATACATTCTCCTTGAACTGCTGGATTCCGGCGTCTGTGTGGACTGACTTCAGTACCATCGCGTAATTGGCTGGGTCTTTACACTTCACCATGATGACGTCTGGCCTCTTCTTTTTAATGGGTCTCGGCTTGCTTTTCACCTTGTGCCATTTCCCTCCAGCGATGTTCGTTGCGTGAGTTGTTTCAGCTACTACTGGTCCTGATGATACTGCTGTTGCTGCGGGGCTTCGGGTCCTTGGAGTCCGCTCCTGGATTGGCGACTTCTTTTTCCTCCTCCTGTCATTCTTATTGGCTGTCGGTGGGTCTTCCGTCCTGGTATCCTTCCTTTTCGTAACCTCTTTGTTGGTTTTGGCGGCAGAATTGCGCGTTGCGCATGCAAGGCATGGTCCAGCCTTCACCGGATATTCCTGCATCTGCTCCATTACCTGTAGGTGAATGGATTTCATCTTAAGATGTGCCTCCTTCATCCATTGGGTTGTGTTGCGCGTCGGGGGAGCCTTTTTATTAACCGAGCCATCTATGATCTCGTCTAAGATCTTGCCCAGTTCGGCCATCAAAATGTTTGGTGCCTGCGGCGGTCCTTTTAGTTTCTTCGGTGTGGTTCCACTTTCGGTGTTGCAAGGGCTTGCTTCCCTTGCCCGTTTGGGTGTCTCTTCTTCGCATCCAGACGAGACAAGTAATCCTCGAATGGCTGGCGGGGCCGAGTGAAGAGCCTGCGGTGGTGTCCTGGCGATCTTGCTTCCTTTGGCGAAAGGATTGCCTCCGTTTGTGCACAGTCCGTGCTTTTTGCTGCTGCTGCTGCTTGTAGCTATGTCCGCTGCATCGGCCAAGTTTGCCACCGGTGCAGTAGTGGTGGTGATGACGGTTGTTGGGGCCTCCAGAATCCGTGCCCCTGCCATGGCTTGTACCATGGGTGGATTTCCACAACTGTGGCTGCCACCTGGAGTAGTCGACGTTTTTCCAACCATTTTTCCATGTATTTTTTGCATTTTATACCTGCTGCCAGGTTTTATACGCTGTGGCCGCTGGCACAAGCGCAGACCACAGTCCTCTTCGTGCCTCAGAGGCCCTGTGGGTTTGTTGGTCCTCTTCTTGTAACCTGAAAAGATTGCTAGTCGGTAACTTAAGACTTACTCAGTCTATAGGGGATTTTTAAAAATCGCGCCTAAGCGAGCGCCCAAAAGCACGCAGCACTTTGGAGGCTACTGTTGTGAGCTTATGTTAAGCCGTCAGCTGGCTTATCGGCTCTGTTATCGATCGACGGTTCACAACACTAGTTACCAGCTGATTAATTGCAATCGGCAAAGTAAAAAAAAAGCGCTAAGAAGTCAACGATAAGGAAAATGCAAAAAAGCAATTTTTCCCACCACCGGAGAAAGCGCGGGATATGGTTAACACCCCCGCCGCCCCTCCCGGCGTGGCCTCCAAGCTAAGGCTGATGGGAAATAAATAATTTCTCCAACACAACAGATGCAGCCAGCTGGGCAGCCGATTGCAGTCCAGGTGAGTGGCCAGTCTCTTGGCGACCCTTCCTAATCCTTCCCCTCTATATTCCAGGTATTGTACGTCAATTGTGTCCTTTTACTTTGCGGAGCGACTGATAAACGCGACCGCACTTGAAAATACTAACAAGCGTAGTGTATATGTATGTATATATGTATGTATATGCATATGGCATATATATTTGACAGATGCATAAGGCTTAGGGAATATGCTGACGAGGCAGATCCCACGCTGGTGGTCAGCCACACATAAGTGGGATCGCATTACATTTGTATATATTTTGCGCTCGCCTTGTTGTATGCATAGCGACAAAGTATTGAGCATGTGACGCTTTTATATGTAGAATAGTCTACATTGTGTCGGATATTATTATTCTATTACTAAACATACTACAACAAAGCTAAACTTAAAAATAAGTCGCAATCCGTTTATTTAGAAACCAAAATACGCTTGCAACAAATAAATAGAAAATATAATTTATAAAACACAGTATATACAAGCCTACACGCAAAATTTCAGCTCTGTAGCTTTTACAGTCTAGGAAGAGTTTGCGTTGATCCAGATGGGCGGACGGACGGACATGGCTACATGAACTCGTCTCATCGTGCAGATCAAGAATATATGGTCGGAGATCCTTCCTTCTATGCGAAATTAATATACCCTTTTTGCAAGGGCATAAAAATCAATCAAAATTTTTGGGTGGGAAAGAAATATAAAGATTATGTAATGCAAAATATTTAACAATGCAATATTACCTTACATTTGGTAGAAGTGTTAAGATTAAAATAATTGAATTGGTACTAGAAGATCAGCTTGTAACCGACTAGAATCACATCACATAAGCTTTATATATAACCACTCGCTAACGAATAATGACTGATGGAACATCATTAATAAATAGTCGAGATGACTACCTTGAAGCACACCCGATGTCACAAGAATCGAGTTAGAATAAGAAGACTTGAAAAGTACCTTTTTTTAAATTATTCTCGAAGAAAGACAGAGAAGCGGAAACACGATGTCCATTTAAGAAAGTATAAGCGTAGCAATCACAGAATCAAAAGCCTTGCTGAATTCAGCAACGGATGTAATCTGTTTGCTTGGTATTTTTAATTTTTTCCAATTCTTGAACATAAACAAATTTAATTTTGTATCGCAGACCCGATTCCCACTGGCGACCACCCACCATCTGCTTAGGGGATGGTGCATAAGGTTTTGCTATGTCGAAATTTTACCATCCACTTTACCATACAACGATACGGTCCTATCTCAGGCGGTCAGAATGACAATTTTACGAATGCTGTAATATCTGTACCAGTAATATTTCCAATGTCACTCCGCCAGTTAATGTTTCCTTTTATAATTATTTGGTGTTTTCAAACAAAGCCAAAAAACATGTCTTTTACTTTGGAGTTCTCTTTTTTCAATGTTCTTAACTCTATACATAATTGTCTTGTACAGCTAAGACCGTGTAGTTACGCTGCCAGTGCCGCCGGCAGAAGAATGGTCTGTTTATGTATAAATGATATTTATGATATTTATGTACAAGGTGGCGTAGAGTCGACGCAGGAGAGATGACGTTTCATGTTCACTTGGTGACAGAACCGTCGCGAGTGTGTGTTGGATATGCCGACCCAGCAATGTCTAGTCCCATGCATTCATGTGTGGTCTTGTGGCCAATAAATGCATGGTACTTGAGTATGTGTGTTTGTATATACATAAATATTGTAACTAAGTGATACAATATGTTTGTAATATTTTTATACCCTTGCAGAGGGTATTATAAAATTGGTCAGATGTTTGTAACGCTTAGAAGGAGACGTTTCCGACCCCATAAATTATATATATTCTTGGTCAGCATGAGAACCGTCTGTCCCTTTGTCCGTCGGTGCGTATGCGTTTTAGTCAGCTATCTTAAGAGCTATCAGGATGAAATTTTTTTTTTGGGGCTTTTATTACCCGGGTAAGACAAATATGAAAATTGTCAGTATCGGACCACTATCTCATGTAGCTCTAGAAGAAACATTTTCATACAAATTGGAGTATCCCCATGTCAGTTACTAATATGATAGTATTGGATATAAAACCTCAGATCGCAAAATTTGAATCTGATCGTATAAATTGAACACAAGTTACAGTCAATATTATAATAAAATAATAATGTTTGGTTTGTGTATTTATGAATTAAGTTGCAGGGAAAGAAATTTCAAAAAGTAAACGTATTATTAAGGACTGCAAGGGTATATAAAGCTTCTTTGATATTTATACCCTTGCAAAAAGGGCATATTCATTTTGGTCAAAAGTGTGCAACGCATAGAAGGAAGCATCTCCGACCACATAAAGTGAATATCTTCTTGATCAGCACGACGAGACGAGTTCAAATAGCCATGTCCGTTCGTCCGTCCGTCCGTCCGTCTGGATCAGCGCAAACTCCGCCTTAACCGTAAGAGCTACAGAGCTGAAATTTTGCATGTAGGCTTGTATATACTGCAGGGGTTGTATATGTCGTATTCAACGGGATCCGACCACTATATATAGCTCCCATACAAACGACAAAGTCACGAACAGTGTCTTTTCTCAATAACTTTGATATTTTCTGAGCTATTTTCGTGAAATTTAGTATTGGTTAGTTTTTTACACCTATAAACTGTGCCAAATTTGATCAAGATCGCGTGACTATATCATATAGCTCCCATAGGAACGATTGGGCGAAAACAGTAACTTTTGTCAATAACTTCGTTACTTTTAACGCGATTGCTTTTAAATTAAACATTTATTAGTTCAATATATGTGTTAATGTTGTAATGACCGGGTTCCATTTGAGAAGAAATGATATTGAAGACGGACACGTCAGTGTCAGTTGATTCTAGTTTTCAGATTGATTCTTTATTCCAAATTATTATTTTACTTAAGCTAAGTTTACATATATATTCTTATGCTGCGACTTATGCGACAGCTACAAAAGAGAGGGAGAGTGTCAGTACATACATACATATTGTTGGAGCGCTTGCATGTGAATATATGTATGTGCATATAAAAATGTACATACATATATGATCATGCTTAGCTGTAGATTTATGTGAATATGTTTATGTACATACATCAATGTATATATATAAACATATTCAAGTGCACAATTATATTTTAATGCGTATATGTTTAATTGTTTATACTTGCAACAGAGTGTTACAAGTTGAGCTCATTGTACTGAATGATTATTTGTATGAATATACTACACCTCCCCTTTTTAGAGAATAACGTAATATTATGGAGTTATTAATAATCATTAGATAATTAATTAAAGGTAAAATAAGGGTAAGGTAAATGTGTATATTGAATATACTACACCTCCCCTTTTTAGAGAATAACGTAATATTATGGAGTTATTAATATTCATTAGATAATTAATTAAAGGTAAAATAAGGGTAAGGTAAATGTGTATATTAGGGAAAAAAAAAATTTTTTTTTTTTGTGTTTTAGTTTGTGTCTGCTTAGACAAATTTTCTTTCTCTCTTTTCTTTTCGAAATCATATGAATATATTTTCGATAATAGATGAATCCATAAAAAAATTTTATATATATATATATTTTTTTTTTATTACCTTTTGATATTATATATTTATTTTAATATTTTTTTAATCTATCTTTATGTACTTTTTGTATCCTACCTTTATTGTTTCTAATTTTTATATTGTTATTTTTACCTATTTCTACAACATCGAAGGGTCCTAAATACACTGAATCAAGCTTATGACCAGTTTCGTTTTTTAAGAAAACCTTGTCTCCCATTTCTATTTTAAAATCTGATACTTTTTTATCATATATTTCTTTTTGCTTAATTTTATTGTTTTCTAAAAGTATTCTAGCTCTTTTATACGCGTTTTCTAATCTAAACTTAACTTCCTTAGAATAGTCTTCTATATTATATATTGGATCTAAAGTATTAACGCTATTAAATTGAATTGGTAGGTTACTTTGTCTACCAAATACAAGTTCATATGGACAATAATTATGTGTTACTGATGGTGTTGTAAAACAATACACGAAATACTGCAACCATATGTCCCAATCAGTTTTATCTACTGAAATATATGAACGAATGTGCTCCTTGAAGGTCCTATGACTTCTTTCAACGGTACCTAATGTCTGGTGATGGTGTGCTGTAGATGTTATGTTATCTATTTTCAAATATTTGCACAGCTCAGTAATAATGGAATTTTTATATTCTGTTCCCATGTCCGAAATGAACGTCTTCATTGGATCGTACTTCAGAATAAAAGATTCGACTATGGCTTTTGCCACAGTTTTTGCACTTTTGTTTGCAACAGGAATTGCTACTAAATACTTTGTCAGGTCACATATTAATTTGATTGCGTATTCATTCCCATTTTCCGAACGTGGTAGTGGACCAATTGTGTCCACTATCACTCTGTCAAAAGCATATTGTGGAGTTTCGGTTATAATCATAGGTGATCGTGTATGTTTCGTCGTTTTCGACGTCAGGCATTTTGGACATTTATTAATGAACTTTTTTACATATTTAGTCATGTTTTTCCAATAATATCGTCTCTTTATTTTTGCAATTGTTTTATTTATGCCTGTATGACCTCCTTGAATTGGATCTTCATGGAATGTAGACAATATAGCTACTTTTTCTTTCTTATTATTTACTTAGGTCACCGGCTTGAGTAGCGCTACTCTTAAAAATTGTAAAATTTGATTGCCCATATTTTTTAAAGATTCTATTGAAATAGTTTCAAAGATCTTTTCGCTCGGTGCCACTTTGACTTTGCTGATACTAAGTATGCCGGCTTCTTTTTCGAGCCTTTGAAAAAACTGACCTAAGTCGAGAATTCCAGTGGTATAGATATCGCAAATGTCAATTCTTGCTATAACTTTCTTGCCATGTTTGAATGTGGTCGAGGAATCAGTTATTTGCAAGGTCACTACTTTTCGTACTTCGTCATTTACAATAACGTCAAATACCGTGGGCTTGGAAGCTTTTTCAAGATTTTGCCTTGGCAATAGTTCTTGCTTATTTTCTGCGCAGAAATTGTTTTGTCTACTTTGGTACCTGGTAGTGACTTTCAGGATTTTTTTGTTCATGTCAATTAGATCGGATATTGTTATCCTTGATAGGGCTTCTGCCACAAAGTTATCTTTACCTCTCAAATACTCTACTGTAAAGTCGTACTCTTCCAATTCTAGCCGCATGCGTGTCAGTTTTGAACTCGGGTTGACCATGGAGAACAAATATGTTAATGGTCTATGGTCTGTTCGCACTGTGAAATGTTTTCCATATATATATGGTCGAAAATATGTTATTGCCCAGTGTATTGCTGCTAGCTCTTGTTCTGTAGTACTCTTGTTGCTTTCACCTTTAGTGAATGCTCTTGATGCATATGAAACTGGAAGCTGGAGTCCATTATAGTTTTGTGTTAAAACTGCTCCACATGCTTGTTTGCTTGCATCTGTGATTATGCAAAATTCTTTGCTAAAATCCGGGTACTGCAATAGATTAGGTTGAACGAGCTTTTCTTTTAAGTATTGGAATGCATTTTCGCATTCTGCTGTCCATTCGAATGGAACATTTTTTTTACATAATCTTGAAATATTCGGCGAAATTTTTTATGAAACGTCTATAGTAATTGCAAAATGCAACGAAACGTCTAGCACTATCTGCATCATGTGGGACTGGATAATTCTTGATGACGTCAAATTTTGTGTCGTCCGGCAAGATTCCTTTATCTGTGCATTTGTGACCTAGGAATGTCACCTCATGCATAAAGAATGAGCATTTTTCTGGATGCAGTTTTAGATTATTTTTTCTGCAGAGTTTAAAAACATCTACTAAATTTTTAATCATATGTTGTTCAGAACAACCAATAACGATTAAATGATCCATATAGAGGAAAGCTTGACTTGGCTCAAGCCCCGAGAATGCTATTGTCATCATTCTCTGAAATGAATTAGGTGCTATTTTTAGACCGAAAGGTAATCGTGTAAAACGATATGAGCCATTGCTCGTTGAAAAAGACGTTATATCTCTTGATTTTTCTTCTAGTTCAATTTGATGAAAACCTGACATTAAGTCAAGGCAAGAAAAATATTTTGCTCTTCCCAATTGATCAAGAATATCATCAATTCTGGGGAGCGGAAACTTATCTGACAGCAATTTTTTGTTTATTTGACGATAGTCAATTACTAATCGCCAGTTTTTTTCTTTAGATCCCGAAAGTGTTTTCTTTGGGACTAGCAAGAGTGGGCTATTATAAGGCGAAACAGATGGTTCAACAATACCCTGTTCGATTAACTTTCCAACTTGTCACTGGATCTCGTTTATTTGGCTATGCGGACTCCGGTAATTTTTCACATATACCGGTTCATCATCCTTAAGTCTTAATTTTTGTTTATAAAAATTATTTGTTGTGATCGGTTCGGTGTCAAGTCCGAACACATCACTATAATCAGTGCATAACTTTTCGAGTTTGTCTTTGAATAGTGTTGTAAAATTTTTCTTCAATTTATGAATTACAGATTCTTTTCTTATATCTTTGGTATTTTGAACTATATCGTAGTTCGAAAGTGATTCAAATTTTATATTGTTAACGCCTACTATTTGGCATTTATCTGTGGTATTTAAGAATCGGACAAAAGTACTTTGGGCTGTTGCAATAGTGTTTGCAACATAAACGCCCGGTTTAATTTCCTGATTCGGAATTAAAATGTTATCTTCTGCTGAAGATAGTTCTATTTTGCGTACCACTTGGGATCTTGCTGGTAGAAGTGTTGAGTTATTACCAGAATTGAATGTTATTGGAACATAAATTGGGTACGTTAAATTTGGTGGTCTAATTATTAACCAATCCTCGGAACTATGTAGTGCCCAGTTTCTGCCGTTAGTTTTATTTTTAAATTTTAAGGCGTTAGTTTGTATTTCAGTAGTAGTGGGTAATTGTGTCGATAAAAATAATCAGCTGAGCTTAGAAGTTCGATAGTTGTACTAGTGCAACCCTAGCGAAGTGGCATCGTGCGCGATCACATGCATTGGTCACACTCTTTTCTGACGAACTTCCGCCCTGGCTAGACGCCTAAACCTCGCTGCTCCTCCAGAAGATAATATATAAAAATTTAAATCTGAAATTTTCTTGGCCATCAAGCCAAATTATTAATTAAATACTAATCTGGAGCATCTAGGACAGCAATTAATATAAAGTTTTGTGAATCTTATTATCGTAAGTTAAATTTTTGTGGATATTTGAATCTTTGGAAGTTTCTAATAAGTTCTTTTGGAAACTTAGCCCTAATCAAATTGAATGCTGAAAGCCTAAGCAAGGAATTTTATATTTGAATTCCGAGAATTTGCCAGGGATAATTTTTGAGACACCGTGGGCTCAAAAGCTGCACACCGTGAAGGGCACAGAGACATTTCGACAAAGTCGACCAGCTTGGAGTAGCCGCCCGAATCGGATACGGGCAGAGAAGTTTCTTCGTTGCGGATTGAGAGTCCCTTAGACCGAATTTGTTGCATAGGAATGCCAGACGCTTGATTTAACCTAACGTTTTATTCCTAAGCATCGTCCAGCGGACGACGAAGGCCTTCGACGGACCGGACGGATGGGTAAGTCCTAAGTTCTTGAAAAAATCATGTACGATCTGGTATTTCCCTGTTTGTATGCAAAAAGAATACGAGTTTAGTGTCAAATAATCAACAAATAAGAAAAATTCTCTCGCGTACAGTAAAGCTAAAGAAAAGATCAAAGAAAAAAGAAAATTGCCAATCAGTGTTGAGAAATTAAATCGATATTAAGAATCGCCTTTGTCTGTGTGAGCGAGCCTGCAGTTATTTATAATTAATCTCGTAATTTAAGTTGGAGACTTCCAAATTCCAATTGACATTTTCATTTTTGAATATCTATAAGTTTATATATATCCACCTTACAATTAAGATTTCACAAAACAAGACATATTATCCCTAATTTGGCTTTTGGATGCCTGAAATGATCCAATTATTTAATTTGATTACCGTATATTATAAGAATCATCATTTTAGTTTAGTCAACTCGGATTATGTTTCCGACTTATTGAAGTATTTTGGTATTCCGTAACCCTCGTGAATAAATATCATTTTGTAATGTTTGAGTAAAAGTTATGTGATCTTCCTTGTAGCGAAATGTGTGCGGTGAGCCGAATTATATTTGGGATTTTCCAGAATCTTGCGAAAGGAAAATCATTGGTTGGGAGGGTTTAGACGCGAAGCTATAATAACATCCTCATAGCTTCCCTATTCGTGCGATACTAATATACCCTTTTTCTCTATCCTTCTAGTTCATCTCTTTTGGTTAAATAATCGTGTAATATTCGTGCTCTAGGGACTTTGTTTTATTTTATGTACTACGGGTGTATTGAGTAATGCTGGTCCAAAGAACCCCCCCAAAGACTGTTTGCTAGCCAACAGCCAGAAGTCCCACCCGGACCAAACTTCTCGATACACTAAGCCCGTAGAAGTGTTGGCTTTGGCCTAATTTGTGGTACTCTTGCCCATCATAACATCTGATGATAAGGGACTGCGAGAGAAACTACCAATATAGGCTGAACCTGACCTCTTCTTGGATCAAAGAAGATTCTTTGACTAAGAGGGGATGTACATGATCTGGATTCATTCCGGGTTGTGTACATTACAACTATTGTAATCTAATTGGCAATTAAATGTTTTCATGAAATCTAGTCCTATTATTCCATCGCAGGGGATTGCGAAATCTTCATGAAGTATATGAAATTTATATGAAATAATGTATTTGTCTGTTTGTAGCTCAATTGAGGCTAGTCCTTTGGATTTTATTATCCCTTCTCCTATGCCTCGAATATCTATAATTTTATTTGTATGGACGTCGTGAAAGACATCAGTATTTTCTTTTATAATTGAAATATCTGCACCTGTATCAATCAGAAATGTTAAACTTTTGTTTGTTGAAACATTTTTGAATAATACGAAATTATTGAGACTCAAGTTAACCGTATATATTTTTTTATTTAGCGCTGAGTATCTGGAGGTGTCTGGAAGTTTCCCGTAGTAGTATCTTGTGCTACTCGGACATTGGTATTGTTATAACCATTCTGTTGGTTATTTGCTCGGTTACCTCTATTATTCTTGTTGTAACCTCTGTTGTTTCCTCTGTTATTATTATTCCTGTTTTGCTGGGAATTTTGGCCGTTATTGTTGTTATTATAATAACCACGACCATTGCCTCTACCGCGATAATTATATTTGTTATTATAATTACCACGGTTTCTTTGGGCATAATAGATGGCATTATTTTGGAAGCTATCTGTGGATCCCGACTCTACTAAAAGAGTGGTAAATCTAGTGATTGCTTCTTTAGCTGATTGAAAGTGTCCTGATTCCATTAATAATTGGACTCTTGAACTTTTGGTATGACCTACCATAGCATTTACTGCCACTTTGGTGGTGTATTTTATTGCTTGTTCAGTTGGAAGACCATCCGAAATATATGCGCCTTTAAGGGCATCGGTCAACTCAGTAATTTCGTTTGTATATGAAACACAGTCATTGGGGTTTCTCTGCAGATTTTTAATTTTTGCTGTTAAAAGATCTACTGAGTCACCCTTGAAGATTGTTGATAATCTTTGTATAACTTCATCAATCGTTTTTTCTGAGCTTAGGCTATTAGCCGATTGACCTTTTAATTTTGATTTTATGAGTTGGATGGCTACCGCTTCGTGCGGTTCTTTTATGGTGTCAAGAACGCGAAGCGCTCCAATGAAACCTGGTAGACTTTTACTATCACCATCGAAGTATGGTATAAGCTTGGTGGCTGTATTTATGAATTCTACCCTTGTTTGTGCCATTTTGTTGTTTTCTTTGGGAATTGTTGGTTTGTTACGACTTATCACTGAAGGTTCTTCTTGACTTATTTCTTCATCAGCCATTAGTTGCGTTTTTTCTTCCAGTACTATTGAAGTTTCCAAATCAGTTTGTTTAAATTCAATATTGTGTCTGTTTAGCACAGTTATTGCTTTTTGTTTGCAATCACCGTAGAACGCATTTGCGGCTGTTTTTTGCCATGTCTTTAGTTTGCTATAGTGTTCAGTTAATACTGCTCTAATAGCTTGAAGATTCTCGGTTATTATCTTCGTGTGTTTGGTTACTGTGTCTTGGGATGTTTCTCTATTCTGCGAGAGACACTTACAAGATTTAGTTAATTCTTGTGCGTGTATTCTAGCTTTTTCTATTATATCATCCCAAGTAACCATAGTTTGTTAAGATTAATTTCTATTTCTATTTTGGATTCTTGAGAACCCATTTTACTAAAAAAAAAAGGAATTTGTCGTTTATACCTGTTGTTAATTTAAGAAAAAGATTTTGAAAATGTGTAAGGTTTTACTATTCTATGTCTATTATTTCTATATCTGAGTCTGTTAAATCTATTGGTTCTACAGTCGATTCTGATATGTTTATCAGCGCAATTGAGTCCTTGAAAAGTTCGTGGACCCATCCGGGCACGTCTTTTCTTAAAGGAGTCTTAGCTAATAATCTACTATAAGCTACTTTTATGGATTTTTCCATAAGATCTACAATATTTTTTCGAAATTTGTAGTTGTGGGCTATCCAATCCCTTATTTCCTTGTATTTGTGATTTGTTTCACCTGATTGTATCAGGAAATCAAGGAAAGGTAAATATTTTTGGAGCTTTTTTGTTTCTGCTTTATCCATATTCTACACTAACTGCCTCAGCCTATTTAACTGATTATGGATCTATTTAGTTCTTTACTGCTTTGGTTCCTCCATTAGGTAGAAACGCAGTGTGCCTGCTGCGTTTGAAAAACAGCATACATATGGTACCGTGAGAATGAAACACATCTGTACCCTAGTGCCTCCTTTGACTGGGAAATCTTCGCCCGTTATATCAAGGTAAGCTAACCTAATTTGTACTAAGTTTATAGAGCGTTGAGGTGAGGTACTTCCCTCGCTTCTAAAAACCTCAATTAAGTCTTGGACTATGCTAGGGTGCCTGTTGTTTATTTTTTCAAAGTACCTGTCACAACAATGGGTCATTTTTTTTTTTAAATTTTTTTTTTATATATATATATTTTATCTTTTGTTAAAAAGGTTTTGATTTAAAATTGCTTGTGTGCATATGTATTTTTAGATCTTATCTAGATCATTAGCTTGGCTTAGAGCTCTTTTTGTTACACATTTATTGTGTAATAGGTAAGCCTTATATAATACATATGTGCACAATATTATGACAATTATTAATAGTAGTATGTTCGTTAATCTCATATCAGCATTTGATGATTCAATTTTTATACCCTTGCAAAAAGGGTATATTAATTTTGGTCAGAAGTGTGCAACGCATAGAAGGAAGCATTTCCGACCATATAAAGTATATATATTCTTGATCAGCATGACGAGACGAGTTCATATAGCCATGTCCGTCCGTCCGTCCGTCCGTCCGTCTGTCCGTCCGTCTGGATCAACGCAAACTCCTCCTAGACCGTTGGAGCTACAGAGCTGAAATTTTGCATGTAGGCTTGTATATACTGCAGGCATTGTATATCTCGGATTTAGCCGGATCGGATCACTATATCATATAGCTCCCATACAAATGGCAAAGTCACGAACTGTGACTTTTCTTAATAACTTCGTTATTTTCTGAGCTATTGTCATGAAATTTAGTATTAGTGAGTCAATTACACATATAAACGACTGTGCCAAATTTGATCAAGATCGGGTGTCTATATCATATAGCTCCCATAGGAACGATCTTTCGAAAACAGTGACTTTTGTCAATAACTTCGTCACTTTTGACACGATTGCTTTCAAATTAAACATTTGTTAGTTTAATATATCTGTTAATGACTGTGCCAAATTTGGTAAAGATCGGGTAACTATATCATATAGCATAGGAACGATCAGTGGAAAACAGTGACTTTGATCAATATCTTAGTTTTTTCCTATGCTAAGATTGTTGGCCGTTCTTTCGCAGACATTAGCCTTTTTAGCTTAAACATTTTTCCACTTTGATGGCTATAGGTAAGGAAAGAGTTACCATAAAAGTTGCAAGGGTATACAAACTTTGACGCGGTCGAAGTTAGCCCCGGCCCTCTGGTATTTATGACATTCGCAGTGGAGTCCACTGATTTTGTTTCGATTAACCCCATTGTGGGTATAACGGATATATCATCAAATGTACTTATTCTATTATTGAACATACGTATGGGATTTTTGTTTTTATTTATTACAAGTATACAAAAATATGAAATAAAGTTCATAAAGACAGGTTAAAAACTTTTGTTTAGCAATCACTTTAATTTTTTTTCATAAATATGTTTAGACCGGTACATATTTGTCTGAATTTGATTTCTATTTGAAATATTGAAATAAAATTGTTATGGATTCATGCATATTTTTTTTTTTTATTTAAATTATTTGTGAAGAGAAAAAAAAGTAAGAGAGAAATAAAATTTATCTCAACTGTGTCTTGCACAGCGAGCCGGAGACGTGGAAAAATTATAGAGAATGTGGTTGGCTCACAATTCAGGTATACATTTCATTTGTTTTATTTTTTTAAAAAAAAATTCTCCAACCACATTGTTAGTAATAGCCTAGCAGAAAGTTAGTAGTTCGCAAGTTGCACTTTCGTGCTCCAACTTGCTATTAAGCTTATAATTAGAATTATTAAATTAAAGGCAAGTTAAGGCTTTCGCATTTCTGCGGCCCCCTTGCGTTTCTTTGCTCTTTGGCGAAGTTCAGCTTTCAGGATGTCAATACGCTCTATGCAGCGTTGTCGGTCTTCCTCCGTCTTCAGAGTGGCCAGTAAGTCTACTTCCAGCCTCTTCTGCTGGAGTAGCTTGTGTATTTGGCCTCCTCTTTTGGTCTTCTTTGGCTCTGGCTTTGTAGATTTTGTGTTGCGGGCCCGGTACTCAGCTATACTTCCAATTCAACTGCCGCCGTGTGCAGACGTGTTTTTTAATGCACTCCGCAAAAATTGAGTGTAAAAAAAAAAAAAAAAGTCTGCGTTTGCAAAAAGTTGTGTGGGGCTCTCAGTCGCCTCAGAGACGCCTATTTACAATCATATTGCTATTAGATTGCTCTAATAGCAATAAATACTAAGTTGTAACAACAAAGTGCGTAATTTTTACAAAAGCCATGTCCACCAATTCGGGCCCAAGCTCTCTCGATCCCCACCAGCAACAGCTACAAGAACTAATTGTACAACAACAACGTGAGCGTCGACTCTCGGTCCAACGCAACAACGCGTACTTTTCGGTGGTGTCGCCGACCCCCCCGAATGATAACGTAAGCAATAACACCGAAAGTGCCAGCCACTCAGCAATTAACAGCAACCTACCGTGTAGAGAGCAGTGTGCTTCTCCATCAATATCGATAACTGGGTCACCGATTGCACCAACCAGCACCCATCAGCTCGTTGACAGCAACCAGCACCGTCAGTTCGTTGACAGCAACTACTGCAACGTCTGCCGAAGTATTGACCTGCCTCAAGCCGTCAACGACAAGTCGCCCAGAGTCATCCACAATAGTAAACCCAACGACTTCTGTCCAAACTGGAATGGACAGATATATTAAAATAACTAAGCGGAAGCTAAGCCCGCAAAAGAAAAAAAGTGGCAATACGCCGAAAATAACCAAACCAAATGAACGAGTAGCACCCCTTAGCGGGAATCGTTTTAAAATTCTTGCCGATCAGCAAGACGATCAAGCCGGCGCTGTAGATAAAGTTAAATCGGCTAGACCACCCCCTTTATACATCCGTGGAGCCAACTGCAGCGCCCTGATTTCGAAGCTAGTAGAAACAGTAGGGGCAAATAACTTTGTTGTAACCCCTCTCAATAGGGGTAACATTAAAGAAATTAAATGTCAAGCCCAAACTGAGGACAATTTCCGCATCATCGAAAAGTACCTCCGTAATGCTAACATCAACTTCTATACCTACCAACTAAAAAGCAGTAAAGGTCTCCATGTTGTATTAAAAGGGATTGAGCCATCGGTCTCTACTCAAGAAATAGCACACGCGTTGGTCGAAAAAGGGTTTGCGATCAAGTCCGTTGTCAACATCATCAACAGGAACAAAGTCGCACAGCCGCTCTTTAAAATCGAGCTCCAACCAGATGCAAAGCGGTCGAAGCCAAATGAAGTGCACCCGATCTACAACCTACAGCTTCTATTGCACAGAAGAATCACCGTAGAGGAGCCTTATAAGAGACGCCAACCACCGCAGTGTAAAAACTGCCAGGAATACAACCACACCTCTAATAATTGCAATCTTAGGTCAGTGTGTGTTGGCTGCGGCGAACATCATGAAGATGGAATTTGCACCAAGGACAGAAACAACGTCGCACTAAGACTATGCAGCAACTGTGGAGGGAACCACACGGCCAACTACAGAGGATGTCCTGTCTTTAAGGATCTTAAATCACACCTAAACGGGCGCAAACCCCCAGCTGGACCAAAAATCATCTTCAACGCCTCCAAAACTACACCGGAGGTTTTCTTCGCCAAGGCTGTTAGATCATCCAACATGACTGCTACAACCAGTCCTAGTGTATCCTTCACTAGTGTGCTCCGAACTGGACAGACGGAGCCCGCGAAAGAGACCCCGTCACTCCGCCATCTACAGAATCCGCAACCTAGCGCACCAGAGCCAAGTGGTCTAGAGGCCCTAATGATCTCACTCAATCAAAACATGACCACTTTTATGACGTTCATGCAAAACTGTATGCACGAACTGATGCGGAATCAAAACCTGCTTATCCAGAAGCTTATCGAGAATAAATAATGGCTTCCCTACGTCTATGTCTTTGGAATGCTAACGTCATCTCCAAGCACAAAAATGAACTGCAACTATTCCTAGACTCAAGTGAAATCGACGTTTTGCTGATTTCGGAAACACATTTAACATCAAAAAATAATTTTCAAATACCAAAATATACCTTCTACGCAACAAACCATCCAGATGGAAAAGCTCATGGCGGGACCGGTATACTAAGAAGGAATTTACCGATTTCTTTAACACACTCGGAGATCGCTTCATTGCAGCAGGGGACTTTAACGCCAAACATACGCACTGGGGATCTCGCCTGGTAAATCCTTTCCACGTAATCGGATCACTGCGGAAACACTACTAGATTTAACTTCCGATCACTCTCCAGTGCTATTCACATTATTAACAAGACCTCAAGTACTTGATCGCCCATATAGGCTTACAAACAACAAAACAAATTGGCTTAAATTTAAAATGTACATGAGTGCCCACATTGACTGTTCGCCGAAACTGGATGCTGCAGAGGACATTGATATGTGCGTCTCTGCACTTGAGTCGATGATGGGAGCTGCAGCAAGAGTATCTACTCCACATGCCTCTTCTTACACCAAACCTGTTGACAGGCCTACGAACCGGCGGATAGAACAATTAGTAACGGAAAAACGACGTCTAAGAAGAGAATGGCAGATTACTCGATCACCAGCAGCAAAACTTCGCCTAAGGCAAGCTAATCGCAACCTCTCCAAGGCGTTAAGACAAGAGGAAAGCTGGGCTCAAAGGAAATACATAGAAAAGCTCAGTCCAACCAGCACTAAACATCCTCTGTGGAAAGCCCACCCAACTTTAAGCGCTCCTACAGAGACAATTTCACCGATAAGGAGTTCAACCGGATGGGCCCGCAGCGACAAAGAGAGGGCATCCGTATTTGCAACACATCTTAAAATGGTTTTCCAGCCAAATCCAACATCAAACTCATCTGTACTTCCCCCTTCGAGCACATTAACGGATAGTGAGTACTCGGAACTCCAATCGGACGAGATCACTGCAGTTATTAAAAACCACATAAAGCCGAAAAAAGCCCCTGGCCATGACCTAATCACACCGAAAATGATCCTAGAACTCCCTATCATTGCAATACAATATATCTGCAAACTGTTCAACGCTATAATAAAAAAGTCCACTATCATCATGATTCCTAAAGTGGGAAAGGACAAAACCCAGCCATCATCCTATTGGCCAATTAGTTTGCTGCCATGTCTTTCGAAGCTTTTTGAAAAGGTCCTGCAGATCCGCCTAAACTCATTTCTGGCATCGGAGAACACAATCCCTTCACACCAGTTTGGCTTCCGCGAAAAACATGGTACAATTGAACAAGTCAATCGCATAACATCCGAAATACGAACAGCATTCGAACTAAAAGAATACTGTGCGGCTGTCTTTCTCGACGTTGCCCAGGCTTTCGATAGAGTTTGGCTGGAGGGTCTGATGTTCAAAATCCGGCAAAAACTGCCACAGTACACACACAAACTCATGGAATCTTACCTTTACAATAGGAAATTCGCTGTAAGATGTAATGGCTCCGTCTCCGCTGATTTTGAAATCAAAGCTGGTGTACCGCAAGGCAGTGTACTCGGCCCATTGCTCTACCTGCTGTACACTGCAGACTTACCAACGAGTTTAGGACTTACAACGTCCACTTTTGCCGATGACACGGCAATCCTTAGCAGATCCAAATGCCCAATACAAGCCTCTGCAAAACTAGAGGAACACCTTAAGGTGGTAGAGGAATGGCTAGCAACCTGGCGTATCCGGGTCAACGAGCAGAAATGCAAACATGTTACATTTACGCTTAACAGAAGAAACTGAAGAAACTCTAATGCTAAACAACGTACCAGTTCCTCAAGCCGTGGATGTCACTTACCTTGGCATCCACCTAGACAGAAGACTAACTTGGCGCAAGCACATCGAAGCAAAAAAGTCACAGCTTAAACTGAAAGCGAGTAGCCTACATTGGATCATCAATGCTCGGTCCCCTCTACGTCTGGAGTATAAAGTCCTCCTATACAACTCCGTACTGAAACCCATCTGGACTTACGGAGCCGTAGTATGGGGAAATGCAAGTACCAGCAATGTCGATATTATACAAAGAGCGCAGTCGAAGATTTTAAGATCAATCACGGGGGCCCCGTGGTATATACGAAACGACAACATTCAAAATGATCTAAATATACCTAGAGTAAAATCTGAAATAGGTACTCAACAACTAAAGTATTCTGCGAAACTGGATGCATACCCAAATGTTCTTGCCAATTCCCTTACGCGAACTAATAATAGAACTCGTCTTAAAAGAAATGACAGACCAACCCAATAACAAGTGATTAGGGCCGCCTGCAATATCCCCAGGATTTATCTTAAGTACTAGTCTAAGAAAAATATCTCAAACTTGTTGTTAGGCTCTAATTTAAGAGTAGATTCAACAAATATATATTAAACGTTAAAAAAAAAAAAAAAAAAAAAAAAAAATTGTGAGTGGGCGCGGTCCATCGTTGGGATACAGCTCTAACGCTTCCTCTAGCGTCGGTGCATCCCTTTGCTCGATAGGAGCAGATTCCGCAAAGGGAATATCTTCACTGTTCATTCGTGTTCCTTGTTGGTTGATTGGTCGGTTTTCTTTTGGTTCGCTACTGCGAGTGGATTTTTAACAATCTCTGGAATTTTTTTTTACCTCTGTTTGCTTTAGAATCACGAGTTTTATCTTCTGAATTTCCCGGACGTTGTGATTTAATGGCCGAATTGTCGCCACTTTGCTTATTAGTTGTAGTTTGAGTTTTGCGTTTAAAGGGTTAGCTACTATTTCATTGCTTTGCGTATTTTTTTTTTTTTGATTGGATGAAGAGTTGTTGTTATCTTTATCAGATATTTTTGTGTTTGTTGGTTTTTTATTGTTGCTGTTGTTGCTGATGCTGTTTTGGTTTACTTGGATTAGGCCTCTCATTGCTCTTCTGCCGTTGGTTGTTGCTTTTGTTAGCAGCTTTATGTTTCTCTTTTCGAACACAGAATATTTTTAGCATGGAGAGTCCTTGTAGGTCCTTTAGAGTCCTGTCACGGTCGCCATGTAATGACCGGGTTCCGTTTGAGAAGAAATGATATTGAAGACGGACACGTCAGTGTCAGTTGATTCTAGTTTTCAGATTGATTCTTTATTCCAAATTATTATTTTGCTTAAGCTAAGTTTACATATATATTCTTATGCTGCGACTTATGCGACAGCTACAAAAGAGAGGGAGAGTGTCAGTACATACATACATATTGTTGGAGCGCTTGCATCAAAGTGCTTGGTCAGCGTTCACACGCTGGCCTGGCTCTAGCTCATGTTACGCTTGTGCATACATTGCTTATGTGAATATATGTATGTGCATATACAAATGTACATACATATATGATCATGCTAAGCTGTAGATTTATGTGAGTATGTTTATGTACATACATCAATGTATATATATTAACATATTCAAGTGCACAATTATATTTTAATGCGTATATGTTTAATTGTTTATACTTGCAACAGAGTGTTACAAGTTGAGCTCATTGTACTGAATGATTATTTATACTACAATGTGCCAAATTTGACTAAGATCGGTTAACTATATATATCATATAGGAATGATCAGTGGAAAACAGTGACTTTGATCAATATCTGATTTATTTCCTATGTTAAGATTGTAGGCCGTTCTTTCGCCTTTTTCGATAAAACGTTTTTCTACTTTGATGGCTAAAGTAAGGAAAGAGTTACCACAAACTTTGCAAGAGTACACAAACTTCGACGCGGTCGAAGTTAGCCCCGGCCCTCTGGTTTTATATATTTTATGTTTGTACTGTTTGTTGCTCAGTCCAACCAGCACTAAACATCCTCTGTGGAAAGCCCACCCAACTTTAAGAGCTCCTACAGAGACAATTTCACCGATAAGGAGTTCAACCGGTGGATGGGCCCGCAGCGACAAAGAGAGGGCATCCGTATTTGCCACACATTTTAAAATGGTTTTCCAGCCAAATCCAACATCAAACTCATCTGTACTTCCCCCTTCGAACACATTAACGGATAGTGAGTACTCGGAACTCCAATCGGACGAGATCACTGCAGTTATTAAAAACCACTCAATGCCGAAAAAAGCCCCTGGCCATGACCTAATCACACCGAAAATGATCCTAGAACTCCCTATCATTGCAATACAATATATCTGCAAACTGTTCAACGCTATAATAAAAAAGTCCACTATCATCATGATTCCTAAAGTGGGAAAGGACAAAACCCAGCCATCATCCTATTGGCCAATTAGTTTGCTGCCATGTCTTTCGAAGCTTTTTGAAAAGGTCCTGCAGATCCGCCTAAACTCATTTCTGGCATCGGAGAACACAATCCCTTCACACCAGTTTGGCTTCCGCGAAAAACATGGTACAATTGAACAAGTCAATCGCATAACATCCGAAATACGAACAGCATTCGAACTAAAAGAATACTGTGCGGCTGTCTTTCTCGACGTTGCCCAGGCTTTCGATAGAGTTTGGCTGGAGGGTCTGATGTTCAAAATCCGGCAAAAACTGCCACAGTACACACACAAACTCATGGAATCTTACCTTTACAATAGGAAATTCGCTGTAAGATGTAATGGCTCCGTCTCCGCTGATTTTGAAATCAAAGCTGGTGTACCGCAAGGCAGTGTAATCGGCCCATTGCTCTACCTGCTGTACACTGCAGACTTACCAACGAGTTTAGGACTTACAACGTCCACTTTTGCCGATGACACGGCAATCCTTAGCAGATCCAAATGCCCAATACAAGCCTCTGCAAAACTAGAGGAACACCTTAAGGTGGTAGAGGAATGGCTAGCAACCTGGCGTATCCGGGTCAACGAGCAGAAATGCAAACATGTTACATTTACGCTTAACAGAAGAAACTGAAGAAACTCTAATGCTAAACAACGTACCAGTTCCTCAAGCCGTGGATGTCACTTACCTTGGCATCCACCTAGACAGAAGACTAACTTGGCGCAAGCACATCGAAGCAAAAAAGTCACAGCTTAAACTGAAAGCGAGTAGCCTACATTGGATCATCAATGCTCGGTCCCCTCTACGTCTGGAGTATAAAGTCCTCCTATACAACTCCGTACTGAAACCCATCTGGACTTACGGAGCCGTACTATGGGGAAATGCAAGTACCAGCAATGTCGATATTATACAAAGAGCGCAGTCGAAGATTTTAAGATCAATCACGGGGGCCCCGTGGTATATACGAAACGACAACATTCGAAATGATCTAAATATACCTAGCGTAAAATCTGAAATAGGTACTCAACAACTAAAGTATTCTGCGAAACTGGATGCACACCCAAATGTTCTTGCCAATTCCCTTACGCGAACTAATAATAGAACTCGTCTTAAAAGAAATGACAGACCAACCCAATAACAAGTGATTAGGGCCGCCTGCAATATCCCCAGGATTTATTTTAAGTACTAGTCTAAGAAATCTCAAACTTGTTGTTAGGCTCTAATTTAAGAGTAGATTCAACAAATATATATTAAACGTTAAAAAAAAAAAAAAATGTTTGTACTATTGTCACCAGACAGTTTATGAACATACTGATTTGTACTATTGTCACCAGACAGTTTATGAACATACTGATTCAGCCCTGGGCAAGCGACGCGTCGTGGGTTTTAGGTGTGACAATTTTCAGACGTGGGATGGTGTCCAATTTAGAATTTTGATAGTGTGCAATAAGGAACTGATATTTTTCATAAGTAGAAGTGTGTGAAGAAAAAGGTAACGCGCAATTTTCCGCGGTAGAATAGCATGGCATGAGAAACTCGCAAAGTGTAATAGTGTGTGTTCTGCGCATGAACGAACTCGTGGAAACGAGAACGAAAGACGAATAAGCAAAACGAAAAATCAACGAACATACAAGTGTGAAAGAGACAACAATAATGCCGCAGAAAAACTACGTTTCAAAGAAAGCTTTGCAGCATAATGTAAACAAGCTGGATTGTCAACGTCAAGAAATCGAGAACAATTACAGAGAAAATTAACCACGATCTGTAGTGACGACGAATACGCCAGTGCGGAAAATCAATCAATGGCTAAAAAGATAGACGAATTAGAAAAAACGATTAGAGTATTGCAGGAGCGTTCATTCCAACCTGCAATGATTTCGTCACCAATTGAGCTTAGTGACGTAAACGTACAAGAAGTTTCTGGAGAAAGAAACTTGCTTGTGACAAACAAACGAACAAATTTAACGTATTTGCCAAACGAAAACACTGCTACGTTTCAGCAACTCGGTAACACTGCTACGTCTCAGCAGTACGGTAATGCTACGTCTCAGCAGTACGATCATGTCGATACTTCGCAACAACTCGGTTATGCAGCTATGTCTCAGCAACACGCTTACTTTGCTACGTTTTAGCAACCCAATTACATTGTTACATCGCAACACGGCTATATGGTTACGCCTCGCCCTTCGCTCCGACTCAGACTCCGACTCAAAATAATTATGTTCCAAAGTCACGGAATTGCGTAAGCAAAAGTAGGTCAAATGTAAATGTAGGTCAGTATTCGGAAAGTTCTCAGGATTTCGCAACCCAACGACCACAAGGACACGAAGTCAACCGCGAAGAAAAATATAATAATTTTAATCATTCTTTTGGAAACATGAACGAAATTATAGCTCTTGTTCCTGAATTTAATCCATCGTCCGTAAAATCATTGGATTCGCATCAGTTTGTTAAACGTGTGGAAACTCTGAAAAATGCATATAACTGGGACGTCAAAAAGGTAATTTTTGCAGTTCAACAAAAGATGCAAGGTGCAGCTCGTTACTGGGTGGATGCAACGGATGAAATATTTCAAACATGGCCAGAATTTGTTTCGAAATTTCTATACGACTTCCCATGTATCAGCAACGCAGCTGATGTTCATTTAAAAATGCTAAAAACCAAACGGGAAACAACGGAATCACCACAAGATTATTTTTATAAAATGCTAGCTATTGGTAAAAAGGGTGAGTTAGCTGATTCAGCAATTGTAACACATATTATAAACGGCATCAACGATTACGATCTTAAGAGAAAGGTATCTAACCATTATACCTAATGTTTATGTAGGGGGGTCGAACTTCCTTCTGGTTGATGGCAGCTAGGTGAACTTTTCTTTTTCCCTTTTTCCTCCCAGTAAATTCGTAGACACGCAGAACGTATTTTCACTTCACTTGATGTATTCAGGTATAAACTTCAACTAACTCTAGCTTAGCTTAAGAGCAGGGCACCAAGCCCCGCTTGGAGCGGAGTGTGGGGAGTTCTTTCGTGGGGAGAGCGATGGGCACCATCGGGAGAGCGGCGCGAGGTGAAAGCTTCCGCCTCCTTTAACCCTTGTGTTGCCCGGTTGGGCATAAACATGCTCCCCCCCCTTGCAGGAGTGCAAGACCCAGGCAGTTTAATGGCACGCTCCGGACAGGGTCCAGCCAAAAACTGTGCGCATCGCAATCGGCCGCCCGCCAACCCCAGGTAGACTCCCTTCTAGCATGACCTCCGTGATCACATCCGCGCCCAGGACCAGAGACACTGACGACGGTCGGTAGAACGTCTCATCCGCCAGGACGATGCCCTCAAACTTTTTGGCGATCTGTGGGTCCACCGGAGCGCTTGGAGTGCGGCAGCACAAGCCATCGACCACCTTCAGGATCGCCTCCAATCGCCATCCTTCACTGATTGGGGACCGGATCACTGCTGCCACCGCTTTCTCTGCCCCTATATTGACGGCTGTCAACTTGAAGGCCGTGGCCAATGACGTCGCCATCGACGATACCGCAGAACAAGGGTCCACCAGGGCCTTCACGTCGAAGGTTTTTCCCTCCGTCTCAATACGCACCATCGCCGTGGGCATCAGATGCGGATTGCGGTGCTGCAGCAGTGTGGTCAAGGTCAGTTTCGGATCGGAGGCTGGCGTTGGCGCGACCCTTCGTCTGGAGGACTCGGGGGTGACTCGGCGTACGACGGAGCTTGGAGTGCGTCGACGTGGCTGTTCATGGAAGTGAAGCAGCGTGTGGTGATCCTCCTCACAGATTCGGCACTTATCACCGCTTAAGCAGCTTCCTCCGGAATGTTGGTGGGCCAGGCAATTGGCGCAGTACTTATTCGCCAGCAATGCCCTCATCCTCTTCTCCACGTTCAGCCGCAGGAAGCGACGGCATCGCTTCAGAGGATGGATTCCGCGACAGACTCGGCAACGGAAGGACTCAGTTCCTCGCGAACATCTGCGCTCCTCTTTCGATGCCTGTACTGAACGCGGTCTCGGAGCCATGGAAACGGGATCTAGGTTGACGAATATCAGGAAGCTGCCGGGACAAATAATGAAGAAAGCGGATTAATGTAGGACGATAGAACACATATTACTACTGGCAGCTCGGCCCTTCTTACTTGGGAGGAAGGACCAAGTGCTGGACGCTACTGTAGTTTTACGTAATGGGTTTGAATTCTTTCTTCTGGAGGAAGAAAGATCAACTTTGCGACGGGACGCTTCACAATACCGCGAGCGGTAAGCAGTTCGACGACGCGGACATTGCCGTCACTGCCAGGGTGTGTCTGGTGGATTCGCCCGAGACGCCATTCATTAAATGGAAGATTGTCGTCTTTGAGTACCACCAGATCGCCCACTTCAAGATTTTTAGAAGGGAATCGCCACTTATTGCGCTTATGTAGCTCCTTCAGATACTCGTCTTTCCATCGGGTGCAGAAATGCTGACTCACGGCCTTCAGACGCTGCCACCGGTTAATGATAGACGGTACCTGATCCTTGATTTCAGGTTCCGTCACGGATAGCAATGGACCGCCAACTAGGAAGTGGCCTGGGGTCAAAGCTAAAGAGTCGGTGGGGTCTTCAGACATAGGAGAAATCGGCCGCGAGTTCAAACACGCCTCTACCTTAGCCAGCAGCGTAGAGAACTCTTCAAAAGTATACCTTTGGTTGGAAGTGGCCTTGTAGAACAGAGTTTTAAAACTCTTAACTCCAGCCTCCCACAACCCTCCCATGTGTGGTGCCCCGGGAGGGATGAAATGCCAGGACAGATTCTGATGGCTGTAGTGGGATAATATTTTCTGCTGGGTAGAACTTAGGAAATCTTTTTCAAGCACTCTGGATGCACCTACGAAGTTTTTTCCGTTGTCGGACTGCACTTGCTGGGGACACCCTCGCCTCGATACAAAGCGAGCGAATGCTGCCAGAAATGCTTCGGTACTGAAATCCGAAGTTGCCTCAAGGTGAATGGCTTTGGTGGAAAAGCAAACAAAGACACACACATATCCCTTTGATATGCGGCAAGCGCGGCCGGTGAAACTCTTGATGTCGAAAGGACCTGCGAAATCTATCCCGGTGGTCGTGAAAGGTCGTGCGAAAGTAGTTCGCTGGGCCGGAAGGGTGCCCATTAGCTGTGATTGCAGCCTTCTTTTATAAATCACACAGACTTTGCATGAATTGACCACCGATTTTACTAGATTCCGCAGTCTTGGAATCCAGTATCTCTGTCGGATGAGACGGACTACCAGTTGGCTGCCCCCATGGAGAGAGATCTGATGCGTGAAAAGCACCAACAGCCGGGACAACGGACTTACTACTGGCAACAGAATGGGGTTACGCTCATCGTAACTAAGGGCCGCTGCTTGTTGCACGCGCCCACATGCTCGGATCACACCTGATGCGTCAATGAAAGGATTCAAATTGAGAATGGTGCTAGACATGGGCAGAGATTTCTTCTGCTGTAGACACCGATGTTCCGTCGGAAAGTAATCACGCTGAGTGACTCGGATCAACGCCTGGAGTACTTGATTGATCTCGCTAGAGGTCACCTCCCCGGAGTAATCGTTTGGAAGTTTACGACACCTTCTGCCGAAACGGATCACATATGCTATCACTCGTAAGGCACGTGCCAGATTGGAAAAACGAGATAATATCTCGTTGGCTGGCTTAGCGATCGCGACGTGGACCTTCACTACCCGCTTCTCCAAGGCAGTGTCTAGTGGGAGTGGTGTCGCTCGCTGCCAGGACTCTTGTGGTTCCCGTAGCCATGGTGGCTCCTTGTGTACCAATTCCTGCGCACTCAGGCCGCGGCTAGGGAGATCTGCTGGGTTGTCCTCTGAACGAACGTGATTCCATGGGGCGTCATTTGTTGCCGTCACAATCTTTGCTACCCGATTGGCGACAAACGTTGTCCATGTGCAGGGTGGCTTATTTAACCACGACAGTACGACGGTGGAATCTGACCAATAAAAAGCCTCCGCATTATCAACTGGAAGTTGCGGAAGAACTGCAGCTGCCAGTTCCGCTAAAAGTGTAGCTCCGCATAATTCAAGGCGGGGCAATGAAACCGTTTTAACCGGGGCGACTCTAGATTTCGCTGCAAGAAGGCAGCATGATATGCCTTGGTCATTGCTAACGCGCACGTAAATTGCGGCACCATAAGCCCGCTGTGACGCATCGCAAAAACAATGGAATTGGATGTCGGAATTTGGGTCATGAAGAACCCATCGTGGAATTCGGATCTGGTCAAGGAAGGAGTAGCTCTTTGTAAAATCCTGCCACCTGTGATGGAGTTCACTGGGCAATTGATCATCCCACCCTAGCTCTTGTAACCAGAGCTCTTGCATAAACACCTTGGCTTGAATCACAAAGGGAGCCAGCCAGCCAGCGGGATCGAATAACTTGGCGATCTGCCCGAGGACTTCTCGCTTAGTATAAGCTGACTTGACATCTTGGGGTGAGATGACAAAATAAAACTCATCCGTAGTCGCTTTCCATCGGATTCCCAGTGTTTTCGCTGTGCTGGCCTCTTCGATGTCGAGGAAATCAGCATTCAGTAAATGACTCTTTGGAATACAACTGAGCACGCTCTTCACATTCGATGTCCATTTGCGCAAGGGAAAGCCAGCTGAACCAAGAGCGTCTTGAAGTTCATTGACCATTGCGATTGCCGTTGTTTCATTATGAGCCCCTGCCAGGACATCATCGACATACATATAGGACTTGATAATATCGCTAGCCAAAGGAAATTTGGATTGTACATCACTTGCGAGTTGCTAAAGTACTCGGATGGCTAAGAACGGAGCACAGTTAATGCCAAACGTGACGGTATTCAGCTCGTAATCACCAAGTTGCCCCTCTTTATTTCGGAACAGGATCCTCTGAAATGGCGTATGGATTGGATCGACCATAATTTGGCGGTACATTTTTGTGATGTCGGCATTGAAAACTACTCGGAAAAAACGCCACTTGAGAATCTGAGTAGTGAGATCGGACTGAAGTACCGGACCAGGGTAAAGTATGTCGTTGAGACTTACTCCGTTGGTGGACTTGCTAGAGGCGTTAAAAACTACCCGTACCTTTGTTGTGGTGCTGTCGGGCTTGAAAACCGCATGGTGTGGCAAATAAAAATTGTTATTAGTGCCGTCAAATGGAACCTGACGCATGTGGCCCAAGTCCAAATATTCTTGGATGACGGCGTCATACTCAGTTTTTGCCGGAATATTTTTAAGGAGTCGGCTTTCGTTTTTTAGGAACTGAGCCAATGCCCCTGGTCTGGAATGACCAAGGTTGATGTTGGTTGGATCTCGAAACGGAAGTGAGACCGTATATCTCCCCGAAACATCTCTTCTTGTGGTCTTCTGGAAATTGACCTCGCAAACAGAGTCAGAATCTTCTACCGGTTTGCCCGGTAGATCCTCCACCTCCCAAAACCTTGTGAGAAGAGTTTCAAGTCCCTCCTCTCTGCTAACTGCGACCCTCGTGGTGAACGCGGCACATGAACTGACGGGGACCCCTTGCAACGGGCCTGAAATGACCCAACCGAATCTCGTCTCTTGAGCCATTAAAGATCCGCACACTTCGGTCTGGATGCCGGAAAGAGTCACCGCTGGTATTACATCAATGCCAAGGAGTAGATCGATCTTTGCCTTTAATCTGAAGGAGGGGTCGGCTAGAGGAATATTGGGCATTCCTTCCAGTGTGGCTTGGGCTATCGTACATGACGGCAAATCATCAGCAACTTGGGACAAGACAAACGCTTCTATCTCGATCTGGACTGGAGGTCCATGCGATGACCGAATGCTTATGTGACAGACCTTCAAGGTTCTATTGACCTTTCCGTTAATGCCTGTCACTTCGGCCCTGACAGTTTGGAATGGTAACTTCATGAGTCGGAACATTCTTTCGGATATGAAATTGGCTTCAGAACCCGGGTCTAATAGCGCCCGTGAAGCATAAGTAGTGCCCTTGTGCCAAAAGTCCACGATCGCTGTACCTAGCAACTTATCTCGTGAGGACCTTGCCTCAGAGGTAAAGTAAGTCCGGACAATATTGTGCGAACTGGGCTGAGCTGGGACCGACGTTGGATTATTCTCCGGTCGGGCGTCCTTGTGCAAGAGCGTATTGTGACGCCCCTTGCACGTGAAGCAATTGTGCTGACTCGGACAATCTTTTACTTGATGTCCTCTTGCGAAACAGTTCAGACAAAGGGACTTTTTCTTTATGTATGCCACCCTCTCTGGCACCGTCATCTGAAGGAAGCGGGGACATCGACGCACCGGGTGATTCTCCTTCATACAGAGATCACAGGATTTTGGTTTGGTGGTCACCTTGGCTTCAAATGTATTAGCCTTTCGGGTGGCTGGAATCGGATTTCGTGGAGGTTTCGATGTGGGAACCGAAATAGCCATTGCAGTTGTATTTTCCACCGCTTCGAGCGTACGGAACCGCTCAGTGAGGAAATCGTCCATCATTTGCCACTCTGGAATGGCAGTCTTGTCTCCCAGAGATTGCTCCCATAATGAAAGGGTATTCTTTGGCAATTTGATGGAACAGAAAAATACGAACATGCCTCCCCAAGTGGTTACTGGCAGGCCACAGTGCTCAAAAGCGCGAATGGATGCCTGCAGAGCATTCTGATGATCCTGTAACGCTTTTCCGGACTCATGGGAAATTTGAGGCAGTTCAAGAAGTGCTCGGAATTGGCTGTTCACGATAAGTCGCTTATTTTCGAAACGCTGTTTAAGTGCATTCCATGCCGTTTCAAAACCATCATTTGTAAGCGGGAATTTTGCTACAATGAGGTTGGCTTCACCCCTCGTTTTCGCTAGGAGATGGTACAGCTTTTCAACAGGGGAAATTCGCGAATCGCTTATGTAGATGGCTGTAAACAAGTCACGGAACGTGGGCCATTTTAAATAATCTCCCGTAAAGACTTCTGTGTCAATGGGTGGCAATCGACAGCCTCGTTCTGCTGGTGCAGAGGTAGGCGCATGACGGTTCGGAGGAGTCGGAGCAGACCCTTCATGGATAAGCTCGTTTAATCGAGCCGTGCATCGCTCGTAAACTTGATAGCATTTGTCATATTTAGCTTGGATGGCTAAATCTTCAGAGTTATCGTCTTTACCATCTATGAGTGCCTCGCATTTCTCATATTCCTGCTCGACCTTCTCCCACAACGCTTGAACTCGATCACGACGGACTTGGAGCGTAAATACGCTGACCTCGGACAGTGACGTGACGTGGGTGTCGACTTCAAACTGACTTAGTTTATCGCAAATGGAACCAAACTTCTTCAAAGCCATGGTGGAAGCAGCTAAAACCCTTTTGGTCTCGGACCGAGTGACTCTTGGGGCGGTTACCAAAATCTGTGGAAGTGGTACCAATGATTTGACCTCTTTTTGGCTTGCTCGTCGTGGCTCTGACGTGGCTTGCTGAAAGGTCGTGCTCGATGGTGCGGACTTGAGAGTTAGTGGACTAGAGAGGGTCTGAAATGCACGGGAAGGAGGAGTAGTAGGGCTGGTACTCCTCTGGCGCTGACCTGGAGCAGCAATTGAGGATTTGCTCGGGGCTGCAGTGTTCTCAGCTGCTTTCTCGTCTTTTGACGGGCTCGTGCTCATAACCCCAGAGAGTGGCGGTTATAAAGTGTTGAGCTGGCTTGGCACGGCTTGAAAATTAGCCAAAAAGACGAACTGGAACGTTTGGGAAAAACTGGAACACTACCAAACCACTTGAAGAACGGCTTTGAAACGCCTTGAAATAGATTGAAAAACCAGAAAACGAGCTGGTACGTTTGGAATGACTTGGAACCATAGCTCGCAAATAACTGTTAACCGTTTCACACTGTCGCGAAATAAGTGTTCTTCACTGAGACTTTGAGCAAAAGGTCTGAGAGCAACCGATTGGATTGTTCGTAAATAAATTTTGCTCGCGCTCAGTCGAAGAGCACTTTTTTCTGTTCTCTTTTGCTCTGCTCATTCCGAGACCGTTTGCTTCTGAACGACGATTCAAAAGTCTTTTGCGCATGTATGTGTGTATGTCAAGTTTCGTGGGTTTTATGCGTCAATTTGCTTTGTGAGTTTCGATTGAGCACAGTGATTTTAACAAAATGGGACGTGAAACTAATAAAAAAGTGCATCAATTTTTTCAATTTGATGCAGTAAGCAAAAAATCAGTGTGTAAAATATGCGACGTGAAGCTGGCATTCATACTACAAATTTGAAACGCCACTTGACAACTAAACATTATGAAATATTTAGAGAGTGCGACAGTGAAGAAGACACCAAAATAAAAGTTGTGAAGAAAAAAAAAATAACATATGAAACAAGTGAAGAAACAGTTGTGAATTCACTTATTAAAATTGTGACAACTGATGGAAAGCCGTTTGTATTCTTGGACAGCGAGGGATTTAGGGAAATTGTTGATCCCATTTATAATGCCCTTGGTATGAACCCAATCACATCGAGGAACATTATGAGCTTCGTGTCCGTAAGAGAACAGGCCATCAAAGACGGCATAAGGGCTTTAGTCAATGGAAAACTGTTGTCGCTAAAAATCGACGTGGCAACTAGAATGGACAAAGCAATTCTAGGTATAAATCTGCAAATTATTCACACAAATGTAAATAAGTCGGAGATTGTTGTCAAGACGTTGGGCATGATCCAGCTCACTTATTCACACACTGGGGTCTACATTAGAGACAAAATTTTAGAAATTCTTGACGATTATGGGATAACTCTGGATCAAATCTTCAGGTAAAAATGTTATTTTAGATAATTTTTAACATGTTTATTACTAAAGAAAATGTATACACACAGTGTTACCTCTGACAATGGGAGAAACATTGTCAAAGCCATAGAAATTCTTAATGACGACACGGAGGAGTCCCTTTTTAAAGATGACACTGAGAGTGAAAAATTTATGGATAAGCTTGATGACCTGAATTTGGCAAATATTCATCTTGTACGATGTGCTGCGCACACTCTTCAACTATGCGTATATGATGTTAACAAGCTGGATGAGATTAGCGAAAAAATTAGTATCTGCCGCAAATTATGCAAAACATTGCGCACTGAAACTTATAGGTAAGAAAAGTTCAAATATAATTTTTTTTTTTTATGTACATGTATAAAATAAATACTATATGTAACTTGTACAGACGTATCTTAATCGAGCACAAAAAAATATACCAACGCTCGACGTTATCACTAGGTGGAATTCTACATACTCAATGGTGAAAAAACTACTCGAACTAAAAGAGTTTGTGGCCACTCAGAGTAGTATTGATAACGATATTGAATGGGACTGGATGGAGAAATATGTCGACGCATTCAAGGACGCATATAATGCGACTTTAAAGCTGCAAGAGGAAAAACTAGTATATAGTGAATTTTTCATTATATGGATGGAATTGAAGTTGCAGTGCGAAAACAGCAAAAATTCGATAAAAAAAAAATTGTTGGCACAAATTAAACTGCGGGAAAGTAAGTTGCTCGAAAACGAAGCATTATTATCTGCTATATACATGGACCCGCGAGTGAACTGTATTTTAACAGATCACCAAAAATGGTTGGCAAAGCAGAACCTAAAAAAAATTGCTTTTCGCCTGTTTGAACTGAAGCACGTAAGAAGGAGTATAATTGAAGTTTAGGTCCTGTGTCCTTTATGTTATAGATGCTTTTAGATACGTGTTCTTAGTTTTAATAAGTAAAATTGTCCTCGTCATACACAAAAACCTGTTTTAAGCCATAATTGCAAACAATAAATTTTAACATAATTTTGCTTCATTATTAAAGGTTGACTCCGATCGAACTGTTGCATCGCAAACAAGTGAGGAGGTTGAACTGCATATGGACATGGAGTGCTCATTCTCATCCATACCAGAAGAAAAGTCACTTTTCTCGGCATTTTTGGATGATGTGCAAACTGTTCCAGAAGCAAAAGAAGAGCCGGTTTCTGACGCGCTTGTCAAGTTATATGCTGAAGTGGAGGACTTCGACAAAATATATCGCCGCTTACCATTAAACCAGGATATATTACATTTTTTTCAAAACGTGAAGCTTAAATCGCCACACTTGAGTGCTCTGGCGCAGGTGGTATTAGCCACTGCAGCTACTCAAGTCTCCGTTGAAAGAGCATTTTCAGCTTTGCACTTTATTTTAAGCGAGCGACGTAGTTCACTAAGTTCCCAAAACATTAATTCATTATTAGTTGTTAAGCTTAATTCAAAATAAAATACTTAAAAAAATAAAACTATTCCTGTTCTAAACAAAAAATTAGTCTGAAATACATACAATTTTTTCAAGAAGATCTAAAGTGAAATTTAATGTTGCAATTTTACACAACGTACCACTGTGCATCGAAAAGAAGACAAATAGTTGAAAAGACCGTTTGCGTTGAGTTTTTCAGTCAGTCGGTCTTTTGGTGAGCCTCACTGTGTGAGCGTGAATCGTTTCACTCTTTACGCGCTGTTCACTCAAAGACCGATAAGCAAATTGCTCAACTGTTAGCGCTCAACCGAAAACCGAATCGAAAACAACCAAAGGGTCTTGCTCAGAGCGAGAGCGAGAAAGTATGATTTTTTTCGGTTGTTCTCGCGAACAGAGCGTAAGGAAAAAAACGGTTAACAGTTATTTGCAAGCTATGCTTGGAACACTGCCAAAAAAACCCTAGGAACGGCTTGGAACACCTTGGAATTCAAATATAACTACAAAGATGCGACTTGGAGCGGGTGGAAACACTTTGGAATTGAAATAGAACCAAAGATAAGACTTGAAACGCTTGGAAACACTTTGTAATTGGAATCTAACTCCAAAGATATGACTTGGAACGTGTGGGAATACTTTGGAATTGCAATATAACTCCAAAGATGTGACTTGGAACGTGTGGGAATACTTTGGAATTGCAATAGAACCAAAGATACGACTTGAAACGCTTGGAAACACTTTGGAATTGGAATCTAACTCCAAAGATACGACTTGGAACACGTGGGAATACTTTGGAATTGAAATATAACTCCAAAAATACGACTTGGAACACGTGGGAATATTTTGGACTTGAAATATAACTCCAAAAATACGACTTGGAACACGTGGGAATACTTTGAAATTGAAATATAACTCCAAAAATACGACTTGGAACACGTGGGAATATTTTGGACTTGAAATATAACTCCAAAAATACGACTTGGAACACGTGGGAATACTTTGAAATTGAAATATAACTCCAAAAATACGACTTGGAACACGTGGGAATATTTTGGACTTGAAATATAACTCCAAAAATACGACTTGGAACACGTGGGAATATTTTGGACTTGAAATATAACTCCAAAAATACGACTTGGAACACGTGGGAATATTTTGGACTTGAAATATAATTCCAAAAATACGACTTGGAACACGTGGGAATACTTTGAAACAAAACGCGGAACACAAATTTTTACCAATTAAATATTATTCGATTTTTTCCTCAACGTGACCCTTCAACATATATACCCCACAAAGTGCCTGCCAACCTAGGGTATACAGCACAGCTACTTTTGGTCGTTTGCTTTGTGCCGGTCTTTGGCACATGAGCTTGCAGCTGTGCTGGTATACTGCAGTTAAGCGGTACTTATGTATGCACGTATGTATGTATGTATGTATATAGGCTGCAAGGGATAGCGGGATTTGTTCGCGGTGATGGAAAAATATATTTGTGTGCGAAAAAATTAGAAGTTTTTGTGGAATATATGTATGTATGGATATGTATATGAGAATCAATATGTAAAATTTTATGTATGGAAAAAAATATGTATATGTATATGGATATGAATATATATATGTAAAATTTTATGTATGGAAAAAATATGTATATATATGTATGTGTATGGATATGTAAAATGTTGGAGTATATATATATGTATTTAAAAATTTCTTTTTTTTTTTTAAATATGAAAATATGGAATGGCGATATGCAGAGGTGTGAATGGATCGGATTTCTTTATATAAATTAATGGTTTTTTTTTTTTTTTTTTTTTAATATGATTTCTTTTGCTGTGTCTAACCGATATGCCCCCAACTTTATAGGGTGTCTGGTCACCAGAAATGTCTAAGTGTGGCTTTTATATGTGAGAGGGTGGTTCACTTTCGTTTTTTTTTTTTTTTAAATCTTTATTATTCGTATTGAAAATTTTCTTCTCTTCGTTGGAACCACTTTTCACTGCGCGCACACTTTTCCCAGGAGTGGACTGTATTTGCACAAAACCTTTATTTTTGGATTTAATGTAGCACTGGATATGTTTGTAATTTTTGTCACATTCACACACTCTGCTTGCATATATATATATTTTATATGTAGGAGATCACTTTTTCCGTAGGTTTGATTCACTGCATACATACATATGTGTTAATATTTTTTTTGAAATTGCGAAAAAATATATATTGGAAATAGGCAAATAAAATATGGCGCCTTATATACTTGGCCTATATATGCCAAAGTGCGAGAAAAAAAAACTTGAAGTGGGCGAACCAATATGGCGCCTTATGTACTGGACACATATATATGTATGAAAATTTGGGGACCAAAATTTTCTCTCCTTTGAGGAGGAAAAATTTGCGCGAAAGTAATTTTTACTTGGATTAGGAGAATCAATGGCAACAATTATATGTATGTGAGTATGGGTACGGATGCTGGAGGCATGTACATGTACTCATATACCTATAATTTGCAAAAAAAATTACTTAGCTTGAAATATGGATGAAATTCCACCGATGCTAGTGGTTCGAGAGGATCTTAGTATCCGGCTCGAAGGACCAAATGTTTATGTAGGGGGGTCGAACTTCCTTCTGGTTGATGGCAGCTAGGTGAACTTTTCTTTTTCCCTTTTTCCTCCCAGTAAATTCGTAGACACGCAGAACGTATTTTCACTTCACTTGATGTATTCAGGTATAAACTTCAACTAACTCTAGCTTAGCTTAAGAGCAGGGCACCAAGCCCCGCTTGGAGCGGAGTGTGGGGAGTTCTTTCGTGGGGAGAGCGATGGGCACCATCGGGAGAGCGGCGCGAGGTGAAAGCTTCCGCCTCCTTTAACCCTTGTGTTGCCCGGTTGGGCATAAACACCTAATGTAACGAACTTTTACAAGGTATACATGCCTATGCGGCTCATAACGATTCAGCAATTGTAACACATATTATAAACGGAATCAACGATTACGATCTTAAGAGAAAGGTATCTAACCATTATACCTAATGTAACGAACTTTTACAAGGTATACATGCCTATGCGGCTCATAACGATTCAGCAATTGTAACACATATTATAAACGGCATCAACGATTACGATCTTAAGAGAAAGGTATCTAACCATTATACCTAATGTAACGAACTTTTACGAGATATACATGCCTATGCGGCTCTTAACGAAATCAAATATAATCCACATAACTTTCAAAATAAACGTGAGTCCAACGGTAATACGCAGAAGTCAAGTCAATCCGTAATAAAACAGACACCCAAAGAAAAGATAGAGCCGTCAATCAAATGCTTTAATTGTCAACAATTGGGACATTATTCGTCAGATTGTCCTGAACCACAGCGTAAACCTCGATGTACTCATTGTAATCGTACTAATCACAACTCTACCAACTGCTCTGAAAAATTTAAAAACGTTTCGAAAGTAAATAAAATTGACTCAAACATCAACTCAGATATTTGTAAATTTATTTCAGTTAACGGAAACGAAACAAACGTATTCGTCGATCCAGGTAGTACACGTACTCTGATTCGAAAATCATTTGCCGAAAACGTAGGCGTTTTGCAACGATGTGCAATAACACTGAATGGATTTGGAGGAGAAAAATTCTTCTGTAACCAAAAACTAAATGCGAAAATCGTTGTCGACAAGATAGGTCACGAAGTCGAAATCCTTGTAGTGGAAAATGACTTAATATCTGAAAACGTTTTATTGCGTAAGGATATTCTTTGTCGGGATGGCAATAAACTAATTATTCACGGAAACAAATGTTTTATCGAAAACATACGCCATATAGAAACGACTCGAAGTCGAGCAGATACCGAAAACGAAGAATTGGAAAAGGCCTTAATAGATAATGCTGCTTGTTTCGCTCAGAAAACCAACGAATTAGGTAAATGCTCAATATCGAAAATGGAAATCACTTTAACATCAAACGTCCTATGTTATACGAAACCATTTGCGCTCAGACCTATTGTTACGAATATCATATCTGAGCTACTGGAAAACGATATAATTCGTCCTTCATCGTAGATAAAAAGAATGGAGAACATCGTCTTTGCGTCGAATATCGTCGCCTTAACAGTATTACGGCCAAATTCCATTTCCTATGCCGAACATGGAAAAGCAATTCGCTCAACTAGCTGGAAACGTCTATTTTACGCAACTTGATCTACGTATGGGATACCATCAAATCGAGATAAGTGAATCATCCAAGCAGTACACGGCGTTTGTTACAGCTGACGGGCATTACGAATACAACAGAATGCCTTTTGGACTCATTAACGCTCCGGCAGTCTTTCAGTCGGTAATGAACCAAATCATAAAACGTATGGAACCATGTGAGGTACTCGCATATTTAGATGACGTAATAATCCCAAGTAAGACCTTTGAATCTGGTATGCAACGAATTAAAAAGTTGTTCTCAATCTTACAAGACAGTGGCTTAACCCTACGATACGACAAATGCAAGTTTCTGCAATCCGAAATTACGTTCTTGGGCCACATAGTCAATAAAGATGGAATAAAACCTGGCGAGTGTAAAGTAAGCGCAATTAAAAATTTTAAAGTACCTACAAACGTAAGAGAAGTAAGAAGATTCATTGGTCTCACAGGTTTCTTCAGAAAATTTATTGAAAATTATTCATTAATATCACGTCCTTTAACAGAACTGCTACGCAAAACGGAGGCGAATACATTTAGTTGGGGAGAAACCCAGCAACATGCATTTATCGAACTAATCGAAAAACTATGTAGCGAACCTGTTCTCACTCTATACGATTTTTCGGCTAACACGAAGTACACACCGATGCTTGTGCTTTAGACATAGCAGGAGTTTTACTGCAGTTACATAATGACAAAGATTGGCGTCCCGTTTGTTATTTTAGTCGACACTGTACCAACGCTGAGAGTAAATACCACAGTTACGCATTGGAAACGCTTGCAGTAGTAGAAACACTCCAAAGGTTCAGAGTCTACCTTTTGGGAAAATCATTCCGTCTGGTGACCGATTGCTCAGCTATTGCCAAGGTTAAATGTTAATACTTCTTCATTTGACTGTACTTCAGGATAAAATCTTCATATATAGCTTTTGCTATTTGTTAGCGCAGATGAGCGGTAGTGTATTGTTCGTATCGTCGCTTAAATGTTTGATGTTGGAGTGCGAGCCGAGAGCGTGGGAGTCGCATGGAGCGGATTCGCCCGCTCCGCCTAGTTAATTTATTTATTTTTCATTTAGTTAAACGAAATATGAAGAATAAATTCTCGAAAATTACCATTCTTTGTCTTATTTTTTATCAAAAATATATGTCAATTAACGGTCCAGTTATACATATATACTTAATTAAATAATCATGAAAACTCTTATGATTTTTCAAGGCGCCCGAGCAGGGAATAGTTAAGTGACTGTGAAAATTAAAACAGTTCAAATAGAATATTAAAGTGGCAGGTTATTCTTTTTTTATTTTTTTTGGTGTTGTTCGTGAAGGGACGGAAGGATCCAATGATCTTACAATTCGTTGGCGGGTGCCAATTTCTTCTTGGTATGGTGAGCGAGTGATTAATTAAAAACGCGCGAGAACTTCGTTTTAATTATTATGCTTTATTCTATATTAACAGGTAGCCCGAAATGTTTCGGATTGAAATGTACAAAAGGTTCGAAATTAAAAATCTGCAGGAAAAAAGAACAGGTGTTCGTATGAATATCTCGTACTGGATTGAATATGGCGCCTCTTATCAGAAATCAAAGTCACGCTCCTCAGGGTGACCATATCTGCCGAGGCTAAAAAAACCCTCCTCAGTCCTCACTCCTCACACCTCACTGCTCTTCGCCGCTCACTGCTGTTCACCCGGTGGCGTGAACAGTTGTTGATACATAAGTAAAAAGAAATAAAAAAAAGTTGATACTTACATTAATACATAAAGTAAATAACGGTCACTATTGTTAGTAAATTTGGTAATAAATCTATTGCCAATTTAATTATTTGAGTGCGTCGCGTCGGATTGCAATTAAAGCCAAATAAACAAATTCCCGGCTCTCCGCCGTTAAATAAATTGTCTTGTCTGGAGCTGCATACCCTTGTTTAATTCGACGAAGTTCTCGATCAAAAAATAAGATAAGGAAAGTTGATTCCAAAACTTTCACTCGTTGCAGAAGACGGACGTGTTTTCTTTTAACTCATTATCGGTTTAGTTAAAATTTCAGAATCCGAATTTGATTTTCATTTCGCGAATTCTTGCATTCGCTTATGTTTAAATATATGTACATAAATTAAAACCTACAACAATACTTGCATCGACTGTGTTGTTGTTTTGCTTATCTCTTTTGCTTTTGTGTCTTTACCGTTGTAGCTAACTCTCACTCTTTTGCGTACGAATTGTTGTTGCATGTGTTCAATTTTACACGCTCTCCCGCTCTTTCCTATTCTTGTTTGATTTGCGCTCTCGTCTTTTGCCTACCCAAAACTCTGTGATACGTTTTTTTTTTTTTTGTGTATTCTTGCTTATTAATTTCTTTAAATGTGAAGGCGTATTCTGCACATGAACCCTTGTGAAAGAACTGGTCAGTATATTCTTATATACAGATTTTTTACCTTTACAATTTTTATTTTTTTGTATTTCCTTTTTTAAAATAAGTTTAAATTTTTGATAAAATGGCTGTCTGCTCAAAAAATAATTGCATAGTTGCCACTAATGCGGTTGACTCCCATGATTATATTTGTTGTTGATTGTGTGACAATGCGGTTCACGTTAAGTGTGCAGGTTACACAGGCAGTATAAAGGAGTCTATTGCTAAAGGTGGTGGCTTAAAATATGAATGTGATGCTTGCCGGGAGGTCGAGAATGTGATGCGCTCATTCATGAGGCGGACTAGAGATAGTTTTGACATTTTAAGGGCAGGTTTTAACAAACTCTAAGCGGAGTTTACTGCATTGGAGACTCAGTTCAGAAGCTGATCGCTTATGAATGAGTCTCCAAAACGTAAAATGACCAGTCCTTGGGGTGTTTCTGTATCTGTAGATCCGCCAGCGTCTCTTATCGTCTCCGACCGGTCTCATGCACCGTCCACTCCTAATGTACAGCAATTGATATCGTTTAAGAGCCCGGTTGTGAATGCGATTAAACAAGTTGACTGCTGCAGTGGGTGACTTGTCCAACGTTGCTGCTGCGGCTGACGCTTCGGGACCGCGGCCTCTCGTTGGCATACCACCAAAGAAACATATATTTGTTTCTTTATATCTGATGATGTAATAGCCTATATTCGGAAGAAAGTTAACGTTTCGAATATTCCGGTGGAAAAGTTTAAATTTTCTTATTCCCGGGACATTTCGTCTTTTAAAATGAGTGTTTCTGCCAATATCTTCGACATTATATGTCGAGAAGATTTTTGGCCGAAATATATAATAGTTAAGGAATATACTGTAAAAAAGAAAAATCGGCAACCGATTCGCCTGCCAACAACAACAACTAATACTATTCCTGCCACCTCAGCATCTGCTGGTGTGTCAAAAAACTAGCTTCGTTTCTTAAGGCTGATGTCAGAGTGCAAGCGATAAGCAATGCGATAATATTGAGCGACAATGAGCGAGAAAGCTCTGCATTCAAATATATATGTAATCGTTGAATGCATGTCAGAGTGCAAGCGAAGCGAGAAGAGAGCCAAAGCGACAAGTTGAAGCGAGTTGCGAGAAAGCGATTCTGAATCGCTTTATCGCTTCATCCAGCTGCTGTTATACGTGTGTTTTCGTTGCGTTCTGAGCTTAAAAAACAGTTGGTTTTTGGTTGAAAAATGTTTTTGCGCAACTCAAGCTTTAATAACAGTTTGAAGCAAACACTTTATATTTTTGTGTATTTGCTTTCAAATGCAAATAAACAGTCCAACGAAGCAAATGCTAACATGAGTTCGAGTCCGAACATAAATGTTGAGGACTTAACAACGGAAATTTTTTCTCGTTCTGTTTTGTGGGACCAAAAATGTAAAAATTACCACAATCGGCTGGTGGTTGAAAAGAATTGGAAAGAGAAAAATTTTCTTTGTTAGGAGTTATAACAGATTGAGACATCAAATTTGGTTTATATACTCGTTTAGTTAGCGCGCAGAAAATAATTGTTCCAACTTTTTGCCACGCCCCTTCCGCCATTCCGGAATTTACATGAAACAGATTTTTTAAAAACTATGAAAGCTACCGACATTAAATTTGGTATGTAAGCTAGCTTAATAGACGCGCAGATTTTGACTATTTAAAAATTGTGCCACGCCCATTTCCACCCCCGCAAATTAAACTAAACTGATATTCTCGAAAACTAACAAAGCTAAAGACACCAAATTTAGTATATATACTGGCTTAGTATGCGCGCAGAATATATATATTGCAATAAGTTGCCACGCCCACTTCCGCCTCCATAATTTAGAAAAAACCGATTGGCTCTTGCAATTTTTTGACCATCGCAATTAAATTTGGCGGACTAATTATTCTTATCTATTTCTACCAAACTACCAAATTTTGATGAAATCGCACTAGAAACATGCAAAATATGCGTATGAACGTATTTTGCTACGCGATCCATAAGGGCAGAATTGGCCGTTGGCTAGTGGCGATAGAGTGCTCATGTGTTTGTAGAGTGAGCGAGAACGCATATGGTTATGAGGCATGTTAAAACAATTCAATAGACATACATTTGGTTTTCGGAATTTTAAATATTTGTATCACGTGGTGTATGGTATACCCAAGTCGGCGAGTCGACTTACTTACTTTATTATAAGCAAAAATTAAGACTTAATGATGATGAGCCAGTATATGTATATAATTATCGATGTCCGCATAGCCAAGTAGAAGAAATCCAACGTCAAGTTGGAAAGTTAATTGAACAAAATAACAAAAGAACAAACATCTTTTTCGACAAGAAATGGTTCATATCGCTTCACGCGATTACTATTTGGTTTAAAAATAGCGCCTAATTCATTTCAGAGAATGATGACAATAGCATTCTCAGGCCTTGAGCCTTCGCAAGCTTTCCTTTATATGGATGATTTAATCGTTATTGGTTGTTCTGAACAACATATGATTAAAAATTTAACAGATGTTTTCAAACTCTGTAGTAAAAACAATCTCAAATTACATGCAGAAAAATGTTCATTTTTTATGCACTAAGTGACATTTTTAGGTCACAGGTGCACAGATAAAGGAATCTTCATTGAAGATTCATTGCATTTTGCACTTACTATAGACGTTTTATAAAAAACTTCGCCGAATATTCACGGCACATAACGAGATTATGTAAAAAGAATGTCCCATTTGAATGGACAACAGAGTGTGAAAAAGCATTTCAAATTTATTACAGTACCCAGATTATAGCAAAGAATTTTGCATAATGACGGATGCAAGCAAACACGCATGTGGAGTTGTTTTAACTCAAAACTATAATGGACTCCTTTCTCAGTTGCATATGCATCACGAGAATTCACTAAAGGTGAAAGCAATAAAAGTACTGCATAACAAGAATTATCAGCAATACATTGGGCAATAACACATTTTCGACCATATATTTATGGCAAACACTTTACAGTTAAAACTGATCACAGATCTAAATTACGGTTAATCCTAGTTCTAAATTAACACGCATGCGACTCGAATTAGAAGAGTACGACTTTACAGTAGAGTATTTGAGAGGTAAAGATAACTTTGTGGCAGAAGCCCTATCAAGGATAACAATATCCGATCTAATTGACATGAACAAAAAAATCCTGAAAGTCACTACCAGGTACCAAAGTAGACAAAACAATTTCTGCGCAGAAAATAAGCAAGAACTATTGCCAAGGCAAAATCTTGAAAAAGCTTCCAAGCCCAACGTATATAACGTTATTGTAAATGACGAAGTACGAAAAGTAGTGACCTTGCGAATAACTGATTCTTCGACCACATTCAAACATGGCAAGAAAGTTATAGCAAGAATTGACATTTGCGATATGTATACCAATGGAATTCTCGACTTTGGTCAGTTTTTTCGAAGGCTCGAAAAAGAAGCCGGTATACTTAGTATCAGCAAAGTCAAAGTGGCACCGAGCGAAAGGATCTTTGAAACTATTTCAATAGAATCTTTCAAAAATATAGGCAATAAAATTTTACAATTTTTAAGAGTAGTTTGGAAGTGGTGACCCTCATCCAAAACAATGAAGAAAAAGAAGCTATATTGTCTACATTCCATGAAGATCCAATTCAAGGAGGTCATACAGGCATTAATAAAACAATTGCAAAAATAAAGAGACGATATTATTGGAAAAACATGACATGATGTCCAAAATGCCTGACGTCGAAAACGACGAAACATAACAGATCCCCTATGATTGTAACCGAAACTCCACAATATGCTTTTGACAGAGTGATAGTAGACACAATTGGTCCACTACCACGTTCGGAAAATGGGAATGAATACGCAATCACATTAATATGTGACCTGACAAAGTATTTAGTAGCAATTCCTGTTGCAAACAAAAGTGCAACAACTGTATCAAAGGCCATATTCGAATCTTTTATTCTGAAGTACGGTCCAATGAAGACGTTCATTACGGACATGGGAACAGAATATAACAGCACATTCGTTCATATATTTCAGTAGATAAAACTGATTGGGACATATGGTTATAGTATTTTGTGTATTGTTTTAACACAACACCATCAGTAACACATAATTATTGTCCATATAAACTATTATTTGGCAGACAAAGTAACCTACCAATTCAATTTAATAGCGTTAATACTATAGATCCAATATATAATATAAAAGACTATTCTAAATTTAGATTAGAATACGCATATAAGAGAACTAGAATAATTTTAGAAAATAATAAAATTAGGCAAAAAGAAATAAATGTGGGATGTGCATTTGCGATGTGCATCAATCCCACTGTACACGAAGACGAAGACAAGACAACGATCAAAGAGAAGACGTGAGCGTGTGAGAAGCGACGATCAAAGAGGGATGACGAACGAAAAAGAGATGACGACGAGACTTCTTGGTTTTTGCGCGTCAAACAAGGCGGACGTGTTTTGAGGTCTTGCGTTATAGTCGGATGCAAGGTCAAGTCGAGTACCATAGACGGGTGCTAAAAGTCGTGTGTCAAAGTCGGACACTAAAAGTCGAGAGCTAATGTCGGGCGCGAGAATCAAAGCGTCATAGACGGACGCCTTATTCATACCGAGCCAAACGTCGATTATCATTCCATATCTTGTAATATCAATTAAGTCGTATTTTCATATAAACCCCCTAGACTATAATTAACTCGTAAATAAAACCCCACATAAATGATAAGAAAGTATCAGATTTTAAAATAATTTCTATTTTAATTTTTTAGGAGACAAAGTTTTCTTAAAAAACGAAACTGGTCATAAGCTTGATTCAGTCTATTTAGGACCATTCGATGTTGAAGAAATAGGTAAAAATATAAATATAAAAATTAGAAACGATAAAAATAAGATACAAACAGTACAAACAGATAGATTAAAAAAAATATATAATATCAACAGTAATTACAAATAAAAAAAAAAAAAATATATATATATATGTATAAAAATTTTGTGGATTTATCTATTATTGAAAATAAA
Organism: Drosophila willistoni; assembly: GCF_018902025.1. Taxonomy (NCBI): domain Eukaryota; kingdom Metazoa; phylum Arthropoda; class Insecta; order Diptera; family Drosophilidae; genus Drosophila; species Drosophila willistoni. Next base: position 4,451,485 of record NW_025814459.1, on the reverse strand, counting down.
TTGATACAATTTCGAAAAACAACAGAAAGAATATTTGTCTGGCCAGACACAAACTAAAAACAATTCCTAGCATACTATAATAATATAATAATAATAGTTTTAATAACACCATAATATTACGTTATTTTCTAAAAAGGGGAGGTGTAGTATATTCATACAAATAATCATTTAATACAAAGAGCGCAACTTGTAACACTTTGTTGCAAGTATAAATAATTGAACATATACGCATTAAAATATAATACTTTGGAATAAAGAATCAATCCAGAAAATACAATCGACTGACACAGACGTGTCCACTTTCAATATTATCAACCTAATGGCACCCGGTCGCTTGCTTTCTTTCACAGATCGAACCATTTGTTTTTCCCAAAGACAAATTTCATCTTACATTAAATTTAAAAATTTATCTGCCCTTGCTTTCACCATTACATGGTTTAAATGAATTACGTCTAACTAGGTGCTTTCGTAAGACTCATTTTGCCAGCCTTAATGAAAACATTACTAATACCGATTGGTCTTATCTATACAATTGTAGAGATACGAACTCAACTGTTCGCTAGTTTTATGATTATCTCAATTCACTCTTTGATGCTTGTGTGCCTCTTGGTAGGCTGGAGCGGCTTAACACACCTCCCTGGTTCTCTCGAGAGTTATCCAATTTGAAAAATGTGAATACTCGAATACTCAAAAAACACATCGTTCATCATATTACGCTCTGTATATAGTCGCTCGTTCAAAATTCATGATGCTTAATACACAATGCTATAAGAATTATTTATAATTTTGTTAATTCTAAACGTAAGACCTCTGTGCACCCATCTTTTTTGTCTCTCCAAAATAAAAAAGCGAGCACTGATCAGGCAATTGCCGATATGTTTGCGAGTTTTTTCAAAACCACTTATTCCTCAACGAAATATCGAGCAAGTCCGTATCCTTAACATTTAAAAATAGGCTAATTGCATTTTCAATCCAGTGATTGATGAAAGTTCTGTTCTTAGCGAAATTAAACTAGTTAAACCTGTTTATTATCCGGGGCCAGATGGTCTTCCTGGATGTGTACTCATTTTAAAATTGGCAAAAAGTTATTTTTCCGATTCCATTCCTGTGACTTCTGGTGTACCTCAAGGTAGTCATCTTGGCCCTCTGCATTTCACATTATTCATTAACGATCTTCCATCAGTCATTGTTCATTCGAGTTTGCTGACGTATGTTGACGATGTTAAGCTTTGTCTTACTTATAAAGATGCAGATTTATTTAGTCGGCTACAAGCTGATCTTAAAAACTTTCAATCCTGGTGCCAGTTTAATCTACTAAATCTTTACACTACCAATTGTAAGGTTATGACTTTTTTTCGTAACTCTCCTCAACTGGTCACTTATTTTCTAAACAATAGTCCTAAATAATATGAATTATTTGGCCGTACTTATGGACCATAAGTTAAATTTTAACACCCATATCTCCACCACGGTCCCAAAGGCCATGAGTATTCTGGGTTTCATTAAAAGATGGTCAAAAGAATTTGACGACCCCTATACAACTAAAGTTCTTTTTACTTTGCTTGTTCGTCCTATTTTAGAGTATGGATCTTGCATTTGGTCACCTCAATATGAGTCGCACCAGACTAGACTTGAATCCGTTCAAAAGCAGTTCTTGCTACTTGCTCTTTGTGGCTTAGGCTGGGATCGCAATGTCAATTTGCCTTCGTATTCTAGAAGACTTCTTTTGGTTAACCTTCCTTCCTTAACTAACTGTAGAATTATGGTGGGTGTCATTTGTATGCACAAGTTCCTAATTGGTGATATTGACTCGCCTGAGTTATTAGCTCAGGTAAATCTGTCGATACCATGTAGACGGAGTAGACGTCCTTGGATATCTTTACCCTTAGTCGTTGTTCTTCTAACTATGCCATGCATGACCCTTTTAGGTACCTCTGCTCTGATTACAACCTTCTATTCCCTGTAATTGGCTCAGAGTTTTCTATTAATATACTTAAAACATCTGTCCTTTCGTATTTAGTTCATAGACAGCTATATTATTATTTGTTTGTCTGTTTTTTCTATTGTGTATTTGTCCACGCGATTCGTGTGGTGCGTTATGGGAGACTGTTCCGCCAAGGACAGCGAGAGCAGTTAAACAGTCGCTGCCAAGGAAACGCTCACCTGCTATTTTGGTGCAAGGACGAGGAAACCTGTCCTATAGCGACATGTTGAAACTGGTCACACGTAGCCAGAACGAGAAATTGATGGCAGTGGGCGAAAACGTTCGCACTGTTAGACGCACAGCAAAAGGGGACCTACTATTAGAACTGAACCCAGCTGGTGCAGAAAAGGTAGGCGATTTGAGGCAGGACATTTATTTAGCCCTAGCCGGACAGGTGGAGGCCCGAGCCCTGTCGAATATGGTGAGAGTGGATGTCCTGGATCTGGACGGGGAAACCACTAGAGCGGAGATCATACAGGCTCTTACGAATCAGCTGGGTCTGAAGGTAACGTAAGAGGACATCAAAAGTCTGCGCCCGGCCTTCGGCGTAGCCAAAGGTCTACGATTCGTGTCCCTGCAGATGTGGCCGATGCCGTCTTGAAGGCTGGCAATCTCAAGATTGGGTATTCTGTGTGCCGCACTCGCCTGAACTCGGCGACTGTCAGGTGCTACAGATGTCTTGGTTCTGGTCACGTTGCCGCTGCATGCTCAGACCCAGTCGACAGGACAAATTGGTGCTTAAGGTGTGGAGGCAAGGACCATAAAGCGAAGGATTGCAGAAATGGGTATAATTGCTGCTTATGCGAGGCCCAAGGCATAGCCAATAGAGCGCATGTAGCCGGCAGCCAGCGTTGCCCATCAGCTTCCAAGAGCGGACCAAATGTGCTGCTTTCCCGGACGCAGCATGATTAGATTCCTACAGCCAAATCTAAACCACTGCGAGGCAGCCCAGGACCTTCTGCTGCAGACTCTAGTGGAACAGAAGAGCGATGTGGCCCTTGCTAGCGAACCATATAGGATAAAACCCAGCGGAAACAGCGTGTGCAGCGGATCAAGCAAGGCCGCCATCATCGTTTGCAGCACTCAAACGATGTGCCCCCCCTGACGAAAGTGGAGGCTGCGAGGCATTACATACGTGGCTGCATAGGCAAGATATTTTTATACAGTTGCTACTTTCCCCCGAGTCTTTCTTTTGATGAATTCTGCGGGACCGTCGACGAGCTGGCAGCTGACGCCCGGTTGCACACAACCTGCCTTATCGCCGGTGATTTCAACGCCTGGGCAGTGGATTGGGGCAGCACTTATACCAACTCCAGGGGAGAGCGGTTCTGGAAGCGTTCGCCTAACTGGGCATAACCCTGCTAAACAGTGGCGGTAGATATACCTTCAACCGCGCGGGCTATGGCTCGGTGACGCAACGATCGTCAGCAGCTCTCTGTGCCGAAACGCAACCTGGGAAGTAAACAATTTCTACACCGCCAGCGACCGTTCTCGGCTCCAGAGAAATCTTGCCAGTGCCAATCCCGCAAGAGAAAGCGTACAGAGCCAGCAGCATAAGAGAGAGTCCTTTCAAAAGCTCTCTAAACGAGGCGACACTTCAGGTGGACAGCGCTGAAAATAAGGCAAATTGCTTGGCTAGCGCAGTCCTCTCGGCATGCGACGCTAGTATGAGCATAAGTAGGACCTACGCAGGTCCCCACCGCCCGGTCTTCTGGTGGAATGAGACGATCTCCGGAGTGCGGCAATCCTACTTCGCTGCAAGGCGGCGGTATCAGCGCGCCAGAAAAAGCGTCGACTCCTCTTGGCCCATCCTGAGGAAAACTTTCTGCGCAGCTAGGAAAGCACTCAAGAAGGCATTCCACTCAAGCAAGCGGAGCTGTTTCCTTGACCTATGCGACTCGGCGGAAAATTACCCATGGGGCAGGGCATACAAACTCGTGTTCAAGCGAATTTATGCCTCGAAGCAGCAACCACCAACGGATCCAATTAAAGGCATTGTTGCAGGACTGTTCCCGCATACTGGAGGAGAAATAGTTAGTCGACGGATCAGCAGCACTGTCCCCTTCGCAGTAGAGCCTATTGAGCGAGAGGAGATACGTGCGGCAGCAAAGAGACTGAAAAACGGCAAAGCCCCCGGCCCAGACGGAATCCCAAACTTCGCCATATAACTTGCGATGACAGAGATAATTATTTGCTGAAGTCTACACCTAGTGCCTGCGAGAGGGCTCTTTCCCTTCAAGGTGGAAGCTCTAGAAACTGGTGCTTGTTAGAGTCAATCGTGTGCTCAAGGCTGCAGCAGGCGATTCAGGATGGTGGCGGACCCTCACCGAACCAATTCGGTTTCCGGAAGGCCCTGTCCACCACAGACGCAATAGCCAGGGTTGTAGACACGGCCTCGCAGGCGATCAAGGGCTCGAGGTGGAAAGGCGGCTCGAAGAAATACTGCCTCGTCGTCACGCTAGACGTAAAAAATGCATTCAACACGGCGGACTGGGGGCGTATTCTGGATGCCCTTCAGTCGTTCAGCGTTCCTCCCTACCTGCGCGCCATAGTGTGGAGCTACTTCCACGGCAGGCGACTTGTGTATAGGTCAGACGTGGGCTTCGAATCGTACAATGTTTCGGTTGGAGTACCACCAGGCTCTGTCCTAGGCCCAAGATTATGGAATGCCATGTACGACGTCGTCCTGAGGCTGGCTGTGCCTGCAGGTTGCCAATTAATAGGATACGCAGACGTCGTGGCCCTCATAGTGGTGGGTAAGACCATCAGACAGGCCGAAGATGGGGCGAACTCTGCCATAGCGACCATCATGCGTTGGATGAGCTCCGTACGCTGGCAGCCCAAAAAACCGAAGCGGTGCTGATTAGTACCCGATAGATTGTAGAGACCGCCACAATCCTGGTGCCACAAACACGGTGCAATCAAAGCGTGCGATTCGCTACCTCGGAGTATGGATCGACAACCGCCTCTGCTTTAGGGAGCACATGGCGTATGTAAACGAAAAGGCAGCCGCGACCGTCCGTGCCCTCTCAAGGATCATGCCGAATACGAGGGGACCCAAGCAGGAGTCCAGGAAGCTGCTAATGACAGTCTGCAGGTCGATCATTTTATACGCGGCCCCAATCTGGGCACGCGCCATGAGCGGAGATAGCTATAGCAGAGGGATCAGATCGTCGCACAGGCTAAGCGCGCTGCGATTCTGCTCGGGGTTTCGAACGGTATCAGACGAAGCGACATTTGTGATCGCCGGAGTCTTGCCTATCGACCTACAGGCGAAGGAGGCGGAAATAATATCAGCTACAGAGCGTGGATCTCTGGCCAGGCGCGGCGCGCGATCGGAAGCTAGAGACGCAAGCATCCACCTGTGGCAGGCTAGATGGGATGCGTCTGATAAAGGCAGGTGGACCCACAGATTAATCCCGAACATAATGAAGTGGACAGAAAGGACACATGGTACGGTAAATTTCTACCTGACCCAGTTCCTTAGGGGCGCTTCCGAAAGTACCTTCATCGTTTTCGGCACGATAGCTCTCAATGCTGTCCGGTCTGCCCCGGCGAAATAGTGGAAGACGCGCATTACATCCTGTTCGTGTGCAGACGCTTTATGATGGAGAGAAAGAGCATGTGGGAGGCGGTGAACAGTTTCGCCGCGTTAACAATCCGCGAGCTGCGCTTAGCCGAGCGCTGCAGGGCTGGACCTGGAGTGGCATAGGAGGTAGCAGCTATCCTGCGAAGCAATTCCCTCGAGGAAGTACCGCAGGATCCCGGCCGCCCAAGTTGCCAAAGCAGTGTCTCCCCCATTTTCTTCCTTTTTCTGTTACCCACCTTTTTCCCTCATATTTATTCTTTACCCTATCTTTTGTTGTTAGCCCTATAACGTCTTTCATCTCTGTTCTATTTTGTTGCTTAATAAAGAAATAAATGAATAAAAAAAAAACTAATTTGTGGTCTAATTTACCTTTGTATTGTTAAAAAGCGAATTTTCGATTCGTTAGATTCCAATTTTTTTTGGTTAAGATACTACCATAAAAATTATTCGTCGGTGCTTGCAGTAAAATTTTTTTCATGTTGCCAACCACAAAAAATTCGCTTTTGTTGCCCCGCTCTTGCCTCGCTAGCAATCTGGTACATGCTTACCGTTTAGTTGGTTCGTATTGCACATGCCTACATACATACATACAAATAGAGATAAAGTTTAAACTTTTTTCGTTACGTTTGATCGAATACCCTATATTTCTGCCAATTTGGTAGGGTACACACATTTTCGTTTCGTTTGGATAAAATACCCTAGATTTCGGCCAAATTGGTAGGGTATATACATTCTTGGTTTCATAGATCATGAATACCCTATAAATCTTCTCGGTTGACATCATAGTTGCTGATTGTCAATAAAAATTCGTTCACTGTAATATATATTTTATGTACATTTTATAAACTTATTATAATTGGTCAGATGTTTTTAACGCACAGAAGAAGTCGTTTCCGACCCCATAAAGTATATATATTCTTGATCAGCATGAGAAGCTAAGTTGATATAGCAATGTCCGTCTGTCCGTTTGTCCGTCGGTGCGTATGCATTTTACTCAGCCATCTTAAAAGCTATCAGGATGAAATTTGGGGGGCTTTTTATTACCAGGGTGAGACAAAGTATGAAAATTGTCAGGATCGGACCACTATATCATATAGATCTAGAAGAAACATTTTCATAAAAATTGGTGTATCCCCATGATATTTACTACTATGATAGTATTGGATATAAAAACTCAGATTGCAAAATTTGAATCTGATCGGATAAATAGAACAATAATGTTTTGTTTGTGTATTGATGATTTAAGTTGCAGGGAAAGAAAAATTAAAAAGTAAAAATATTATTGCCAAGGTACGCTGTTTAGCATTAGAGCTGGACAGTTTCTTCTGTTAAGCGTAAATGTAACATGTTTGCATTTCTGCTCGTTGACCCGGATACGCCAGGTTGCTAGCCATTCCTCTACCACCTTAATGTGTTCCTCTAGTTTTGCAGAGGCTTGTATTGGGCATTTGGATCTGCTGAGGATTGCCGTGTCATAGGCAAAAGTGAACGTTGTAAGTCCTAAACTCGTTGGCAAGTCTGCAGTGTTCAGCAGGTAGAGCAATGGGCCGATTACACTGCCTTGCGGTACACCAGCTTTGATTTCAAAGTCAGCCGAGACGGAGCTATTACATCTTACAGCGAACTTCCTATTCTAATGGTCAGATTCCATGAGTTTGTGGGTGTACTGTGGCAGTTTTTGCCGGATTTTGAACATCAGACCCTCCAGCCAAACTATTTCGAAAGCCTGGGCAACATTGAGAAAGACAGCCGCACAGTATTTTTTTAGTTCGAATGCTGTTCGTATTTCGGATGTTATGCGATTGACTTGTTCAATTGTCCCATGTTTTTCGAGGAAGCCGAACCTGTGTGAAGGGATTGTGTTCTCTGATGCCAGAAATGACTTTAGTCGGATCTGCAGGACCTTTTCAAAAAGCTTCGAAAGACATGGCAGCAAATTAATTGGCCTATAGGATGGTGGCTGGGTTTTGTCCTTTCCCACTTTATGAATCATGATAATAGTGGACATTTTCCACGCTCTTGGGAAGTAGCCAATTCTTATTATAGCGTTAAACATTTTGCAGACGTATTGTATGGCAATGATAGGGAGTTCCAGGATCTTTTTCGGTGTGATCAGGTCATGGCCAGGGGGTTTTTTTGGGTTTAAGTGGTTTTTAATAACTGCAGTGATCTCATCCAATTGGAGTTCCGAGTACTATCCGTTAATGTGCTCGAAGGGGGAAGTACAAATTAGATTGATGTTGGATTTAGCTGGAAAACCATTTTAAGATGTGTGGCCAATACGGATGCCCTCTCTTCGTCACTGTGGGCCATCCACCGGTTAGACTCCTTATCGGTGAAACTGTCCTGTAGGAGCGCTTAAAGTTGGGTGGGCTTTACACAGAGGATGTTTAGTGCTGGTTGGACTGAGCTTTTCTATGTATTTCCTTTGAGCCCAGCTTTTCTCTTGTCTTAACGCCTTGGAGAGGTTGCGATTAGCATGCCTTAGGCGAAGTTTTGCTGCTGGTGAGGCTATGTTTGGCGTTTTAGTCCCCTGCTGCAATAAAGCGATGTCCGAGTGTGTTAACGAAATCGTTAAATTCCTTTTCAAAGATTGAGAAGCGTGGTGAGAAGTACAGGGCAACCAATGTAGTGTTGCCGCAGCTGGTTTGGACGGTTATAGCAGTTGCTTGTAGGTGCTGAGTTACAAATCTGTGGAGGAACGAGTGTTTTATACTGTTCTTGATTAGGATACCAGTCCCGCCATTAGCTTTTCCGTCTGGATGATTTGTTGCGTAAAAGATATATTTTGGTATTTGAAAATTATTTTTTGATGTTAAATGTGTTTCCGATATCAGCATGACGTCGATTTCACTTGAGTCTAGGAATAGTAGCAGTTCATTTTTGTGCTTGGAGATAGCATTCCAAAGACATAGACGTAAGGAAGCCATTATTTATTATCGGTAAGCTTCTGTATTAGAGGATTTTGATTCCGCATCAGTTCGTGCATGCAGTTTTGCATGAACGTCATAAAAATGGTTAAGGTTGTAGCAGTCATGTTAGATGATCTAACAGCCTTGGCGAAGAATACCCCCGGTGTAGTTTTGGAGGCGTTGTAGGTGACCTTTGGTCCAGCTGGGGGTTTGCACCCGTTTAGGTGTGATTTAAGATCCTTAAAGACAGGACATCCTCTGTAGTTGGCCGTGTGGTTCCCTCCACAGTTACTGCATAGTCTTAGTGAGACGTTGTTTCTGTCCTTGGTGCAAATGCCATCTTCATGATGTTCGCCGCAGCCAACACACACTGACCTAAGATTGCAGTTGTTAGAGGTGTGGTTGTATTCCTGGCTGTTTTTACACAGCAGTCGTTGGTATCTCTTATGGGGCCCAACCTATTTGACGAAAGGATAAAGTTGAGAGCATCAGCGTGGATGACGGCCCCACGTCACACACCACCGGAACTCATCTTATAACTTTTAAAAAAAAGAGCTATAATAAACGGGACATGGACCTCAACAACAACAAGGTCGTAAACAAGGTTCCTGGCATTCCGGCTTCCCCTTTGCTTCATATAAGGAGACACGATCATGTGCTAAGTCTATTTCTGCTACATCGAACAAATGAATGCAACCTAACCATATTCTTCCAAATTCTCATATCATGATCTACATGCACCATGCTGATGCTTTGCAAATTATTTTTAGTCGTCTTAAAGATCGTGATTTCTTTATAGTTTTTGGTGATTTTAACTTGCCCAATATTTCTTGGCTGGTTGATGATAATCTATCTTTCTTAATTCCTTCATCTCAACATGTTTTTCTTGATAGCCTACTTGAATGTCCGCTATATCGGTTGAATTTTTTACTTAACTATTCTAAAAGAATACATTGATCTTCTCTTTGTCTCTGATCCCACTGTTAGTGCTGTATGCCGAACACAACCCCTAGTGAAACCTGAAGATCCCTATCACCGTACCATTGAACTTACTATTTCTTACAATTCCGTTACTAATTCATTTAAAAACAACGCAAATTCTCGTCGCAGATGTTTTCGTAAAACAAATTTCAATCTTCTTAATAGCCTTATTTTCTCTTTTGATTGGTCATTTTAATTTTTTCTACTCTGCTCTTAATTCTCTAAGTGATAAATGTGTTTCTTATGTGAATTTTTCTACCGTCTCCAGTGCGCCGGTCTGGTTCACACGTAGGCTGTCTAGTCTCCGTAACATTAAAACGAGATATTTTAAAAGATTTAAAAAAACTGGTTCGCGACTTGACTATGCAAATTACTGTATAGCCAAATCTCAATTTTGTCTTTTAAGCACTCAATGCTACAATAATAATATCGTGCGCTGTAAGGTTGAATTCTATAAGAAATCCAAAATATTTTACAACTTTGTTAATTCTAAACGACGCTCTAATTTACTATCTTCCACCTTCAGACTTAGTGACCAGACTGCTAATAATGATTCAGATAATGCAGATCTGTTTGCTAAATTCTTTCAGTCGACTTATTCTACTACTGTTTCGCATCCCACATCCTATCCTTTCTCACTCCCACATTTAAATTATATGTTTTTTCCTAGTATGACTGAAGACTGTATAATCTCAAACTTATCATATATGACGTCTTCCTCCGTTCGATTTCCCTATATAAGCCTTTATCTCGGTTATTCTTTATATTGAGTGAGACTTGTAGCTTTCCTGATGTTTGGAAGGAGTCTTTTATTATTCCGTTTTTTAAAAAGGGCAACAAATCGGATATTTTTAACTACCGTGGCGTTTCCAAACTTTCCGCAATACCTAAGCTGTTTGAGAATATTGTAACGTCTTCCCTTCAACACCTATCCAGATGCATTTTTTGTCCTTGTCAGCATGGCTTTATGAAAGGTCGTTCGTCGCTTACCAACCTTTTAGAATTGACTACCCTTGTGCACCATAGCTTCCCTAAAAAGTGCCAAGCTGATGTTATTTATACCGACTTTAGTAAGGCTTTCGATACGGTTGATCATTCTATGCTTCTTACGAAATTTAACATTATGGGATTTTCCCCGAAACTATTAGCTTGGTTAAAATCGTATGTTATTAGTACAACCCAAACGGTGACTTTTCGTTCACCAATATATAAAACTGTTCGAGTAACCTCAGGTGTCCCCCATGGCAGTCATCTGGGCCCACTGTTATTTATTCATTCGTGCTTGCTCATGTTTGCGGATGACGTCAAGATTTGTTACTCCTATAATGATCCTTCTTTCCAACAGTACTTGCAATCAGATCTCGATGTGTTCTGTGATTGGTGCCACGTTTATAATTTACACCTTAATGCCTCAAATTGCTCTTCTATGGCATTCAGTCGTTTGTCTCCGTTCCTATCTCATTACTCTATTTTGTCTAATTTTGTGTTCCCTCACGTCGGATTAAAAATTTTTTTTCACATATATCTTAGTAGATGTCTGACTAACTACTCTCTTTACGAACCTTCACGTGTTCTTTGCCAATCCTTTAACAACCTTTCTCACCTTATGTCTTCTCATCATTCTGTCACTTCTTTTCGCGCCACAATGTACATAACCAATTATTAATTAACTTAATCGATTTATATCAAGAATCGATGTAAAATGTAAAATGTTCTGCTTGCCATCCATTTGAGAAGCATGGCCCTCATTGGATGAACTGCACCCGTCTATAACCTCACTTTCACTTTCATTTAGAGTGCATGCATACTCATTTTCCTTCTCCCTCGCCAGCACACTTGTCAGTGGCCCTTGTTAGCGCTCCGAGCTTCCCACGATTGTGGTCGCATGTGGTTCGAATCGAACATATTGTGCCAGATTGTATGTTGCGTGCCCTAATTGCCGTAACATGTTACTACTGATCATTTAAGGCAACATGTAACTGGTGGTGCTTATATTGCCAATGCTAGCTTTTCATGCTTATCAAGAATATATGTAACGAGGTGGGAAACGTATACTTCTATGCGTTACAAACATCAGACCAGATTTACAATATCCTCTGCAAGGGTATAAATATAGATGACTGTCTTGTATTATTTGACACAGCCTCAAATTATAGTTGGGTATCATAGAAGAACACGAAATTTAATAAAAATTGGTGATTCCCCTCTCTGACTATACTTTTTGTAGATGAGCTACAAATAATACCTCTGACAGCCTTACGTAGGCCTGTAGGTATGTATATCGTTATAGGTGCAGTGCTTAAAATCTTAGTTTTTTCGAAAATAAAAAGTTTTTTACTTTTATTGATAGCAAATCCATTCTTTTGGATTTTTTTAGTTTAATACACTTAGTAATAACAAAACATAAAATACTCACCAAGTTTTTTTAAAACTTCCAGCCATATTCGCTTTTTAAATACAAAAATAAAAAATACAAAGACTCCAAGAAGTACATTGAAGCAGTCGCTAATTGACCAGAAAAAAGTTTTTTTATGGTCATAGAATAGAATGCTGACAATTTCCAAAAGCCATGTTATGCCCATAACGATGCACAACTTAGTGTTCATTACAAAACGAGTCTTGTCAATAAAGAAACGACTTTTTAGTGCAGGCTTATCCATCTCTGAGCTTTGCATCCTATATATTTCGGTTTTTACTTTATTGCAATATTTCATTGTCATTAAAAATAAAACCAAATTAATGGTAAAGAGTAATCCAACTGGTCCAGAAAAAAAAAGTAAGCTTGCAGATCCAATAGCATCATCTGTAAAAAAAAAAAAAATAATGTAACCATGAACAATGAGCATTTTATTTCATATTGTAGTGTGTACTTCAATTGTAAGCTCTTTTTAATAACAATGGTGACTAAAGCAATCAAGTAAATTTTTTGTATAAAAACAAAGTTTTTGTAGAAAAAAAAATATTAACAAAAGGCTACTTTTATTATAGTATTTATGTATTTTGTCTGTATGCACTTATATTTCGCAGTCACTTACCAAATCAATTGTACTATACAAATTGATTGGATGCAGCCATTTAAATGTTTTCCCTTTACGAAATTTATTGATTACCACGTATAGAACAAAGTCCCACAGCCGCTTCTTAAAATTGAACTCCAACAAAGTGCACCCAACTTACAATCTTCAGCTTCTATTGTATGGAAGAAAGAAAATTAAAAAAAGCCCAAAGAAGGTCCTAACTACATTAACACTACAGTTATCTACAACTTCTCTGGAACCACACCGGAATGCTAACGGAATGCAAACCTTTGTGCAACTCTCCAACGCTGTGGATTGTGTCTCGGGAATCCAAAATACTGGCCAGGAGACCCACGCAAAGTGCCTGGCTTTATTAATTTTATTCTTTAACCTACAGGATTCCGCGTAAAAGGACTTCTGCAGAGACACTGATAGCTGCTAACAGGACCTCAAGTGATGCATGGCCCTTATAGACTTTTTACTCTTACCTAAAACTGGGTGGCATTTGAGCCAATACTGGGGCTGTAACACCCCATTTACTTTTACTTACAACCACCCTGAGTACAGGCTAACAAGCCGGACATTGAACAATTCTCACAGAATGGCATTGTACTCGCTCACCAGCAGCAAAACTTCTCCTAAGGCAGGCAAACCGCGACCTCTCTAGAAAGTAAAGATAAAAACAAAGCTATTTGTTATATGATATAATGCAAACTTTTCACACCAGCTCATCTTCTGCGAAAAACATTCGAAATACAAACAGCATTCGAATAAATATAAAATTCTTCATCAGTTTTCCTCGATAGGCAGGGTTTTATAGCGTTTGGCTGGGTTTTGATGTTCAGAATCAGACATGAATTTGCAAGTTACACCTGTAGGTGTTTGTCTATAAGTTTGTAAACTTATAGAGCCTTTGCAACAGAAAAGCTGTTGCACCAAGGTGGCGCACTTGGTCTATCGCTCTATCTTCCGTACATTCTCTTTCCAACAGGTTCAGAACATACAACGCATAGTGACATGGCAAAAATCATAGCTTCTAAATAGATCTTTTTGAAAAATTGAAATAGCATATGTTAGAATTTTTTAAGCTTTAAAATGGAGGTTTGTCAAAAAAGCTGGGTATTCCTGGTGCTTAAAAAAAAATTAAAGCCAAAGTCAAAATATATTTTAAAGCATATGATTTCTGTAGAATTTAATAAAAACGTTATTGTTTTTTTTCACAGTACAGATGTCAACTGGCACCATAACATCTGGGGCTGCCCAGACAACAACATAAGGGCTTCAGAATGCGGCCAAACGAATAATCTACCAACTCCTGGCCAAATCCCGAATCCTAACAGATATAAGCCCTCGATAGGTATTCTACAAATCCAGCTACACTACGGACTACGAAAGGTCTATGTTGGACTCTGATTGCATATTATCCTGTTGCACCTAACCTAAACTGATATATAACATTTTATAATGTTTAATTCAATTTTTTAAATAATTCCAAAAAAGAAACTGATTGTGATTTTTTAGGTTAATTTGTAGTATTTGCTATTCATGTAATAATTATTGTGTGTATACAATAATGGTTGTTAATTAATAGTTAGATAGCAAAATAGTCAGTTGAATAGAATTGGGATAAAAAGAACTTTGACATAACAACTTTACGTGGCAACTTTACGACTTTAACAACTTTAAAAACAGCTAAAGCAACTTTCGGTACACCGCATCCAGGGCTGCCATCGCTCCGCACATATGTACCCATTGACACTACATTCGGTCATTTTGAAGATCATTTACTGCAGATGATCCTTCGAGATCGCTTTCATCATTGTTCTCCATATAACGCCAAAGCTTAATGTTGTCTTCACTGGTGGACTTCTGATTTAGAACCTGTAACTCAGCACATTTTTTGACTTTCGTATGGACCAATGAATTTATTCGACAGATTCTTGTTCGACGTGAACTGTGTGACTTTACTAGGTCGCTACTGGTCGTAATGGCGTTTGTATCTGGTCTGTGCCTCTAGAATTTCTTTATTTATCCGCTTCCTCTTGCAACTCCTATACTTGTTTCGACGTGTTCGATCATAAGATCGAACTATAAAGTTCGTACAAAATGCCTTAAAATGTTTAGACGTAGAATGCGGCACCTCTATCGCTGATGATACGACGGGGATACCCAAAACTTGTAACCCATTCAGTCAAGTGTTTAACAACTTCCGAGGCACCTGTCGATTTTGTAGGATATAGCCATGTATATTTAGAGAAGCCATCTACGACTGCTAATATGCTAATATGCTGCTATGCTAAAAATCCTCCTGCTTGCCCAATTTTCTGTTGTGTGTTATGCACTGAACGCAGTTTGCGATGAGCTGACCAACTTTTTTGTCCAAATGCAGACAAAAAATAGCATGTTGAATAGCATGCTTTATTTTTTGAACACCCATATGTCCAAAGTTGTAAGTATTCCTTATTATCTCCTTCTTCATGCTTTTCGGGACTGCCAACAAATCCAATCCATCGACCTGCTTATACAAAAGTTTATTTTTAATTTTAAAATCGGCATACAGTTTGTGTTGTAAAATCTCTAATACTGCTGCAAACTTATCATCATTATTTTGTGCTCATAGCATCTGCGCGTGTACTTCTGTTGTAACAATCATAACTGGAAAGCGACTTAAGCTTTCGGCATGCTTCATCCTGTAGCCGGCACGATGTTCTAATTTACAAAAAAAATCTTCCAAGGGTATCAACCATTATACGACCTGTTGGGGCATATCCTTCTTCACCGCTGTCATTTTAAATGCGGCACAGTCTGTCACCAGAATAATGGCGCAACTTCTTCGTAGCCAGAAAATAACTGTGTAACTTTTCCTCCTGATCACTTGTTTTTTTTTTGCCCCAATAAAATACACGGTGCCACTTATTATCAGAGAGTAGCACCAAATCCGTTTTTTGACATCTACATGTAATTGCGTTTTAACTGAGTGTTTGAAATTTTTCAGAACTGGTTCATTCATCAGACTTTCTTTTAATTTTTCAATCTCCTTTATTTGAGGACTGTCCATTCCAAACTCTGCATCTATTTTTAGCAACGGGGTCAGCGGTTTTGCTATTATTGCATAATCTCGAATGAATTTTCTAAAGAACCCTGTTAGTCCTTAAAATGCCTGAACACGTCTGATATTTTTCGGCAAATGGAAATTTTTGACTGCGTTGACTTTCTCTTTACCCGGAAATACTACTCCATCTCCGTTTCGTGTCCCAGAAAATTTATTTTTAGAAACTAACATTTCGACCATTTAATCTGTAAACCATATTGTCGTGCTCCTTCCAAAACAGTCTTAACATTACTCAAACATTTTTCTGCTGTAGATCCGAATACCACAATATCGTCAATATAAATTTCCATAATTCCTGCATTTATCAACTTCTGGAAAATGTAGTAAATGAATCTAACAAAAACTGCTGGTGAATTACAAAACCCAAAAGCCGCTTTATTAAATTCAAAAAGGCCTTGCTTTGTCACGAATGCTATACATTTACGACTTTCTTCTTCTATGTCAACGTGGAAAAATCCGTTCTTAAGATCCATGACTGTAAAGTATTTAGCCACTCTTCTACTTGATCTTTTACAATTGTCTGTTCATTTGCTGATAGACGACTGGAATTTTCTGTAAATACGATATTTTTACAATTTGGCAGTATACTTAACATTATCGTGCAACTTAACTGGTTATCTTTCGGTTTAAAATCCTTAATAATTGCAGCGACTGAATCAGCATATTTTGGTTCTACATCAATTACATTTACAGAGCTTACCACATTTAAAACGTTGAATTGGTTTTTCTCATCAGCATGAAAGCTAAATGTACGTCCGTTGGGATCCATCATCACCGTAATCTTTCTGACGATGTTGTATCCAATTAGAACATCAGCATCTAATTTGGAGTTAGGGACGATCAGTATTGTGTGTTCTGTACTCAATCCATCTACCTTGACTGTAGTAGTAACCTTGCCTATAACCTCTGTAACAACATTTCCAAGGCTAAACAATTTTTCGACGTGATTTTACATCTGACGATCCAGAAAAAGTTCCTCGTATTTGTCTCGTCTCATGATAGTTACGATTGCGCCGGTATCCACCAAACAAATAACTTTTTTGCCATCATTCGAAAATTCGAATTGATTTGTAATTATTTAACTGCCGCCGTGTGCAGACGTGTTTTTTAATGCACTCCGCAAATATTGAGTGTAAAAAAAATGAAGTAAGTAAGTCGTCTCGCCGACTTAGGTATACCATACACCAGTAAAGCAAATATTTCAACTTTATTAAACAAATGCATTTTCACATGCTTCTTACAAGCATATCTTAGTATCTCGCTCACTCAATCACCCGAGCACCCTAGCGCCCCCACCAGTCAACGGCCAACTCCGGCCTTATGGAAAAACGTTTATATGCATATCTCGACTGTTTTTTGTCCGATTTTGATCAAATTTGGTATTTTGCTAGATATTAGTATTAAATTTAAGTGTGCCAAATTTGATTGTATAAGGTAAAAAAATACGAGAGATAATCAAGTTTTTCAAATTACGGGGGCGGAAAGGGGCGTGCCAAAATCTTTATACATACAAAATGTGTGCATTTACTAAGCGAATATACATACCAAATATGGTGTCTCTATCTGGAATAGTTTTTGAGATAAACGCTTTTTTTAAATTGCGGGGGCGGAAAGGGGCGTGGCAAAAATTTGAAATAAACTTGATCACTCTACATACTACACGAGTCTACATACCAAATTTGGTGGCTCTAGCTCTTACAGTCTCTGAGATCTAGGTGTTCATACGGACAGACGGACAGACGGACAGACGGACGGACGGACAGACGGACAGACGGACGGACATGGCTAGATCGACTCGGTTGTTGATCCTGATCAAGAATATATATACTTTGTGGGGTCGGAGATGCTTCTTTCTGCCTGTTACATACATTTTGGCGACTTTAATATACCATTTCACCCTATGGGTGTATGGTATAAAAAGACTGGCTTTGCAAAAATTTGTGTAGGGCTCTCAGTCGCCTCAGAGACGCCTATTTACAATCATATTGCTATTAGATTGCTCTAATAGCAATAAATACTAAGTTACAACAACAAAGTGCGTAATTTTTACAAAAGCCATGTCCACCAATTCGGGCCTAAGCTCTCTCGATCCCCACCAGCAACAGCTACAAGAACTAATTTTACAACAACAACGTGAGCGTCGACTCTCGGTCCAACGCAACAACGCGTACTTTTCGGTGGTGTCGCCGACCCCACCGAATGCTAACGTAAGCAATAACACCGAAAGTGCCAGCCACTCAGCAATTAACAGCAACTTACCTTGGAGAGAGCAGTGTGCTTCTCCATCAATATCGATAACTGGGTCACCGATCCAAATCCAAATCCAAATGAACGAGTAGCACCCCTTAGCGGGAATCGTTTTAAAATTGTTGCCGATCAGCAAGACGATCAAGCCGGCGCTGTAGATAAAGTTAAATCGGCTAAACCACCCCCTTTATACATCCGTGGCGCCAACTTCGAAGCTAGTAGAAACAGTAGGGGCAAATAACTTTGTTGTAACCCCTCTCAATAGGGGTAACATTAAAGAAATTAAATGTCAAACCCAAACTGAGGAAAATTTCCGCATCATCGAAAAGTACCTCCGTAATGCTAACATCAACTTCTATACCTACCAACTAAAAAGCAGTAAAGGGCTCCATTTTTTATTAAAGGGGATTGAGCCATCGGTCCCTACTCAAGAAATAGCAGACGCGTTGGTCGAAAAAGAGTTTGCGGTCAAGTCCGTTGTCAACATCATCAACAGGAACAAAGTCGCACAGCCGCTCTTTAAAATCGAGCTCTAACCAGATGCAAAGCGGTCAAAGCCAAATGAAGTGCACCCAATGTACAACCTAGAGCTTTTATTGCACAGAAGAATCACCCTTGAGGAGCCCCATAAAAGACGCCAACCACCGCAGTGTAAAAACTGCCAGGAATACAACCACACCTCAAACAACTGCAATCTTAGGTCTGTGTGTGTTGGCTGCGGCGAACATCATGAAGATGGAATTTGCACCAAGGACAGAAATAACCTCTCACTAAGACTATGCAGTAACTGTGGAGGGAACCACACGGCCAACTACAGAGGATGTCCTGTCTTTAAGGATCTTAAATCACACCTAAGCGGGTGCAAACCCCCAGCTGGACCAAAGGTCACCTACAACGCCTCCAAAACTACACCGGGGGTATTCTTCGCCAAGGCTGTTAGGACATCTAACATGCCTGCTACAACCAGCCCTAGTGTATCGTTCGCTAGCGTGCTCTGAACTGGACAGACTGAGCCCGCGAAAGAGACCCCGACGCTCCACCATCTACAGAATCCGCCACCTAGCGCACCAGAACTTGGCCAGCAAACTCCAAGTGGTTTAGAGGCCCTATTGATCTCACTTATTCAAAACATAACCATTTTTATGACGTTCATGCAATACTGCATGCACGAACTGATGCGGAATCAAAATCCTCTAATCCAGAAGCTTACCGATAATAAATAATGGCTTCCTTACGTCTATGTCTTTGGAATGCTATCTCCAAGCACAAAAATGAACTGCTACTATTCCTAGACTGAAATGAAATCGATGTCATGCTGATATCGGAAACACATTTAACGTCAAAAAATAATTTTCAAATACCAAAATATATCTTTTACGCAACAAATCATCCAGACGGAAAAGCTCATGGCAGGACTGGTATCCTAATCAAGAACAGTATAAAACACTCGTTCCTCCACAGATTTGTAACTCAGCACCTACAAGCAACTGCTATAACCGTCCAAACCAGCTGCGGCAACACTACATTGGTTGCCCTGTACTTCTCACCACGCTTCTCAATCTTTGAAAAGGAATTTAACGATTTCGTTAACACACTCGGAGATCGCTTTAATGCAGCAGCGGACTATAACGCCAAACATCGGATAGTGAGTACTCGGAACTCCAATCGGATGAGATCACTGTAGTTATTAAAAACCACATAAAGCCGAAAAAAGCCCCTGGCCATGACCTAATCACACCGAAAATGATCCTAGAACTCCCTATCATTGCAATACAATATATCTGCAAACTGTTCAACGCTATAATAAAAATTGGCTACTTCCCAAGAACAAAAAAGAACAAGAAAAGGTCCACTATCATCATGATTCCTAAAGTGGGAAAGGACAAAACCCAGCCACCATCCTATAGGCCAATTAATTTGCTGCCATGTCTTTCGAAGCTTTTTGAAAAGGTCCTGCAGATCCGACTAAACTCATTTCTGGCATCGGAGAACACAATCCCTTCACACCAGTTCGGCTTCCGCGAAAAACATGGTACAATTGAACAAGTCAATCGCATAACATCCGAAATACGAACGGCATTCGAACTAAAAGAATACTGTGGGGCTATCTTTCTCGACGTTGCCCAGGCTTTCGATAGAGTTTGGCTGGAGGGTCTGATGTTCAAAATCCGGCAAAAACTGCCACAGTACACCCACAAACTCATGGAATCTTACCTTTACAATATGAAATTCGCTGTAAGATGTAATGGCTCCGTCTCGGCTGATTTTGAATTCAAAGGTGGTGGACCGCAAGGCAGTTTACTCGGCCCATTGCTCTACCTACTGTACACTGCAGACTTACAACGTCCTTTTTTGCCGATGACACGGCAATCCTCAGCAGATCCAAATGCCCAATACAAGCCTCTGCAAAATTAGAGGAACACCTCAAGGTGGTAGAGGAATGGCTAGCAACCTGACGTATCCGGGTCAACGAGCAGAAATGCAAACATGTTACATTTACGCTTAACAGAAGAAACTGTCCAGCTCTAATGCTAAACAACGTACCAGTTCCTCAAGCCGTGGATGTCACTTACCTTGGCATCCACCTAGACAGAAGACTAACTTGGCGCAAGCACATCGAAGCAAAAAAGTCACAGCTTAAACTGAAAGCCAGTAGCCTACATTGGATCATCAATGCTCGGTCCCCTCTACGTCTGGAGTATAAAGTCCTCCTATAAAACTCCGTACTGAAGCCCATCTGGACTTACGGAGCCGTACTATGGGGAAATGCAAGTACCAGCAATGTCGATATTATACAAAGAGCGCAGTCGAAGATTTTAAGATCAATCACGTTGGCCGTGGTATATACGAAACGACAACATTCAAAATGATCTAAATATACCTAGCGTTAAATCTGAAATAGGTACTCAACAACTAAAGTATTCTGCGAAACTGAATGCACACCCAAATGTGCTTGCCAATTCCCTTACGCGAACTAATAATAGAACTCGTCTTAAAAGAAATGACAGACCAACCCAATAACAAGTGATTAGGGCCGCCTGCAATATCCCCAGGATTTATCTTAAGTACTAGTCTAAGAAAAATATCTCAAACTTGTTTTTAGGCTCTAATTTAAGAGTAGATTCAACAAATATATATTAAACGTTAAAAAAAAAAAAATTCGAAAATTCCTTTAATCGGCTCTCTTCTTCGGACTTCCACACTATATTTACTTATATATCTGATATATATATACTTACTGATATATCGCCTATGCCGTTACACTTAAAGCATTTAGTACCCACATTACAATCAGTTTTTTTATGATCCGTGGCTCGACAGTTGAAGCAATGCAACAATTCTTCAACATTGCGAACTATAATCTTTTCTAAAAATAACTTTGCGGTTCCCATCATTTTACTACGTGCATTGATATACTTTTGTTCCTCGTTCAGCTGATATGCACGCGCATTGTCTTAAAACTTCTTTAACCACTGTCTAATTGGAATTGATGTCCCATCGAATTCCGGTACCACCTTTGCAAAACTATCTACTGTTTCCATCTTCACTCTTCGTTGCTTCGGCGCCAGTCTGCCGCGATTCGTCTGGACTTTTTTGGACGTACATGGGTGTACTATATCTGTCTCTCTTGTGCTTGCCACTTTCTAATCGGTTTGCTCCTCCATATCACAATTTCACACTGGGCGGAATTGCCAAATAAGTGGCATAAAGTCAAATATCGCAGATATTAATCTGAAACTTGGTATATTTGAGAAGAATCGCACTCTAAATATTGAAACAAAATTTAAAGTTCATTTGACCACGCCTACCCCAATAGCCCATGCAACAATGCGTATACGTGATCACAAAGGATAGTGTGAGATCTATATATAAAGTACATCAATTTCAATATTTTTTATGTATTGGTGATAGTAATATAATTATATATATATATTATTATTATTTATTTCCGTCAATTGGCCAAATATCCAGTTTGCAAGAACGGCAGAATTGCGGCCTCTGTCTATTCATATGTCCAGCAGCGTTGAATGACAGAACTCAACATGATCTACAAGTTCAAAATACCGCCAGAGCCGCAAAAAGCCGCAAACAAGTTTATTACTAACTTTTTATACACACGCTCTACTTTATTTTTACATACATTACATATCGTAGAAACACGCAGAAGATTAGTTTTTCCACAGAAGACGAACACATATGTTTGGTTTTCTATGTTTTTGGCCAATACAAAACACTGAACATATATAAAATATAATAAATTTAAACACCAAATTGTTTCGTTTTATCCATTCTACATACCTTGGCCTCCAAAACCCAATTTTTTTTTCTTTTGTGTGAATTTGCCAAGCGCTCAAAGTGAATAAAAATTTCCCGACAATTTTGTCGCGTGTCCTTATTACTACTTATTTTTTTTACGTTTTTTCCACTTGTATTTTTTTTCTTTTTTTTCAAAGGTTGAGCTGTTGAGCCCCCTGTAAAAATTATTGTGTGTATAAAATAATTGTTGTTTATTTTTTTTTTTTTTTTTTGATATTAAGTTACTTCTGAACAGAAGATTTCTTTGGCCTCCCTGTGTATAACAGGTTAACGCCACAGCGTATTCGTGATGATGAGTTTCGTATTTTGGTTTTTGTTATAAATAAATTAGCTATTTAATTTAATTTATTTATGTGTGGATTAGATTGTTAGAGTTCTATGTTGGCAGCCTTAGTAAATTGTGTTATCGATTTGTAGTTGGCGATAGGCTCTTGCGCGAGTAATTGATATATATCGTTATACTTTGTTAGTGTTGGGAAGTTCATTCGGGTGTTTGTGTATTTTGAACAATTTAAAATAATATGTGAGATATCTTCTGTAATGTTACAGGTGTCGCATAAGTTGTTGTCAACGACTTTCATTTTAAATAGAGTGTTTTTGTCAAATGCGTGACCGCTTAGTATTCTGTTTAGTTGTTTTATCTCCAGTCTATGGAATTGGTTTTTTCCCTGGAACCATGGTTGTGATGACACATAAGGATATAGAAGGCAGTATCCTTTGTTTCGATCTATACAAAATTCATTGTACGCTCTTTCCCATTCTAGTTTTATTTTGTTGTATATATGAATGATAGCATCGTTGATTGTCCAGCTTATGTGCGTGAACACTCCATCGTGTCTGGCATTTTTGGCTGCGGTATCAGCTAAATCGTTTTCTTTTATGTTTGAGTGACTAGGTATGTGGTGTATTTCGACTGAGATGATATTATATTTTCTATATTTTTAAGGATTCTTTGAGCAATGCAATTATTGTTCTTTGGGTTTCTAATTGTTTGGATTGCTCCAAGACTGTCTGTTAGGAACGCTACTTTGAAGAGGTGATTCGAATCAGCAAACTCCACTGCTTTTTCCAAAGCTGTGAGTTCCGCAGTCAATGATGACAGTTTTTTATTGCTGTAATAGCTTTTTGTGATGTTGGAGCCCAAGTGAAAAAAAGCACTTCCAGTAAAATCTTCAGAAACTGAACCATCTGTGTAAATCAGGTCAAATTTTTTTGAATTTAAGTTCTTAATTTTTTCTTTATACAGGGAGAGTATCATTGTTTCATTTGCATCTCTTATGTTTTTAAAGGCACCTTTGGAAAAATTGGCATCTATGAAGATTTTTCGTGTGCGTATAGGAGTTGGCTCTATGGGTGTAATGTTGTCCAGGACATCTTTAAATTCAGCATACACTTTGGCATAACTTGTTTTATTAGCATGAAAGACACTGGACAGAAGCGACGCTGCTGGCAGGCCATAAGCGAAGACCCTGATCAGTTCTTTTGCTGTGGTAAATTTAATTCTATACTCTGGTGGAAGTTCGGCCGCTAGGTGGTATATTATATAAGTTGGAGTTGATCTAATAAGCCCCAATGCCTTCCTTAAATGTAAGTTAGCATGAGTATTTATGATGTCCATTACTGTCTTAGTTGTATTTGCAAATGAAGAGCTTGCATATTCATACCTGTTCCTTGTAAAGGCCTTATAGAAAAGAATTGCATTTTTGGGATGGGTGCCAAAACGACAGCCATTAATCATATGAAGAAACATATTTGTTTTGTTTGACTTAGCAATTGTTTTCTTTATGTGTTGGGTCATGGAATTATTGGTGCTAATCAGTCTTCCTAAGTAGTTAATTTTATCTACGTCCCTAATAGCTACGTTATTGCATATTATTTGTAGAGGTTTACGTCTTAAATTAAAATGTAAAGCAGCAGATTTGTTCGGGTTGAATGACAGGTTGATTTTATTACACATTTTACTAAATTCTGTAACTTGTCTTTCTAATATGTTTTTAGCGTCTGAAAAGTTTTTATGGTAACATACCAGGAAAAAGTCATCAGCATATTGAAATAGTATGCTGTTAATTTGGTTGCTTATCTTGTGCAGCTCAGCTGTGTATAAATTGAAAAGTATTGGACTAAGGCAGCTACCCTGACTTACTCCTTTTCTTATTTTTATTTCTGTTCTTCCCATAGTCAAAACTCTTTCTTTAAGGTAGTTGTAAATGAATTGTATGTGTCTGTGATCGAAACCTAAATCTATTAGCTTGTTGCCTAGAATGGGAATATTAACAGAGTCGAAGGCTTTGCTTAGATCTAATACAGATGCACAAACGTGCATGCCCCTAGCTTTCAGATTTGCTATATTGTTTAAAACGTCATTGATGCAGTTCGATGTGGAGTGGTGTTTACGGAAGCCGTAAGATCTCGGGGGCAATATATTGTTGTTGTTTATATGGTTTTCCATCCTTGTTTTTACCAAACCTTCTAAGCATTTAAAAACTACGCTTAGTAGGCAAATAGGTCTATTGTTTGTTATTATAGCTGAGTCTAGATTCTTTTTAGGGACAGGTACTACTTTTATTTTTCTCCAACTAGCTGGTATGTCACCGTTGTCTAGAGTCTCATTTAGCAGGGATACCAAAATTTGAATTTCTGAGGGTGGTAAGGCTAGAAGCATTCTATATGAGATATTGTCTGGACCTTTTGCTGAGTCCGGGTTGCGGGAATTTAAAAAGTCAAGTAAATCGTTGTCAGTAAAGGTTGAGTTGCTAGCGGGTAGTAGCCAGGTGTTAGGTGGTTTCATTCTAATGCAGTCTGAAGTGTCAGGTACCGTCGCCATTTGTTTAAGAAATTTTTCATGATCCTCATCAGTTTTTTCGTTTTTTGTCGGTTTAAGTTTTTTATATTGTTTAAGGGCTGTAATTTTTTGCCACATTTCTTTTGCTGAATTAGTTTTTGAAATTTCGTCCATTAGCTATATTGTTTTTTCTAACTTTATGTAAGTAGTTGTTCAATGTTCTATTGCTTTTTAAATAAATTAAAGCGTCCGTGTGAAGTTTTGTTCTATAATATTTCTGTCTGCACGCGTTTCTAAGTCTAAAAAGTCTGTCACAATGTTCATCCCAATATTTTTTTGGTTTGTATCTATTTTTTGGGTCTATCGAAATTGTATTCTGTCTAGTTATATTTTGTGAAGTTGATGTCAGGTTGTCCAGTGAAGAAATGTGAATTTTTGAGAAGGCTTGAAGTATTTTCTTGTGATTTATCCTTTTTTGATTCTGTACTTCGTATGTTTCGTCTAGTTCTAGTATAACTGGTAAATGGTTGCTGTTTGATATTTTTGCGTTTGTCACTGTCCACTTTGGGTTGATGTTGTAGTTGTTAATTAATGTGATGTCTAAGGTAGAAAAGTACGATGCGTTGTGTGAATATGTGGGGTTGCCATTGTTAAGACAATAAAAGTTGTTGTTTATTAGTAATTGTTCTAGGATATTTCCTCTGTTGTTTTGAATCGTGTTTCCCCATATTTGTGATTTGGCGTTAAGATCTCCTCCTATGATTGTTAAACCATTAGTCTGGTTTGCCCTCGTTAGAATTTCTTTGCATCCTTTCTCAAAAAGATCATCACTTAAACTTTGCGCTGCATAGACGCTAAATAAATTGATGTTATGTTTCAGGTTCATAGTGGACACTGAAATCACTTCTACTTCACTAATGCAATTTAATTGTGTGAATTTTATATATTTTTTTAGGTATATGCCTACTCCGCCATATCCATCTGCTCTGGGGTGGCAAATAAAGTTGTAATTCGCTAAACTACAATTAGCATTATTTGTGACCCAGATTTCAGATATAATTGCTATATCAATGTCGTTGTTTATTAAAAATATTTCTAGTAGATGTTTATTATTGTTATGCGTTAGGCTCTGTATATTGTACTGTAGAATCTTCATATGTCTATTATAATAAGATGTTGAGTGTAAGGTACTAAGTAAGGATTAAGATTTGAATTTAATTAAGTTGGTTTATTTTTATAATATCTATTTTTGTGTTAGTTTGTGCGATTCTATCTCTTAGTGTTTCTAAAAATTTATAGTGGACTGAATTTAGTTGAATGTTTGGATTAGTTATAAATGAGGATATGTCTATAGCCAGCTATGATAAGCCTTCTTTTGCCATTTCAAGAGCAGAGGGGCTGTCAGTAGACTGATTAGATTGGGATGTAATGGTTGGGGGTGTTGGTTTAAATGTGTTGTTTGTATGTGTGTTAACGTATTTCTCATTTAAAGTAATTTTGTGTTCATTTAGAGTCGCTTTCCAGGTACTCATTGTTTCAGAAGAGTTTCTCTCTTCATTTCGTCTGTTTTGCATGTTTCTTAATGTTTTATTATATGGGATGTGAGCGTGTAGTTGTTCTGTTGATAATTTTGTGTTGTTCTGCAGAGTTGGGGTTGTAGATGTCTTTTGCCATGTTGGAATGGGAAATTGTGTTGTATCATTAGTGTCTATCGTATTTTGTCTTTGGAAAAGAGCTGGATATCTAATTTTTACCTCATTTCTGGATAGATTCTCCATTGTCATACATTTCTGTATGGCAAAGGCTCTCTTGCGAGCGGGGCAGTCGATTGAGGTAGCTGGGTGATTTTCTTTGCAATTGATACAAATAGTTTGTGTGCAGGTTTTTTCTTTATCATGTGACAGGGAGCATTTGTTGCACTTTTGGTCTAACTGTTTGCAGTGTTGCGCAAAGTGATTAAATCTGAAGCATCTGTAGCATTGATTAAAAGGTACAAAAGGACTTACTGGAACTTTTGAGTATAGAAAAGTTATTTCTGTTGGTATTTGAGATCCTTTGAAAACTATTTTAACTCTAGATGTTGCAATTAGATTGTCCTTCTCCTTTCTACGCACACGAATAATCTCGTGTATGTCCATTGGTGTTGAGATATACTCCTTAAGTTCTTCGTCTGAGAATCTTGTGGGGATCTGGAATATGATTCCAGTTTTGTATAGGAAATGCTTTAGTAACTTGGGTTCATAGTCATATTTTTTAAGGTCCGATGCGATAAATATGTTGGCTGCAGCTGCCGATTTAAATTCTACCTTGCAACGTCCATATCCTATTTTATTGACAGTTATTATGTCTTTGACTTTTAGTTTAAACAAAACTGCATTTAGCTCTAATGGATTAATTGGTAATCTGCTTTTATTGCTCTCTTTGTTATTTCCATCTACTCTGTCTACATACACCACAAATGGTCCCTTGTGTGTATTGTTATAATATAGAACGTTATTTTGCGATTTGCCATTTGACATTTCTGTTGGATCTTTATTCTCCTTTGGTGCCGAGTCATTGGATTTTGGCATTTCTGTCATTTCTACTTCGTTATATTCAGATTCTGATTGGCTTTCATTAGTGGTAATTTTTCTTTCCTTTGATGTCCGCGATATTCTTGGCTTTTTGGATCCGTTTAGCTCTGAGAAGGGGCTACCACCCCTGGCCTTAGAGCCCGTGATTTTACGGGTAATTTTACCCATTTTTTTTTTTTTTTAACTTTCCACAAAATTAAATTTTATTATATTTTTTTTTTTAATTGACTTATTTCACTGTGACTTGTTTTTTTGAACACTGAATTCGACTGTAATTGTTGTTTATTACTAGTTAGATAGCAAAATAGTCAGTTGAACAAATTAGGATAAAAAGAACTTTGACATAACAACTTTAGGTGACAACTTTTAGCAACTTTACGACCTTGACAACTTTAAATACAGCTTCAGCAACTTTTGGTACACCTTCTGCGTATACGTCTGGTCTCTATCGTTCCTTCTCTCGTTCTCTCTTCTTACTACTGATGATGCCACATTGTTGCACCATGCGGTGCCATCTCTCCACAAATATGTACCCATATGAAACTACATTCATGTCTGAATAGCTTCTTTGATATTTTATTTCCTAAAATTACCTGTTTCTGCAGACTTTTCCTATCGTTATTTATGTTCTGAGATGGTTATTAACTTTATTCGTATATTTTCTTAAAAGTATATTTTACAATGTTCTTATTATCGGCGTGGTCTTGCTAAACTGAGAATACATTAAAATAATCGAAACTAAAAATACTAGATGTATCGATCTTGTTCCACACATCTTACTACCATTACTAATAAGCTATGACATAGCGGCCACTAGTGCATAATCCCTTTTTTGAGCACGATCCATCTCATCGTAGCGCTTGACTCCTATTTTGCATAGACGGGGGACCGGGCCGTCTTCAATTCCACTACGCGTACAACTCCATCTTCACCTGGAAAAACTTTTATAGCTTGACCGGGCGGTCATTCGGCGCTCTGATACTGCGAGATTCTCCAAGCACGTGTTTCTATCATATTGGAAGTAAAGTCGCCTATGCCATAGAGTGTGCAGCTTTGCGGGATACAAATATCGTTTGGACTTAGACATAGTTCGTCGCCGGGTTCGTCAGATTCCAGTATATATAGTCTGCTGTTGAAGAAGCATTCTGGCTCCATTAAAATTTTGTGCATCAGTTTATCGCTGAGATTTGCGTTTACTGTTTAAACTTATTCAATTTCCAGTTTAAAACAGCCTAGTCGCACCCGGCAAGCGGAAATTCCAAATTATTTTAGTACTTGCCGTGTACTCTTTAACGGCACACTCATCCACTCCACCACTCTCATGCTGCTCCGCGAAAACTTGTACCATTGTCTTACCAGATGATTTGCATAGGTCCACGTCGAGCCCTTATTCTTCGAACTGTCATTATGCAGGAATCGGTGTCTAGGTAGTGGGCTATCTCCACGTTTATTGCTCAGGTAGTCAGGCATGTGAAGTTTACTTCGTACCGTTTGTGGAGGTGTTTTGAAGCTGCTGCAGTTGCTGTAAATGGTTTTTTTGTGGGTCAAAAACATTTCTTCGGGTAGAAAACCCTTTTTTTGGTGTTTGTGGTTTATCCTTTTTGCGTTTACACCAAACACCAATCCGTTGATCGCCGTTTTGATGATCCTATTTAATTTTGGCACCCAGTATGCCTTCCTGAACTACTGTACTACAACCTGTGCTCCGACATGAATTTTATTGATCAGCATCGCAATCGAGAACAAATGGGATTTTGGTGTATGTCGATACCTCTCTTGCACGTTCTATTGTGCTATCCACTCGCATTATTATACCCTTGCAAAAAGGGTACATTAATTTTGGTCAGAAGTGTGCAACACATAGAAGGAAGCATCTCCGACCATATAAATTCTAATTCTTAATCAGCACGACGAGAGGAGTTCAAATAGCCATGTCCGTCCGTCTGCTTGTCCGCCTGTCCGTCCGTCCGTCTGGATCAGCGCAAACTCCTCCTAGACTGTAAGAGCTACAGAGCTGAAATTGTGCATGTAGCCTTGTATATGGTGCACTGGTTGTATATCTCGAACTCAGCCGGATCGGATCACTGTATCATATAGCTCCCAAACAAACGGCAAAGTCACGAATAGTGACTTTTCTCAATAATTTCGTTATTTGCTGAGCTATTGTCATGAAATTTAATATTGTTGCGTTTATTTTTTATACATATAAACGACTATGCCAAATTTGATCAAGATCGGGTGACTATATCATATAGCTCCCATAGGAACGATCTTTCGAAAACAGTGACTTTTGTCAATAACTAGTGAGTTTATTACACATAATAAATACACCAAAACAGTGACTTTTGTCAATAACTACGTTTCAAATTAAATATTTGTTAGTTTAATATGTCTGTTAATGACTGTGCCGAATTTGATAAAAATCGGATGACTATATGAAATAGCTACCCATAGGAACGATCGGTCGAAAACCGGCAGCGCTGCATGCTCATCATCAAATCAACAGAGCACACGCATACACACACAGACGCAACGCACACACACATGTAGTGATCGGTCAGTGCGGTATGTTTCTCAAATATCCTCCGCAATACCCTCGAATCGGACGTCCTTGGGGCCTATAAATCGAAGAAAACAAGTCAGAAGGGGCCTTTGGGACTCTGCCTACATACCACATCCGCGGAACAGTTCGGCTGCCATGGTTGCTGTACCGGCTTCAAATTTTTGGCCAATGCCGGCTGGGCTACTGGTGAAGGGTGCGGTGTGGGGAGGGCATTGCTTTTTATTTCCCGCCTCTCTTCTTCGGCCCTTGCGTTGGTGTGGGTGAGAAATTTTATCCACTTTCGCCCAAATTTTTCACTTGTTGTTGCTACCAGCAAATAGCTGATCGAGCCAGTTTTGGGAAACGACAGTAATAATGGGAGCCCATAGCCAATATCGGGCAGGTTGCGCCTCTGGGAAATCCGCAAATAATAACCGTTCTTAGCGGGATTTAAATTTTAATTCAAATTGGCACCAATTAAAAAATTTGAATTTAAATGGACAGTTCTACTGCATCGATGGACCAGCATGTTCGGCAAGGAAGATTTTCCCTTAGCGACTGCACGAGCGAAGATTTAATTATTGCAAGGCGTCCGCTAATCGGAAAATCGAAAATCGGCGCAAAACACGGACTAAGAAAAAGAAAAATGAATAAGCTGGAACATTAAAGGTTCGCTGGAACGTCTGCCCCATACGCCTAGACAATACTCCGAGAAGGTGCCTAAAATGCCTAATAAACGGCCATATCGCGTCCAAATGCACCAGCGAAACCGACCGAACTGGAATCTGTCTGAGATGTTGTTTGCTGTTTTATCAATGCCGCGCTCAACTGATGACTCCTTGCTCAAGATGCGATCGATCAAAATAGGATGGACGCTTTGCCCGATTCGGGAACGTCAATTAAAGCAGAGATGCTACAAATGCTTAAACTTCGGCCACACGGCAGCAAAGTGCAGTAGCTCCATCGATCGCACCAAGTGGTGCCTCAAATGTGGGACGACAGACGACAAGGCAGCCTCAAGCAGCAACTTTCCTGTCTGCTTCAATTGCGTGGATGCCAAGCGTCAACAGGTGAGGCATTACACTGGCAGCCGACGTTGCCCAATGGCGAGTGCAGGAGCGAGCCAGCAGCAACAACTAGGAAGATTCTACAATTAAATCTGAATCACTAAGGGAACTGAGTATAGAAGTGGGGGTTCTGAGCTAGCCATATATAATCCGGCCTGGCAACTCACGGGCGGCAGACTCTTCGGGGAAAGCTGCAACCTGGTTGTGCGGCAATCGTACTCCGCCTATGCCACACATCCACGCACACAGAGGATTTGTCAGGGCATACATATGCGACATACGGGTGTACAGCTGCTATTTGGCACCAAGTCTTACTCCCCAAGAATTCGAGTCGGCACTGGACCAACTTGCTTTGGATGCCAGAGGAAAGAGCAAAACAATCGTTGCAGGTGACTTTAACTCTTGGTCAACGGAATGGGGTAGTCCTCGAATAAACTCCAGGGGCCGCGCAATTCTTGAGAGCTTCGCCTAACTCGACCTTGCTGTGCTAAACACGGGAAACAAGCACACGTTCTGCAGAGTTCTCTACGGATCAGTGATCGACGTCACATTTGCAAGCAGACAAATAGCAGCACAGATCATCTGGCAATGTGTAGCCATTACACGGCTAGCGACCATTTAACCATTTTATGCACCATCGGCAGGCTCCCCGCAGAAAACGCAACCACCGATCAAAACGCTAAAATGTTTAGAGTGGATACTTTAAGCATCACAGCTTTCGAGGAATCCTTTAGCATCCCACCTCACACTGGCGACGCAAACAAATATGCCAAAACTCTTGTAGATGCCATAATAGCAGCCTGTGATGCCAGCGTGGTAGCCCGTAGATGAGTAGAGCAAACAGAAGGCCCCGGTCTACTGGTGGAATGCATCTATAGATGCGGCGAGGAGGAGTTGCCTCCAATGCAGACGGCAATATCAGAGAGCGCGCGGAATGCCTGAGTTCTTTAGCCTCCAGGCCCAATACAAGCTAAGCCGAAGAGAACTAAAACTCGCTATTAAGGACAGTAAGCGCAAATGCTTTTTGCGGCCATAAAGAAGCTCAACGCATATAAGCCCGCGACTCCCAACGAATCACAAATGAAACTAATGGTGGAGGCTCTGTTTCCAAATACCTCAGCTATATCGCCAAGATCCACTCGAATCGCTTCTACACAAGATGTCTGCGATATAAGCCCCGAAAAAATTCTCTATGTTGCCGCAATGTTGCAGGATCAAAAGGCTCCAGGCCCGGATGCGATCCCAAACAAGGCAAGGTCCGCCATCAAGCATTCTGGTGACCTCTCACCAATGCAGTTTGAGTTTAAGCGCGCAAAGTCCACAATCGACGCACTACAAACGGTAGTTGACATAGCCAGTAATGCCATCGAGGGCCTGCGATGGAAAGGTGGCAAGAAGGAATTCTGCTTGGTCACCACTTTAGATGTGAGAAACACCTTCAACACCGCGAACTGGAGTCGAATCTTAAGCTCTCTTCGCGAGTTTCGGGTACCTAGTCCTCATGGTGGAGGACTATTTCCGAAATCGGATCCTGTGCAACAACACACAAAGTGGCTGGCGCACACATGTCGTCAAAGGAGGTGTCCCGCAAGGCTCCGTTCTGGGCCCAATCCTATGCTTAGGCTTTCCCTCCCACCTGGAAACCAGATTGTCGGCTTTTGCAGATGACGTGGCGATAGTGGTGGTAGCGAAGAACCTACATGGGATGGAGAGAAAAACGGGCGTAGCAGTCGATATAGTCAAAAGATGGCTAAGCAATGTAGGCTTGCAGCTTGCAGTCCAAAAAACCGAAGCTGTCTTGATCAGCAGTCGCAAAGTCGTGGAGGTAGCTGAAATTTTCTTGGATACATGGAAAATAAGGTCATCCAGGGCAATACGCTGTTTGGGCATCTTATTGGACACCCTCCTTAGTTTCAAAGAACACCTGGAGCATGCAAATACCAAAGCTGCAGAAATAGGACGCTACATTACGCATTACTGCATTTTGCTCAACTCCAGAGGCCCAAGCCAACGGCAACGGGTACTATTGGTAAATGTGGTGAGATCAATAATGCTCTACGGAGCTCCTATTTGGGCAACGGCTATGCGGCAGAAATCATATCGCCAAGGGCTCGAAGCAACATACAGACTGGGAGCCATACGAGTGTGTCGAGGCTTTCGAACAATGACCGACAAGGCTGCCAGTTTATCCCAGTTTATCTACAATATAAGGCAAAACAAGAGGCCAAAAGAGCAGAGAGAAGAGCCAGCTTAGAAAACTGGCAAGCAAGATGTAGAAGCAGTCCAGAATGCATGCTGTGTCAAAAAAACGGCGTAGTAGAGTATGCCGAGAACCTGTTTTTCTGCTGCCCGAAATTCCAAAGTGAACGCCATGAGCTTGAGAACACCGTCAGCATAATGTGTGTTAGCCAAGAAAAATGGTCCACGGCCTGCACATTTTCAAAAAAAAAAGTTATGGACACTGTTCGCCGCCTGGAGAGGCAACGAAACGCTTGCGGGGCATGAGGCCCACCTTTTCCAGCCTGCGAAACAATACCCCCGGCAGTCCTGCAGGTTGAATTGGCGCCCACAATTTCTGTTTTTTTCTAACATTGTTACGTTTTCTTTTTCTTTTTTTAAAAAAATGAATAAAAAAAAAAAACACCTACGATGGAGGAAAACATTATAGAAAAACCGGAGGAGATCCACAGGGCTTTGCTATGAGGCCGCTACTTCTGGAATGTAATGTACAATGGAGTGCTAAACCTGAATATGCCCGAAGCAGTTGAGACTATTGACTTTGCCGACGACATCGCTTTAGTCTGCGTGGCGAAGCATCTAAACGACGTGTTTGAGCTATTTGCTCGAATGCGATCTTTTGCGTACCTTGGCATACTTATCGATTCCAGGTTAACATGCAAAGACCACCTCAGTGCAACAGCAAAGAAAGCGAGAGCTACCGCCGCTGCCTTATCGCGTTTGATGTGCAACACAAAGGGTCCGACACAGAGCCACAGATTACTGCTTCACGGGGACACATAAGCAATATTGCTTTAAGGCGCTCCGGTCTGGGCCGAGGCCATGGTCATAAAATCTTATGTACGGAGATGGAATACACCTATAGGCTTAGCGCGCTCAGAATCTGCTCCGGTTTCCGCACGATTTATGGAATTGCTGCTACGGTGCTAGCAGGCAAAATTCCTATCCCAATCCTAGCAGACGAGACTAAACAACTTTTCATAAAGCTAAAAGACGGTTGCTTTCGGAGTTACCTCCACAGATTCCGACATGTGTGCTTTTAAGAATATGTTGCACTTGCTTAGAGGATGTTTTTCCTCGCTAAAAATAAAGCAAATTGCTTTCCACTTTGGCTTTGGTTGGTTTTGTAGTATTTAGGAAAGATGTTAATGTTTGCATAATGATTAGACGTTACGATGGAGTGTTACAGAGGTGAACAGCAAAAAGCGCACAGTTGATCATGAACAGCAGAGTTTAATAGCAGTACAACAGAGAGTACAGCAGACAGCAGAATAGAAGAGCACAGGAGAGAGACACAGTTGAAGTTGCAGAGTCGACGAAGCAGCAGTGAGGGAGAAAACAAGTGAACCGAAGCAGCAGATTAAGACTAGAATAATTGTAACTTTTGCAAACTACTTTTAATTTAAAATAATCAATAAACTTAGGGACGGCTCTACAAACACAGCGTTCAGGAATACCAATAGTAAGAGGGAGAAAACAGAACTACCACAAAAGTGTTGACGCGAATTTGCTGAGTGACGCTGATGAGAGGGACGGCAGTAAAAACAAAGCGCTCTAGAATACCAATAGTGAGAGTGAGGCAACCATACTACACCAGATCGAAAGCAAAGGAGGCAGTTCAGAGAATGGCAGACGAAGCGGGTGGCGACTTGAAGCTGAATGAAGTTGGATCTGGAGGCGAAGTTTGTGCTACTGGAAATCAGGCCATGGCTGATAGTTCTGCAGGAACTGGTGCAGTTGCTCGCTTTGAAAGTGGGATCAGACGAGCAGAATAGAAACAGTGGTACAATCGCAGCAAAGAGCTTTGAAAAAATCATCCCTGAGTTTGATGGTGAAACGATTCCGGTGAAACATTGGTTTCAGTATTTCGAATTAAATACTGAGGCATATGGCCTAAATATAAAGCAAATGTATGTACAAGCACGTGCCAAAATGACCAAAACGGGAAAGCTGTTTCTGGAGGCCGTACAGGTATGCCAATATTCGGAGCTACGGATGATGCTGGAGAATTAATTTGGTCAAATGCAGCGCCGAGATTCACGCAAATGCTTTCGGTGCAATAAAAACGGACATATGACTAAAAATTGTCCTGGCTCAGCTGCACACATTCATGTGGTTCGTGACGCTACACGTGTGAAGAGGATAGCTGTCAACGGAGTCAACTGTGTGGAGTGCTTGGTAGATACGGAAGCCAATGTATCCCTGGTGACCATGACGGTATTCAACAATATTCCAGGCGTCATGATGAAGAGATGGACTTCGAGGCTGCGAGGTCTGGGAAATAATATGACACGCCCAGTTGGATGCTTTGAAGCAGAGGTTTTCATTGATCAGGAGACGACTTCGCACAAATTTTTTTTTTTTTTTTTTTTAACGTTTTATATATATTTGTTGAATCTACTCTTAAATTAGAGCCTAACAACAAGTTTGAGATATTTTTCTTAGACTAGTACTTAAGGTAAGTCCTGGGGATACTTCGCGTAAGGGAATTGGCAAGAACATTTAGGTGTGCATCCAGTTTCGCAGAATACTTTAGTTGTTGAGTACCTATTTCAGATTTTACGCTAGGTATATTTAGATCATTTTGAAATTTGCTGGTACTTGCATTTCCCCATAGTACGGCTCCGTATGTCCAGATGGGTTTCAGTACGGAGTTTTATAGGAGGACTTTATACTCCAGACGTAGAGGGGACCGAGCATTGATGATCCAATGTAGGCTACTCGCTTTCAGTTTAAGCTGTGACTTTTTTGCTTCGATGTGCTTGCGCCAAGTTAGTCTTCTGTGTAGGTGGATGCCAAGGTAAGTGACATCCACGGCTTGAGGAACTGGTACGTTGTTTAGCTTTAGAGCTGGACAGTTTCTTCTGTTAAGCGTAAATGTAACATGTTTGCATTTCTGCTCGTTGACCCGGATACGTCAGGTTGCTAGCCATTCCTCTACCACCTTGAGGTGTTCCTCTAATTTTGCAGAGGCTTGTATTGGGCATTTGGATCTGCTGAGGATTGCCGTGTCATCGGCAAAAAAGGACGTTGTAAGTCCTAAACTCGTTGGTATGTCTGCAGTGTACAGTAGGTAGAGCAATGGGCCGAGTACACTGCCTTGCGGTCCACCACCTTTGATTTCAAAATCAGCCGAGACGGAGCCATTACATCTTACAGCGAATTTCATATTGTAAAGGTAAGATTCCATGAGTTTGTGGGTGTACTGTGGCAGTTTTTGCCGGATTTTGAACATCAGACCCTCCAGCCAAACTATTTCGAAAGCCTGGGCAACATTGAGAAAGACAGCCGCACAGTATTTTTTTAGTTCGAATGCTGTTCGTATTTCGGATGTTATGCGATTGACTTGTTCAATTGTACCATGTTTTTCGCGGAAGCCAAACTGGTGTGAAGGGATTGTGTTCTCCGATGCCAGAAATGAGTTTAGTCGGATCTGCAGGACCTTTTCAAAAACCTTCGAAAGACATGGCAGCAAACTAATTGGCCTATAGGATGATGGCTGGGTTTTGTCCTTTCCCACTTTAGGAATCATGATGATAGTGGACCTTTTCTTGTTCTTTTTTGTTCTTGAGAAGTAGCCAATTTTTATTATAGCGTTGAACAGTTTGCAGATATATTGTATGGCGATGACAGAAAGTTCTAGGATCATTTTCGGTGTGATTAGGTCATGGCCAGGGGCTTTTTTCGGCTTTATGTGGTTTTTAATAACTGCAGTGATATCGTCCGATTGGAGTTCCGAGTACTCACTATCCGTTAATGTGCACTGGAGATTACAGCACGTATAAAAGCAGCACAAGCTAAAGATGATACTCTTAAAACCACTGTGGAGATTTTAGGCAGCCGTCCATTTGAGGGGTACAAGATGAAAGGTGGATTTCTTTACAGGGAAGAAAACGGTAACGATCTCCTTGTTTTTCCGAAGCACATGGAAAAGGAGGTGATTATCGACGCTCATAATGTTGGTCACTTCGCTGTGCAAAAAACCCTTCATATTGTGTATTATTCTTATTAGATTCTCCATCTCGAACAAAAGATTGAGCAGATTGTGAATAACTGTGTGAAATGTATAAATTTTAACAAAAAACTGGGCAAAAAGACGGTTTCCTAAATTTTGATGACAAAGGAGACCAACCACTTCATACTTTGCATATTGATCATTTAGGCCCAATGGACGCCACTACAAAGCAGTATAAATACATTTTGGCGATGGTTGATGCTTTTACAAAGTTTTTTTGGCTGTTTCCGACCAAAACTACAAGCTGCGAGGAAGCGCTAAAAAGAATAGACATATGGTCACAAATCTTTGAAAATCCTGTGCGTATAGTTTCCGACAAAGGCTCAGCATTTACGGCCAACTTGTTAGCGGAGTATATGAAAACGAATGGCATGGAGCATGTATGGACCACAACGGGAGTTCCTCGTGGAAATGGACTGGTGGAGAGAGTAAATCGAACAATTTTGTCGGTTATTGCAAAGATCTCCGAAAGCGATCCAACCAAGTGGTTTAAGGCAGTTCCAGAAGTATAGAGAGCTGTAAATTCTTAAACGCATACAACGACAAAAAAATTGCCGTTCGAGCTCATGTTTGGTGTGAAGATGAACAATAAACCAGCAGATCGCTTGATACAGTTACTTGAAGAAGAGATGTTCCAACGCTTTGATGAAGAACGCCAACTAATGAGGCAGAACGCGAAAGCTGAAATTATACAAGCGCAGAAGTCTTATAAGAAGCGCTTTGACAGTAAAAGATAGCCAGAGGCCGGCTATCAGGTTGGAGACTCAGTCGCAGGACTCAGTTTGTCGCAGGAAAAAAACTGTCCAGCGAATATGTAGGTCCTTATGAGGTGACGCAAGTGAAGAGACATGGTAGATACGACGTAATGAAAGCAGCGGATGTCAAAGAGCCTACAAATACTTCAACCAGTTGCGACTATATTAAAATGTGGTGCTATATTAAGGACAACGAATACGATTTATCATCTGGGACAGATGAATGATCAGGAATATCCGAATGCAAGGTACGATGGAGGGTTACAGAGGTTTAACAGCATCAAGCGGACAGATGATCATGAACAGCAGAGTTTAACAGCAGAACAACAGAGAGTACAGCAGACAGCAGAATAGAAGAGCACAGGAGAGAGACACAGTTGAAGTTGCAGAGTCGACGAAGCAGCAGTGAGGGAGAAAACAAGTGAACCGAAGCAGCAGATTAAGACTAGAATAATTGTAACTTTTCCAACTACTTTTAATTTAAAATAATCAATAAACTTAGTTCAGTAAACCCACTCAACTCACATGTATATAAAGTTTTGTCGCTCAGAGCAGCGACAGAACGGGAGAGCGTAGTGTGCACGTACCTATATACATTCATAAATATATACATGTATATGCAAAGGACATATATATATATAAGGCAAGCGCATAAGGCTTAGTAAAAATGCAGACGCGGCAAATCC
Organism: Drosophila willistoni; assembly: GCF_018902025.1. Lineage (NCBI taxonomy): Eukaryota > Metazoa > Arthropoda > Insecta > Diptera > Drosophilidae > Drosophila > Drosophila willistoni. The sequence goes on along the minus strand of NW_025814459.1, from coordinate 4,412,668 downwards.
CATGCTGCTGATTAGGCCATATGTATGTTTGTGCATAGTAACAAAGTGTAACTATGTTCGCATATGGTATTTGCGTGTTTATGTATAGTATTTTTAATATGGTACTTAGCATACTACTCTTCCCTTTTTTAAAAAAAAATGTAATATTATGGAGTTATTTCAATTATTCGATTTATAATAACTGTTATAATTATTACACATATAAATTCATAAAGTCATATGGTAAATATTTACGTTAGCTACTCCGGCCCAAACTACATAAATCTGGTAACAAACGAAAAATTCTACGAGTTAGACCCCAGTTGCGCCCTGGCGATTTATTTCGTAGTTTTTATGTAATTAACAAAAGAAAAATTATGTTTTTAGCGGGACTATAGCTAAAAGTAGCTATATCCGGTGTGTTGGAGGAGAACTCCTGAATTTAAAATTCATTAATTTAATTATTCTGAAATATTAACCTTTGTGTTAAATAGCTAAACTATCGATATATCGCAAGCTCAAAGAGAGTTCAATCTAGCATCACTGATGGCTCTCTTCTTGCGTTTCCCTTTACATTTTATGTTGTATTAGTCTCTCCCGTATCATATAAGAATTGAAGAATTTACTGTACCAAGAGAACTCGAATGCGACGGACGCAAAAATAAATGGAAAAATACTAACGTCGTCTAATCTGATTGTGGCAAGGGAAGTTTTGATTCATCGAATCCAAACGAGTAGCAGTTTATTAATATGGCCGAGAAATTGGCCAACATTTTGGCGACCGTGACAGGACCATAAACTTGCTGTTAAATAAGTTTTGGTTCAATTGCAACTAAGTTGGACTCGTTGTTTCATAACTTCTTAAGCTACCACAAGTTTCCGAAAAGGGATTGCAAGAGGCAATCAATCATCAAACACCCGTTGAGACATCTTGGAAGAAAAGTCGACATCATTAATGCATATATACCACATTAAACTCTCCACATACTGCAGTAAAGTCATTGGAATAAAACCGCAAGTATTCAATCAAACAATTACTGTACTCGCACATGTCCAATAAGAGAAAACCGAACAGTTATATTTTCGTCGTTTGTCATTCCACTCTTTACATATCGAACACAAACAAGCGTGAGTGCCTGCGCCAACTGTACATCAAAAAACAGTTAAGTTTGCGAACATACACGTATAACTATTCAACATTCGCGTTGGTTCTGCTACTTGGAGGTGTTGCTGATTTTTATTGAAGCATTATGGGGAAAGACGGTTTAAACACTCCCGTAAGCTCAAAGGGAACAGACAAACTAACAAATCTTAGATCCCAGCGGACTCAGTTTGAAAATCATATTCGAACTTTACATGAAAAGATTGCTACTAGCGACCAAGAAGATGCCGATACACTAGACTGCAGACTTAAAATACTTGAATCTCATTATAGGCAAATTACTCACATTCAAACACAAATTGAAAATTTGTACGTAATTGATAAAGAGCGCAGTAATTTAGATGAAATGTACATAAAAATCAAGGTACATTTATTGTCTCTTTTACAAAGGAAACGTTCAACGGGACCAGTAAACACATCGGATATGAGTTTTATGAGTTCTTCAATGTCTCCTACAGTGGTTCACAGTCAACGATTACCTAAACTGAAATTACCCAGTTTCGATGGCTCTATTCAGCCTTTAAGAGATTAAAATCGTCTTTCCTGAATCTAATTCACAACGAGACCCACATGCCAACAATTGATAAGTTCAATTATCTTCTCGAATGTTTGTCGGGACCTGCACTGGACATCGCGTCAAGGATTGTCCCTCACTCTCCCAGTGCAAGGTGTGCCGATCGGCTCATCATACGTTATTGCATCAATTCGCCTCCACCCCGATAAAAAACCTATCATCATCGATTCAATCTGTTAATCCAATAACTAATTCACAAAGCACTTCGTTATTAACGAACACTGATAAAAAGGGAATGCTTTCTACAGCATTGGTTCACATAATGGATAAGTCTGGCCAATTACATACTGTACGGGCACTTTTAGATTCATGTTCTGAACTTAATTTTATTACAGAAGAGACTGCCAAGCGGCTAAATCTGGATTGGACTCGTGTATCTCAAGAATTCAGCGGCATTACCGGAAGCAGTCAAGGCATTAAACACAATGCGTTTGCCACAATACGTTCTAGGCATTTATCATTTACGTGGTCCGCCAACTTTGCCGTCATTAAGAAAATTTGTGCTCAGCAACCTCACGAGCATATCGATACATCAAATTGGACCATACCTACGGATATCAATCTAGCCGATCCGTATTTCAACGAGCCCCACAAGATACACATTTTAATAAACACGAATGGGCTGTTTGCAGCAATCCTCGATGGTCAGCAAGGCTTGGGCAAAAACATGCCATATTTAATCAACACGGAATCCATATTCCGATAGTTGGTGGAAATTTGGAAACCAAACACGAAAGGCCTCGACAACAATGTTTATTGGTACACGTCAACCCATCACTTGATCTTCTAGTTAAAAGATTTTGGTAAATTGAAGACTGTAAGTTTGTTGGTAACCGATAAACCAAAGAAGAACAGGAATGCGAAAGCCATTTTTGTAAAAATGCAATTGTAAAATCGGATGGAAGACTCCAAGTTCGACTTCCATTTAAGGAACCCCCAGAGAAATTAGGATTATCCTACGACAACGCAGTACGGCGTTTCAAATCCTTAGAAAATCGTCTCGACCGCGACGATCAACTAAAAAAGGCATATGTAGATTTCATCAACGAGTATGTAAAACTTGGCCACATGTCTACCAAAACTGTCGCAAGCCACAACGAACCGCATTATTACATACCTCATCATTGCGTGTTGCGTCCGCAAAGCGTTACTACGAAACTAAGAGTTGTGTTTGATGCTTCGGCTAAAACATCATCGGGAAAATCATTAAATGAGCTGTTAATGATTGGCCCCACAATTCAACAAGACCTATTTATAACATTTTCATCATTTCGTCTGAACAGGTATGCACTTACAGGCGACATAGCCAAGATGTATTGCCAATTTGTCATAAATCCAAGAGACCGGAGATTTCAGCGCATTGTATGGCGACCAACAAAAACAGAAGAACTAAAAACTTACGAGCTCAACACCGTGACATATGGCATGTCAGCTGCACCCTTCTTAGCTATCAGAGGCGTTCACCATATTGCCGATTTGTACTCACATGATCATCCTATAGGAGCTAAAACATTACGCAACGACTTATATGTGGATGACTTGCTAACCGGAGCTGATTGCGTAACCGAGCTTCAACACATTAAAAATTATACAGTAGGCATCTTAGCACAGGCTGGATTGCATCTTACAAAATTAAGTAGCAACTGCAAGGAAATTACGAAAACTTCAGAGGACGAAGTATTTATCGCCATGGAAGATCAAGACACTACCAAAACTCTGGGAATGACGTGGATGCCCAGCAGTGACATCTTTACATTTCGATACATTTGTGACCACCAAGAACCATTTACCAAACTATCAATTCTTTCAGTAGTAGCAAGAATGTTTGACTTGCTGGGATTCATAAGTCCGGTCATTGTTCGGTGCAAAATTCTTATGCAAGACTTGACACTCAAGGGCCTAGATTGGGATGAGCCTGTCGATGGTCGAATTAAGGAAATATGGAAAGAACTTTTACAGGATCTTAAAGACTTATCATATCTACAAATACCACGATATGTGAACACATCAAAAACGTATCGATGCGAAATACACGGATTCGCTGACGTATCCGAAAGAACGTACGGATGCTGTCTTTATGTTCGATCAGAACTCCCGAGTGGAGTCAAAGTCACTTTACTTGTTGCGAAATCAAAGATAGCACCTACCAAGACACAGTCATTGCCTAAGTTAGAACTGTGCGGAGCATTGTTGCTCAGTCGGACTTGGCGCAAATTCGAAAGGACATTAAAATTATACATCGACAAGGTATACTTTTGGACCGATTCAAAAATTGTTCTGCAATGGCTGAAACATCATGCATCAACACTAAATTGTTTTGTAGCAAATAGAGTATCAGAGTTACAACAACACACGGAAGCTGAGTTTACGTCAAAATTGTTTAACTCAGACGTCATAAAACACATAAAAACAAATAGTTTCAATTAAAGGATTTAACTTTTGCTTTATTCCCCCTAGAGCTCCACACTTTGGCGGCCTCTGGGAAGCGTCAGTAAAATCAGCGAAGACACTGGCTCTGAAGAATATTTCAAACGCATCTCTTACTTTCGAGGAACTACTCACTGTGTTCTCGGATGTGGAAGCTATCCTTAATTCAAGGCCAATAGCACCCACTTCAGATGACCCCAACGATTTCAATGCTCTCACTCCTGGGCATTTGCTGATTGGAACCGAATTAACGTCAGTACCAGAATCATTACTTTACCATTCCACGGACCCTCCCGGAACGGAACTTCGGTATCTGGATAGATGGCAGCGAGTGACCTATTTGAAACAACAATTCTGGACACTGTGGGTACGGGATTATGTTCACAACTTACAACAACGCAGCAAATGGATTTACGGAAAAGCAAATGTGGCCTTGGGACAACTAGTTATAGTACATGAAGACAACGTGCCGGCTTAACATTGGCCTTTAGCAAGAGTAGTGTCTGTAAATGCCGGACCTGATGACACAATTCGAGTAGTCGAACTTAGGACTGCAAAAGGAATCTTCAAAAGGCCAATTCACAAGATCGCTCCGCTTCCAGAATCATTTATTTGAAAGTTGGTTCTTTCAACAGGGGGAGCATGTTGCAGGAGAACTCCTGAATTTAAATTCATTAATTTAATTATTATGAAATATTAACCTTTGGGTTAAATAGCTAAACTATCGATATATCGCAAGCTATCGTCTAATCTGATTGTGGCAAGGGAAGTTTTGATTCATCGAATCCAAAGGAGTAGCAGTTTATTAATATGGCCGAGAAATTGGCCAACACGGTGTTTAAGAATAAAGATCGTGTTCATCTGAAGCGGCTTCACCAAATCAGATGCACTAAAGAAAATATAATACAAGTGTACTTTTGTCACAAACAACTAACCTAGCATATGACTAGCATTACAATCAGCCACATATGTTGTGGAAAAATACTTGTAATTCTAAACTAACCCGAACGATCACAACGGCAGGATGTCAATTAGCCGACGCCGTGCCCAAAATAATAATAATTTTTTTGGGTGTGAGTCGTACCTTAATAAGATCTCCTAAGAACAATTGTTACCTCCTAGAGCCTAAGATTCCCTATATAAAGTCCGTACTTTTGTAAATAAAGTCAGTTCATATTGGAAAGAGATTTAGAGATTGAATCAGCTCCTTAAAGTCTGAATTCTTATGCAAGTGTAAATGCTACGATGAGCTATAGGTAGCAAAATAAAATAACTCTTGTTTTCCCCCACCAGTGGTAAGAGACAGAGTATAATATAAAAAGCAAAATATTGGTTACTAAATAAAAATTTCGTGCGACCGAGTTAAATAAAGGCAGTTTGGCTAGTCCAGTCAATGTACTGCAATAATTTCGGCGACGGTAAAAAATTTTTTACTTACGGAGTTGATGTGTGGCGTATTCGAAGCCCTAATATCGAAATTAAAAAAATAATAATTCTAGTGTATATATGCACTATATATCGTTAGTTGCAAAGAAAAGGCGAGACGAAATATAAGGAAACGGCGAGCTACCAGCAAACTATCGCTACCCATTGGCAGACAAGCAGCGGCATACAACTCTACTTGACGGACTACAGTGGCGAACGATGTCAACCACAGAATCATCAGATAAGATATCAATTAAAATATTTATAAGTACTTTTATTATTATATACTTTTATCGGTATCTTAATATATGCATAAGACAAAATGTTCTCCACCAAAACTGAAAAATTGTAAGCGAAGCAACACGAGTTGCATAAAAGGTTAACGAAGCTAGAAGAGTTAGATGCTAGTAAGTTTACTAGCAAGATTCTTAACGAAGTAAGTGAGATACAGAAGCTATGGATTAGTTACCATATCACTACTATTTCACAGATGGAAAGAATGAGGAAGGTTTAGATATGGCAGCCAGATTAATAGCCAAAAGAGAGTCTAGCATGCAGGGCACTGGTGATTCGGAAAACAGTGATGTTTCAAAAGTTGGATAATAGCAAAGTAGAGGCGCGCGGAAATGCGACCTCCAGTAATGAAAACGCCAATGTAAGCCAGGAGATATTTATGGATAGAGCCCGAAAGCTCCAGGAATATTTGGATAGGGTAACCAAAGATTTACGCACTATAGATAATTCAACAGAGACATGCATAATATATGTTAATAAGATCAATTATTTAAAATCCGCGTTAGAGTGGGAAGCAAGGAGCATGGTAGCTTATTTACTGTCACGTTCAACTTACAAATATAGTGACGTCTCGAAACTGTTAACAAAGCAGAATGAGAATAATGGGAGGGTATTTTCCGAACAATAAAGTCGGATCGTTTATTTACCGATGATAAACAATGAATCCGCATGTAAAAGAAGTGATTGGCATAGTTAATGGGTCAATACACTTAATTAAAATAAAAGCAAATTTGTCCTATGAAGTTGACGTACTATTCGCACAACTTTTACTAAGGAAGACGGAAAAAATGCAAATAGAGGATACAAGACTCTAAGAGCCTTTATTGATAATGGGTCACAGAGCACAATTTTGTCTGAAGAGGCGGTTCAAATATTAAAATTACCTAGAATTAAACAATATGCAGAAATAAGGGGCGTGACCTCAATAAAAGCCAATAAATCAAAATATAAGGTAAAAATAGATGTAAAGACGCGAAATCCCTGGAAAGGACATCTTAAGGTTGAGGCAATTGTGTTGCCAAAGTAAATGAAAGCTCTTCCATTAAAAAGGGTAAGCGTGGATATGTCAAAATGGCAATCCTACGTACTAGCTGATCGTTCTTTTAATAAAAATGGTAAGAATAAAACGTAAACGTAAACGTATATACCCAAATCTTAAAAGGGGGAGTTACAAAAATTGATGGGCTACTAGGCCAAAATACTCAATTTGGTGGGATCGTCTCGGGATGCACCGAATCGAAAAAATGTAAATCTGTAGTGGCAACAACAATAGATGCCACAGGTTTTGAACAATGTTGGGAGAAGAACCTATCAGCGAAATGTCAAAACAGTGGAGCAAAAGCCACAATGGCTTAAATCGAAAGGTAGGAGTAGTTGGTACTTAAAGTTTTCACCATATAAAAAGGCTAGAAGTCAACACAGTAATACACTCCAGGAGTTGGTAGATATCCCGAAACAGAAATTGTTAAGCATTGGGCGATATTAGTAATTTGCCAAATATAATATAAAATTCAGTAGAAGCTAATTTAGTAAACCATAGGGCAGAATACAAAAGAATAACAAGTCAGATAAACATAAATATAACATTTTTTGACTTAACGAGCAGGAAGTTTTTCTTATGTTTCTTTACTAAAATTTGTTTATTTAATTATACATTTAATATAACAGCTTCTGCTCTCTGACGTGACGGTCGTGTTTTTGCATAGCTCCTGAGTTTTTATTAATATTTATTGTTTTCTCTCAGTTTTTAATTGTGCTTAGTTTTTTTACGCATTCACTGGTGTTGTTCGCTTGACACCCTTGTGTTTTATTTCCATAATTCGACAAATTAAATAGTTTAAACAGTTTTTCTGTTTCGTGATTAGTGTTTGGTGCATTTAATTTTTTTCTTTTTATTTTTTTCTCTCTCGTCATTGCTTCTGCAGTTGCTCCCCTCATCGCCCCCATCATACCATCAGTGCTAGTGGCTTTGTTGTTCTATCTGCTTTGTGCTTGTGCTCAGCTTCTCTGCCGCGTAATCACTTTTGTAAGCTCGGCTTATAGCTGTTCTTGCACTCTCTCTTGTGCTGTGCACTCTAGCTGTGCTCTTTGTTTTTTTTGTAATTATTGATTTCTTATCGATAATTATCTTTGTGCTGTGTATTCAAATTTTTCTATTTATTCTTATATATATAAATTTATTTAATTTTTTTTTTGCCTTGTGTTTCTTTTGGCTTTATAATGGCTTGTTGTCTACCTACTTGTACCTACAACTAATAACGTCTAGTCTTTACATTCATTATCAAAATGTAAGAGGACTTCTTACCAAGCTCTCGAACCTGTTCTGTGATAGCCAAACCTTTCGGCTAACGTATTAGCTTTTTCAAAAAACTGCTAACGTCTAGTCTTTGCATTCATTATCAAAATGGAAGAGGACTCTTACCAAGCTCTCGAAACTGTTGTGTGATAGGCAAACCTTTTCGGCTGACATATTAGCTTTTTCTGAAACTTGGCTCAACTCCTCTGTGTTGGATAACGAAATTCTTTCTAATAACTTTATTTCTTATAGGCTTGATCGTGTTGGTCGTCGTGGCGGTGGAGTACTCATTGCTGTTAACTCGAATCTGTGTTCAAGTGTTGTGCCGATTGATCTGCCCTTAGGTGTTGAGTTTATTTGCGTCGAAGTTACATGTTCCAACTTTAGCTTATATATTTCTTGTTCATATATTCCTCCAGCTTCTGATATAGTGACCTATATGCATCATGCTGATGCTTTGCAAACTATTTTTAATCGTCTTAAAGATCTCGTTTTTTTTATAGTTTTAGGTGATTTCAACTTGCCTAATATTTCTTGGCTTGTTGATGATAATCTATCTTTCTTAATTCCTTCATCTCAACATGTTTTTCTTGATAGCCTACTTGAATGTCCGCTATATCAGTTGAATTCTTTCCTTAACTCTTCTAAAAGAATCCTTGATCTTGTTTTTGTCTCTGATCCCACTGTTAGTGCTGTATCCCGAACACAGCCCCTAGTGAAACCTGAAGATCCCTATCACCCTACCATTGAACTTACTATTTCTTACAATTCCGTTACTAATTCATTTAAAAACAACGCAAATTCTCGTCGTAGATGTTTTCGTAAAACAAATTTCAATCTTCTTAATAGCCTTATTTTCTCTTTTGATTGGTCATTTCTATTTGAATGCTGCGATATAGATCGTGCAGTGACGTTTTTCTATTCTGCTCTTAATTCTCTAATTGATAGTTGCGTTCCTTATGTGAATGTCTCTACCGTCTCCAGCGCGCCAGTCTGGTTCACACGTAGGCTCTCTAATCTCCGTAACATTAAATCGAGATATTTTAAAAGATTTAAAAAAACTGGTTCGAGACTTGACTATGCAAATTACTGTATAGCCAAATCTCAATTTTGTCTTTTAAACACTCAATGATTTTATAACTTTGTTAATTCCAAAAGACGCTCTAATGTACTACCCTCCACCTTCAGACTTAATGACCAGACTGCTGATAATGATTCAGATATTGCAGATCTGTTAGCACCCTATCCCTTTTCAATCCCACATTTAAATTTTATGTTTTTTCCTAGTATTACTGAAGACTGTATTATCTCTAGCTTGTCATCTATGACGTCTTCCTTCGTTCCCGGTCCTGATAATATACCTAGTTGCATCCTTAAAATGTGCTCGAATTCCCTATCTAAGCCTTTATCTCGGTTATTCTTTATATCGAGTGAGACTTGTACCTTTCCCGATATTTGGAAGGAGTCTATTATTATTCCGCTTTTTAAAAAGGGTAGCAAATAGGATGTTTCTAACTACCGTGGCATTAGAAACTTTCGGCAATACCAAAGCTGTTTGAGAAAATTATTACTTCTTCCCTTCAACACCTATCCAGATCCACTATTTCTCCTAGTCAGAATGGATTCATGAAAGGTCGTTCGTCGCTTACTAACCTTTTAGAATTGACTACCCTTGTACACCATGGCTTCCGTAAAAAGTGTCAAGCTGATGTTATTTATACAGACTTTAGTAAGGTTTTCGATACGGTTGATCATTCTATGCTTCTCGCGAAACTTAACATAATGGGTTTTTCCCCAAAACTGTTGGCTTGGTTAAAGTCGTATCTTATTGGCAGAACCCAAAAGATGTCTTTTCGTTCATCGATATCTAAAACTGTTCGAGTTACGTCAGGTGTACCCCAAGGCAGTCATCTGGGCCCCCTGTTATTTACACTGTTTATAAATGATTTGCCTTTGGCCTTGGCTCATTCACGCGTGCTCATGTTTGCGGATGACGTCAAGATTTGTTATTCCTATAATGATCCTTCTTTCCAACAGTACTTGCAATCAGATCTCGATGCGTTCTGTGATTGGTGCCACGTTAATAAATTACACCTTAATGCCTCTAAGTGTTCTTCTATGACTTTAAGTCGTTTGTCTCCGTTCCTAGCTCATTACTCTGTTAAGTCTGTTCTGTTAGATTGTGTACCATCGCTTAAAGACTTAGGCGTTATGTTTGACCCAAAACTTTCATTTAATGTTCATATTTCTTCTATTGTCAATAGAGCATGCAGCCTTCTTGGCTTCATTAAACGTTGGGCCAAAGAATTTGATGATCCCTATGTAACAAAGGTTTTATACACTTCGTTAGTTCGCCCTACTCTAGAATATTGCTCACCAGTGTGGAATCCGCAATATGATGTTCACCAGCGTAGTATTGAATCGGTACAGAAGCAATTCCTTAAGTTTGCGTTACGCGGTCTTAATTGGGACCCGAGTCTTCGCCTACCTTCTTATTCTAGCAGACTTCTTCTTATTAATCTTCCTTTACTTTACAACCGTAGGCTCGTTTTTGGCATTCTCTTTCTCCATAAACTAGTCAACGGCGAAGTCATTTCTACTAATTTACTAGATACGCTATATTTTTGTGTTCCCTCACGTCGGACCAGAAACTTTTTTCCTATTCACCTTAGTAGATGTCTGACTAACTACTCTCTTCCCGAACCTTTTCGTGTTCTTTGCCAATCTTTTAACAACCTTTCTCACCTAATTTCTCCTCATCTTTCTGTCACTTCTCCTCGCGCTATACTTTTTAATCATCTACAGCGAAACCAATAATAATATTCTGGACTTGGATTGGTTGCAACTCATTCCTGACCACATTGGCTGTGAATCGGGGCATAGCTGGCACCTTGTGCAAATAAAACACCTCCACCGGGTCGGAGATGTTTAGTTGTGTATATAGCTATGCTATCTTTTTCAATTAATTACTATCTGTCTTTAGCTTAAGCTTTTTCGTCGACTGCTGTGTTAGTTGACGTAAATAAATAAATAAATAAATAAATAATCGTTAAAGCAATTTAATATAGGTTTGCTAGAGTTAAAGTTCCATCATGTAGCTGGTCTTGCTGCTTTAACAATAATTATTATCACTCTAATGATAATAATTTCTAATTTGTTTAAAACAACTCAATAAAAGTAAAAGAATCCCAATCGAACCATTTGGCGGCACCTCGCAGAATGTTTAAGAATAAACATCGTGTTCATCTGAAGCGCCTTCACCAAATCAGATGCACTAAAGAAAATATAATTCAACTGTACTTTTGTCGCAAACAACGAACCTAGTATATGACTAGAATTACCATCAGCCACACACGTTGTGGAAAAACACTTGTAATTCTAAACTAACCCGAACGATCATCACGGCAGGATGTCAAGTGGATGACGCCGTGCCCAAAATAATAATAGTTTTTCCACCCCCGAATACGTGGGTGTGTGTCGTACTAGAATAAGATCTCCTAGGAACAATTGGCAAATTGCCTCCTAGAGCCTAAGATTCCCTATATAAAGTCCGTACTTTTATAAATAAAATCAGTTCATATTTTGAATTCAATGAATGAAGATTGGGTTATTTTCCTTCTCCCTGGAATCCCTCTTCATCCGGCTAAAAGAAGCTGTCAAATTTTGAGATAGTGTTGGCATATGCCAAATATCGGAGGTTTTTTTTCAAGAGCAGCCGAATATTCATAAATTTTATAATTTATTGTAAAGTATTTGGCTGCCAGGGCGGTCAAACAACGCGCCAATTAAAAACAGCGTTTGCCAACCCTGAAATCTAACTTTAGTCGATTTTTTCACTTTTCAACACTGATATCTCGAGTAGCTAGTAAGTAAATATTTACCTAATTTTTTAGATATACATATGTTTTTGTTATTTGTAATTTTCACTATATGTAAATGGAAAACAGAATAAAAAAATTTTTTTTTCGAATTTTCGTGTAAAAAGGTAAAATTTGTTTGGTGAAGAGATAAGAAAAAATATCGTTGTATTAATTTATGAAATTATGTTTGTGGTTGATCAGGCCAATTCAGTGAAATCTTCTTTTTTTTCAAATAGTAATTTTTTTAATCTATCCTTATAAACTTTTTGATTCTTATAACTGTTATTTTTAATAATTAGGGTTTCCTTATCTAAATAAACCGGGTCTAGTTTATGCCCTGCTTCGTTTCTTATCATTACTTTATCTCGTACACTTAATTCAAAATTCTTGTTTTTTTCATCATATAATAATTTGCTATAAACCTTGGCTTTGTCTAACATAACTCTAGCTAAATTGTATGCCATTCCTAATCTAAACTTTACTTCCTTAGAATAGTCATCTAAATTGTAAATAGGATCTACTTGATCTATTTTATTAAAATCTATGATCTGCTTTGGTAATATGCCAAGTATGAGTTCGTATGGACAATACTCATGCGTTGATGCTGGAGTCGTGTTGGTTCAGTAAGTGAAATACTGAATCCAAATATCCCAATCAGTTTTGTCTGCAGAAATATATGAGCGAATGTTTGATGTTTGATGACTTCGTTCTATTGTCCCCAATGTTTGGTGGTGATATGCAGTAGAGGTGAGATTCTTGATCTTGATGTACGTCTTAATTGGACCGTACTTGAGTATGAAGTCTTGAAAAATTGTTTTTGTTACATTGTTTGCGCTTTTACTTTTGATATATATTTGACATATTAGTGTGACTATATATTCGTTGGCTCCTATTGGTTCCCGTTGGTTCCTATTTATACCAATTGTATCTACTATCGCGATGCGAGAAAGCAATAGAAAAGCGATTCTGAATCGCTTTATCGCTTCATCCAGCTGAGCTTAAAAAACAGTTGGTTTTTCGTTGAAAAATGTTTTTGCGCAACTCAAGCTTTAATAACAGTTTGATGCAAACACTTTATATTTTTGTGTATTTGCTTTCAAATGCAATTAAACAGTCCAACGAAGCAAATGCTAAAATGAGTTCGAGTGGGAACATAAATGTTGAGAACTTAATAACGGAAATTTTTTGTCGTTCTGTTTTGTGGGACCAAATATGTAAAAATTACCACAATCGGCTGGTGGTTGAAAAGAATTGGAAAGAGATTGAGAAAAGTCTCCAAGTACCAAGTAAGTTTTGCTTATATTATATTTGTGGATTTTTAATATCAAAGCCTATTTGTACACATAAAACTGCAAAAGGCATCACGAACAAGTTGTCCAGATCTGTAACTTGTTGGGTGAAATAACTCTTCACTTCCATTATTTTTATTGCTTGTGTGTGTGTCTTGATTGACATTGGGACTTCCCTCGAGGTCAATAATTGCATTATGCAGAATACAAATTGCCTTTACAATAATGTCGACGAAATCTGGATCGGTTTCAATTGGCTTCCAGAGCAAACGCCATTTGGAAGTCATAATGCCAAAAGCACATTCAATGCACCTGCGAGCTCGGGAGAGACGCTTGTTGAAATACTCTCTTTCAGCATTAATAGTGCGGCTTGAGTATGGCCTTAACAGAGTTTCCAATAGCGGATATGCTTCATCGCCTACAAAAACGTAGGGCATTTTAATACTTGATCCAGGCAAATTAGTATCTGGAGGCATAAATTGTCGAGATTTAAGTTGACGATAAAACTGTGATGCATTAAAAGTGCCACCATCACTTTGTTTTCCATATCCTCCAACTTCAATTGCAATAAATTTGCAGTTTGAATCAGCCACTCCTTGAAGAACAACAGAAAAAAATTTTTTGTAATTGTAGAACATGGATTCAGAATGAGGTGGACACTGAATACGAATGTGTTTTCCGTCAATAGCCCCAGCACAATTTGGGAAGTTCCACAATTTCCAAAAGTCATCAGCTATCTCGGTAATCATTTCTTTTGAAGGCTGTGGCATATGCTTTGGCTGCAACTCCTCCCAAAGTGCCTTGACTGTTTCCTTTACAATAACGGAGACTGTAGTCCTTCCAATTTTAAATAAATACGACAATGAAGTAAACGAAGCCCCCGTTGCTAAATATCTGCAATTGGTTAATTTTATTTACATAATTAAATTTTTTGATTAACCTTCAGGAGACTGTTGGAAAAAAAATGGAAAAATCTTCGGGACCAATTTCGAAATGAGAAAATGCCAACAGAAAAGTCAGGAGACTGTGCACCTGATGCTGGCATCTATACCTCCTGGCCTCATTTTGAGTCCCTTCTATTTTTAAAAGACCAAATGAAGCCCAGGCAAACGTGTGGAAAATTTGGAGGCCAGCTTCTCCAATAAAAGTTTCTGTGTTCCAGAGTTGGAAAATTCGCTGGACAAAGAATTATCCGACAATTTGGCTGAGCTGTGTGACACAGATGAGGAAGAGAATTTAAAAAAAAAAAAAATAAAAAAATAAAATTAAGTATGCCTTCTCAACTGCAGTCCATTGAGAAAAATTTGTCCAGCACTTTTCCAGTTTTGAAAGAATCTTCGTCAAAATATAATCGAATGTATTGATCGACATTCGAGTATAATTGAAAAATTTGTCAGGATACTGCCTTAAATTTTTATACAAACTATTAAACTCTTCTTTTAAACGGTTTCTATTCAGTGGATGGATCCCGGTGGTTTTTATTTATTACAACATTTATAACTGCTACTGACGCAAAAAAATCTTCGTCTTAATCCATGACGACGTTTCTAGCTTTGCGGAAAGCTTTCACTCTGCCATGTCGTCGCTTTGCAGATCGCTACGATAATTATCGCTTGTAGCATCGCATCGCTTATCGCGGCCACTCTGACAACAGCCTAAGGTATTTACTGGCATCTAGGTAAGGGTCAATAGAGTTTTTGTGTGTGTCGTTGTTTAAGAGCTCTGGCATTTTTGACATCTACGTAGATGTTGTAGTGTCTTCCACTATGACCTCCTTCAATTAGATCATCATGAGAGGTAGACAAAATTTTTTGTATCTCTTTTCCATCTTTTAATTGGGTCACCGGCTGGAGTAGCGCTCTTCCAATGATTTTAATAATTTATTGCCCATATATCGAAAAGTATCTATGTGGGATTTTACCTTATCCCGGTTTATTTATTTCAATATTATTAAAGGATGTGATTTCCTTATTTAGCCTTATTTTATTAACAATGTTTCTTTGTGTTAAGAATACATATATTTTATATTATTTAAATGGCCTTAGTGATAATTTGGGTGCGCGATGTGATCGAGGCGAGAGTACGATTGCGAGTGCTTTTTGAATCAACGCTTCTCTTTATTTGCAAATGAGTGAGTCGACCAGATAGGTACGGCCGCTGCGTGTCGTTCTGTCTCGCTCACTAGCTACTGCCCGATTGCCATGATTATGCCCGCCTGACACTTCATTTCCTACAATCGGCTGTCCTGACAAGTCATTCGACCCGAATGATCCTAGCCAAGGCATCATAAACTCAGCCACTGTTGAGGTCTTACAAGATCCTGCACCATCGCCAACTTTCTCAACGTCGTATTGACTGTGCCTAGTCACTTTCGTGACATTATATGGTCATAAGTATTTACCTCTCAACTTTAGGCCTGTCCCATACTGCGTACGTTTCCATTTCCTGTTTTTGTCAAATGTCCTTTTTAATTTTGGAATATAATACGATTTTTCAACGATATTCTGAGTCTTTCTAGCCCCAAAATGTCCTTGTTTGTGTGCAATCTGTATTATTTCTTTTTCCATCTGCGAGGGAACGACAATAAGTTCTTGATTGCGGTCCTTTAGTCCAATCATCCGATATAAACGGCTCAAAGCATCCACATGCCGCATCTTTGAACCTGAACGATGTTCAATCTGATAATCGAAATCTTGTAGGTACATTGCCCAACGTGCTACACGTGACGGAACCTCTTTCTTTTTCATTGTCATCGTGAACGCATTACATTCTGTAACAATCTTAAATCTCAATCCTAACACATATACACGCCACTTTATTAATGCTCCAATAACTGCTAAAACCTCAAGTTCATATGAATCATACTTCTCTTCGCAAGGTTTAGTTTTCCGACTCATATATTGTACCGGATGAAATAAACCATCTTCTGAATCTTTCTGTAAAAGCGCAGCTCCGAAACCGTGTTTCGAGGCATCAGTGTGAATCTCAGTCTCTAGCTTAGGATTGTATAACTGTTAACCCCAAAAATCGTTGAACTGACTTCTTATCATGTGGGATCGGGAATCTTGAAACGGCATCAGTCTTCTCCTTACTTGGCTTAATACTTCCATTTTCAACTATATAGCCCAAAAAATTTACTTTACTCTGCAGTATCTGACATTTCTTCCAGTTTATTCTCAACCCATTTTCCGCTGCTATTTTCAACACCCTTTTAAGTTTAATTAGACCATCATTCGCGCTAACACTTGGTATAATTATATCGTCCATATACACTGCATCTCCATTTTTCACTGATTCTCTCATTACTGCCATTATAAATCTTGTAAAAACTGCTGGAGAGTTGGAAATTCCGAATGGTACATATAGAAATTCATAGTGACCATTCTGAGTTACGAATGCTGTGTACTTCTGAGATTTTTCCTCAACAGGAACATGGAAAACCCCGTTTGTTAGATCTAGAGTTGTATAAACTAACGCACTTTGAAGTTTTTCTAATACGGTATCCATCTGTGGCATAGCAAAATTATCTCGGACCACTTTCTCATTTAGCTTTCTGTAATCGCAGCACAAACGCTTTTTCCCATTCTTCTTTGTTACAAGTGCAACAGGCGAAGCATATTCGGAAAAACTTGGCCTTATTATCTTCTCCTCCAACCATTCTTGTACTGTACTATCAACCATTTTCTGATCAGACTCTGCTAGACGCCTGGGATGCTGATAAACTGGCAACTCATCCGTTAGTACAATCTTCATTTCTATAGGAGTGTTTGTATTTCTAATAGGTTTGTAACTTTTAATCAACTTCTTGACTTCACTAGCGATGTCTGCACTGATATGTGACAAGTCACTCTTGATTTCCACTTCATTCTGTTCTGCACTGTGCATACACATACTTTCAAATTCCTTAAACAACTCAGCACAAGATTTATTCGCGTTACACAGTGATTCTTTTCCCTTGATGCTCACAAACTTTGTATCTTTCTTTGTAACAACCAAATCGACGTGATCTAATATAGTTCTACCCAAAATTGCCTCGTATGCCATGTCTTCATCAGGAACGATATGAAACTCGACTTCCATCTCAATGCCATCTATCTTGACACTTATGCTAAAACTACCAAAGGTCATCACATGACTTCCACCAATGCTTGTAAGGCTCTTCGAATATCCTGTTAATTATTTAATTCCAAGTTCGACAAACACGCTTTTACGTATGAGACTCAAATTTGCTCCTGTATCAATTAGACCGTTGAACTTAATCGACTTATAAGTTACTTCTTTCAACTCCAAACCCGAATCAGTAAATTTACCTGATGCTTTTACTAATTTGTCATCTACAACATTTGTACTTTCAACTTTGGTGGTATCTTTTCTCTTACATTCAAATGAGCGATGGCCTGTTTTGCCACATTTAAAACAAGTAAACGTTTTCTTGTTACAGTCTCTCATCATGTGTGAAGGATCACCACACTTAAAACATTTGCGATCACCTTTTGTTATCGAACTCTTCTCTCTATTATCTCTACCTTGCTTGTGAAAAGATAACTCCAATGTTGTTTTCTTTGAGGACTTCCTAGGATCATAGGATTTGAAGTACGTCTCTATTTGAACTTTCAACCCATCCACTGTTCTGGCTTGATACAATAATGCCTTATTTGCTCTCAGGTCTGGTATACCTTCTACGAAATACTCGATTAAACTTTCGTCATCCAAATCGATCGGCTTTGCGATTTCCATTAACGAATACAAAAACTCATACAAATTCTCACCTCTCTTCAACTGTCGATTGCTTAGTCTTTTATGAACTTCGGCTGATGAAACCTTTACTCTGAATTCGTTTTTCAAAGCTACTTTCAGGGACTCCCAACTACAAATATCTCTCTTACTACGTATAAACGACAATGCAGCTCCCTTTAACAATTGTTTTGCATACACAAAAAGCTGTAACTGACTCCACTGTACGGTTAAAGCGCATTCTTCTAGCTCCCTAGTCCATTGTACAACATCAATCGCCCATCTGTGTTCGGGACTTCTCGAACTGTTCTAGCCGAGGCGAAATCTGCCTCCTGCCCGTCATTCTCGGTTTTTATTAGATCGTAATGAGCGAGTAGACGCGATTGCAGCTCTGCTTTAAGGCCTGTAGTCTCTAGCCCTAACTCTCTCAATTTAATGCGTAACTCTTCAATACGCAAAGTTAGAATCTCACCTCGATCCATTTCACACAATTACAGGTATAATGCTTAACAAGTTTGCTATATTAATGTATAGTTGGTATCAATCAATCAAATTTGTTACGACTTAGCAAAATTTACACACTATGTTAATGTAGCTCAAATTGTGGTAGGTTATGGTTAAATTCAGACGATTCTTAGAAATGTGCTCTCTGCAGCTCGCATCAAGTTCGTCAATATTTCTGCCACCGGTCTGGTTTCGTCGTGCAATCAAAGTAACTCACACTCAAAAGAATATTTAAACAGCTCACCCAACTATAGTCGTCCTGCTCTATGGAACCACTTAATATCGCTGTAGCAACTCACTCAGCCTTCTTATAGATGTTCGGTTCGTTTTTTGTTGCCACTCACTCTGCTGTCGCTACTCACTCGGCTGTTTTCCACAGCCAGTCGTTCTCTTGGTCTCTCTTTGTCTGCTTCCACACCAACTATCTCAACTTCGTGTCTGCTGGCTTTGCGTTTGGACTTGTCGTCGTCGTCTGCTTCTTGTAACGGTTTGTGTTGTCCGCTCTCTTTGTCTGCTTCCACACCAATTATCTCAACTTTGTGTCCGCTGTCTGCTTCCACAGTAAACACTGGTTATCATCAACTTCGTGTCTGCTGTCTGCTCTCTCCGTCTGTCTGCTTCCACAGTGAACACTAATTATCATCAACTTTGAGTCCGCTGTCTGCTTCCACAGTAAACACTAATTATTATCAACTTCGTGTCCGCTGTCTGCTTCCACAGTAAACACTGGTTATCATCAACTTCGTGTCTGCTGTCTGCTCTCTCCGTCTGTCTGCTTCCACAGTGAACACTAATTATCATCAACTATGTGTCAGCTGTCTGCTTCGACAGTAAACACTGTTTATCATCAACTTCGTGTCTGCTGTCTGCTCTCTATTTTCCTCTCGAGTCACCACCGTTCTCGTGCCGCTCTCAACTTCAGTCGCCGACTTTTTGTCTAAACGGCGCCAAAATTCTTAGTGACGCTCTACTTGCATCGTCCGACCGCTCACCGTCTCACCGTCCACTCGCCGCCTCTCGTACAGTCGCACCAACTTCCACTAATTTTTGAACTTGTAGTGGTTGCTTCTTGTGAAATTCGTTCGCCAACAACCTTGATTTTGTATATATATTACACGTTAATGCATGCAATTTTAACAGCTTTCTGTTCACTTGCGAACTTCACACACACACACAAATTTCACTAATTGTCTTGGGCCAGAAATCTCGGTTGAGCCCCCAGTTTGTGGGATTTTACTTTATTAAGTTAAGAATACATATATTTTATATTATTTAAATGGCCTTAGTGATAATTTGGGTGCGCGATGTGATCGAGGCGAGAGTACGATTGCGAGTGCTTTTTGAATCAACGCTTCTCTTTATTTGCAAATGAGTGAGTCGACCAGATAGGTACGGCCGCTGCGTGTCGTTCTGTCTCCCTCAGTAGCTACTGCCCGATTGCCATGATTATGCCCGTCTGACACTTCATTTCCTACATCTATTGAAATTGATTCAAAGATCTCTTCGCTTGGTGCCACTTTGAGTTGTCTGATTTTTAATATACCGTCTATTTTTTCGAGCCTTTGTTAAGATGACCTTAATGAAGAATTTCATTAACATATATATAGTTAACGTCAATTCTTGCGATAAATTTATTTCCACGTTTAAATAAGCAAGGTTTATTTAGGTTCTGTTATGCGCAAGGTCACTATTTTCCGTACTTCATTATTTGTAATGACTTCATGTACGTTGGGCTTTGATACACTTTTATGACTTTGCCAAGGCAAAAGTAAATTATTTTCAAGTGCAAAGCTTTTTTCTTGTCTACTTTGTCTCTTGGTAGTTACTTTCAGGACTTTATCTTAAATGTCTTGTAATTCGGATATTGTAATCCTAGACAGGCCATCTACGACGACATTGTCTTTTTCCTTAAGGTATTCTATATGGTCGGAAATGTGTTATAGCCCAATGAACTGCTGCTAACTCTTGTTCTGTTGTAGATTTGTTGCTTTCACTTTTGGTGAATCAGCGTGAAGCATATGCAACTGGAAGTTGTTTATCTCCATATTTTTGTGTTAGGGTAGCTTCACAGGCGTATATACTTGCATCTGGAGTTATGCAAAATTCTTTATCGAAATATGGGTATTTTATTAATGTGGCTTCCATTAGATTAAATTGAATGCATTTTGGCATTCATCGGACCATTGTGATGAATAATAAACCACTGTGTTTAATATCTGATAAGAAACTTCATTTTATTTTCACTGTAACTGCACTGAACTGTGCCTGCCACTGCTGGTATACTTCTTAATCGTTCGCTTGCTTGTTTATTACTAAATTTTGATTCTTACGCAACAACGTAAGACACATACCTAGGTTTATATATAGAGAGAGAGAAAGCACCAGACTGGCGCCAAAAAAATTCCAAAAAAACTTATAAAATACAAAAACAAAAGCTTTGTAAGATGTGCAAGATCATTCATGAGACTTAGAGTTTGAAAATACGTAGGAATGTAAATGAAATGACAATTGGTTCCTCAACATCTGGCCCCCATCTTGAAACTCCGGTTCTGAATCCGGCTGCAATCTTCGTAATAAGGCGAGTGACTTCTCCTGATTTGGTGAGAATCTAAACTGCTCGAACGAGCAGAGAGCCATGCCGATGGAGGCGCTTTAAAGTTCTTGATCAGTATAAGATTACCGCACACAATGTTTGGTAACTTCGTGGTCCATTTCATTGCCTTCCACCTTCTCTTTCATCATAAATCAAAGTTAATTCACTCGGTAGCATGCCTCGTGATTCACAATACGCAGGATTTTCAAGCGCATACCAGGTTCTAATAGTAGAGCTCGGCAAAGTTCCAATCAACGATTTCTGCTTTAATGGTGAAACTCTTGCTTTAGCTGAAATGAGTGTCACTCCGATGCTTCCATCTAGGTGTGGCACACGGTTGTAAAGGACAGCAGAGTTAGCCTTTAACGAAGTATCTGAAAGTCGACGCAGTACGATGTCATCGGGTTTGTTTTCCACAAATCGCGATATCTTCAGGTTCCTTAACGTAAAAAATTCCTTTCTAAATGTTTGCCATAAGTGCGCTTGCTTCCTTGGCAGTTCCGAGTCCCAATCCAGATTTTCTGAAGCAGGATTTTAAACTTGATCACCACTGGCGCCTGGGTCAAATATGCTTGCCGTGTCAGACAGTGTAACGATCTTTTTTCGTCCTTCGGGATATTTACAATATCTCTTGGGCTAGGTTCGGCACAACAAATTTATTTTGTGCCCCGGTGAAATTAAAAACACGTTTGATTTCAGTTGCTAATGCTTATACGTATGTTTATTCAAAATCATTAGTGGGCTCGGTTGTATATGACGGTTTCTCTACGGTAGTTCTGGACTTGGACAGCGTTGGTGAGTCTCTTCGAATCCCTCGTCGTCCCTTCTTGCCTTCCTCTTGTTCCTGTAGCCGTTGCTGGTTATTGTGTCGGTCTGTATCGTGTGCTTGATTTGTGCTCCACACCTCTGCACCCCTTTCGCTATACTCTTCTTGGCTTTTGCTTTATGGCTTTGGGACGAATCCCGTAGCTATTATCACGAAGCAGGATGTTCCTCAGCAATTGGTACTCGTCAGGATATATAGATCCTGGAATTTCGGCAGTAGGATATATCCTCGTGCCTACCACTGACTTTGGATACTCCTGGAAATGCTTGGCTTCTCTCCAATTTACTCTAGCTTGGGTACGGTGTTTGTTATCCTTATTTAAGGACTTGTTGCTATCGGGTGAACTGTACAGGTTACTCGTAAGGCCTGCATAGTTCCTAGTTTTTCTGTTGCTCCTTGTGTTTCCTTGATAAGTTCTTAAGGTTACTCGTAAGGCCTTAATTACTTGTTACTTGATCACGACTTGATGACTTGATGATTACTCTGATTTGTGCCGCCTTTATATAGGCATCTCCTCTGGCCTCAGGCACTGGCTGGTGTAATACCGCTATACAGCTGGTAATTTTCCATCGGCCGTCCACTTTCACCCACGCATCCACTTGTTGCCATGCGTGGTGAAAGTCCCGTATTCCTGACGCATATGTGTCCACTTTCTTTGTGGCTGTGCGCCCATTTATTTCCTTGTCCTTGTCTAGCTCCCTTGCATCTATGTGCTTCCATCACTTTCACCCATTGGCGTCGCCTTTCTATTGGCCGCCCATCGTATCCCGTTGACTTTCTCTGCTTTCTTTCTCTGTCAGCGCTGCCGTCGCCCGTCGCTCCCTTTGATCCACTCGTCATACCCAATTTCGCCCATATTCGCTCCATATTATATTTATATACATATATACTAATTGTATTAACTTAAACTATTGTTTAATAATAATTAGCCTGATTAATTTAATATACAACATCGTTTAATTTCCCATGCAATGCACTTTCATACGCATATCGTATCTATTAGATAGAGGGCTTCCCCATTGTTCATCCCTCCCCCTTCGGTTCGCATATTCTCCTATCCAATCCACAAACCATTATCGTTTCATATAATGCATGCATGCCCCGCACCCGTCTCACGGGCTTGCTTGGCCCTCACTTTTGTTCTCTTTCGCTCACAAGATTTTTTTGCTGCTCGCAATCTAACTGCTTTCGTTCTCATGAGCGTGACGTAGGCAGAGAGCACCCTATTGGCCACCGGTATTCTCCCTTGCTGTCACTCACGCATGGTGTACGTGTGACGTGCGTGTATGCTTATTCAGCGTATACTCATAAGCCCAGTACGCTAATGCATGCATCTCTATATTTGCCTCTCTGTGCTCTTGATTTATCTTATGAGGCCAATGCACCCTTTTTGCATGCAATTATGCCCTCAAGCCCGGTTTCATTTACTCTTATACAGCCGATATTATGCATTATGCCTCCCACGCATCTTCCCGCTTGTACGAAATCGCCAGCGGTCGCATGCGGTTCGATCGGTCATGCTTTATCGTAAGTCATGGGTTCGAGCTGGTTCGATCGAGCCATGTTGGACTCGGTTGCCCATCGCATGTGTGTGCATATCGGTTTTTGCATTATGCTTCCCACGCATCTTCCCGCTTGTAGGAAATCGCCGGCGGTTGCGTGTGGTTCGACTGGCCACGTTTGATCGTAGACCACTTATATCGAATCGGTTCGATCCATCAGCAGCGGGTTCGGTCATATATCGTACGTTTGGATTGTGTCTCGGCTGTATCTTGTATCTGGTGCATCCTTTGCACCGTTTGATTGTGTTGCTGCTGGCTTATTGTGTGGGATATTATAGTTAATTATAATGTTCCTCACAACAGCACTTGTCGCTTAGTACAACTTATTTGTTCCGATAATGCAACCTTGTATGTTAGGACATCTTCTACAATGCAGCCCAAGCACCTTTGCTGCCATCCTTGAGAAATCAATCTCATTGCACTCGTTGCTGACAATTGGTTTACTATTCGAGACCCATTTGCATTGCTCCTGTGCCCATTTGTGCCCGTGACATAGGAAGTACTAGCTCGTCCTTAATGTTGAGCAGTTCCTATTCCTTCATGTCTCCTGTCAGTACGTCATCTACGTAGAAATCATCAAAAAGTATGCTAGCAGCCTGAGGTAACTCGTGTTTTTGATCAGCTGCAGAAAATATGAATCTGTGCATTCGAAAACGCACACAAACGTTGAACAGGTTGCGTTGTATACATGGTGTTGGAGGAGACGTCATCGTTAACTCAGATTTGTATGTATTACAATTTCTTTACCACTGTATTTGCATTAACATGTTCTAAAAGATTCTGTTACATAGCTCATGAAGAGCTTCTAACTCATGAAACCGAAATATAAAAATGGCTTCTTTCTGGAATTGGAAGAGAAGAAGACCTATTTTTCCTTAGTCCACTCCACATGCTATTGAGCATTGGAGTTTTGTACCAGCTGCAACTGGGCAGATCAAACACATGTGCCAATATGAAGAGCATCGTTAGGAGAAATGAACCGTTGAACACCACACGCAGCTTGGCACAAGAAGAAGATGTAGGCGAAAGTAAAATAAGAGAATATGTAATAAAGAGGGCTGGTGACTGCTTATGAGGCAACTTAAGGGTACATTTCTTGGGCAACTTCTCAGAAGGTGGAACAAACTTGAAGTGCGACAATAAATGTACGCTAGAGTCACACTTGTTAGACAGCTGTTTGGCCAGTTTGTTTAAAGAAAGAAACTTTAAACGAAGATCCCTATACATACGGCTAAAATCGAGCTGCTGGCTGGCACAAGATGGGCAAGTCCAGCGCATTAGGCCAAGCTCAGGCTTAGACACAGACAAACCAGAAAATTTGTCGTAGTCGCGGCCATTGAGGCCAGCACATTTTAGTTGAATAAGATTATCGCAAAGCCAACAAGATATTGCTCTATACTGATCATCAAAACGATCAGAATGCTTGCAAGTAGGTAGACAACAAGCCATTGAAAAGACAAAAGAAACACAAGGCAAAAAAAAATAAAAAAATTTATGTATATAAGAATATATAGAAAAATTTAAATACACCAAGCACAAAGATAATTATCGATAAAAAATCAATAATTAAAAATAAATAAAAGAGACAGCTAGAGTGCACAGCACAAGAGATAGTGCAAGAACAGTTATAAGCCGAGCTTTGAGAGGCGGCCTTACAAAAGTGATTACGAAGGAGAGAAGCTGAGCACAAGCACAAGACAGAGAGAACAACACAACCACTAGCACTGTTGGTATGATGGGGGCGATGAGGGGAATATTTAATTTGGTGAATTATGGAAATAAAACACAAGGGTGTCAAGCAAACAACACCAGCGAAAGCGTAAACAAACTAAGCACAATTAAAAATTGAGAGAAAGCAATAAATATTAATAAAAACTCAGGAGCTATGCAAAAACACGACCGTCACGTAAGAGAGCAGAAGCTTTTTTTTGAGTCGCATATGACTGATTCCTTTTCCGTTTGAATTATTTCGTTACGTAAAGGCTGATTAACGGGACGTCGTGTATTCCTTCGACGACTTGGTCTACCTCTTTGACGAATTGGTCTGGGTATTGATTGCGGAACTTCTCCATGTTGCGTACTATTCCCTGCATCTAATGGTAATAAGCCGGCTTGACTTGTGTTGTGTATTTGTGCCGCAATAACGTTTACGTTTAAGAGCTCTTCTGTTCTTGGGTCTTGATTTACGCTTCGTGCAAAGGATCTGGTGACGGGTCTAACTTTTTTTCCTTGTTGGTTTATTTTAATTACCTTTAAGTCCTTCTCCTGCACTTTAGTAAGACACGCAGGACATTCTTCTTTTTCTTTTATATAATTAAGGATACAAGCTTTGTGAAATGAATGTTTGCAAACAGTAATAACTCTGATCTGCGTTTGTGTTTGAGTTTCCCTACTGACCAGGCAAATATTTTCCCCAGAAATTGCGGGATTATTTACTTCCTTCGTAATGTGTTGTAAAAGCATTTTTTTTTTTTTTAATTTTTCCCACAGAACAAGAAGATATAATATGTGAAATAGATTTTTTTTCTAAAGCTTTCTATGCTTTTCATAGATGGAGTTTTAATATATTAACTATTGAATCTAGTTCGCTGATTTCAAAAATGTTAAGAAATGTCTTCCAACAACTATGCTCATCTTTGGACAAGTGTACGCTTGAGCATTACCTTGAGATTCCAAAAGATTGTGCATGCATTCTTTGTAGCATTATCTTTAACTAACAATTTTTTAATCAGAATAAGTGCAATTTAAAATTTTCCTTATCCGAAACGAAAGTAACTTTTGACTTTAGCTTATACCGGTAACATTGGTCGATGGTAATCACATGCGCAATCACTCGAATTCCGAATGTGTATATAAATCAAATCGCGGCTACTGCGTCTCCAAATTAAAGAAAATTAAATTCACTGTGAAGGCAAAACAAGGTAATTGTGATACGTTTAGGCTTTAAACCTGAGCGAATTAAAAAAAATGCTCTATATTTTTTTTTGGTTCTTAAGTTTTTTAACTAAATATTTTTACTAAAGTTTTGGTTGACAACCATCAGCTTCTGCTAACTAGCTCAAATTCCATACTCCGTGAAAATAAATTAATAAAAAACTTCCCTTTGACGAGTCACATTATCATGAGCCACTCAAGACCAAAGCCCTACAGTTAATCTTTCGATTTATACCAAATATAAACGTTGAACTTGACCTGCAGAGAACTGCATTCTCAAAAAATGAACAAACGTAGGGCCTTTTAATGTCTCAATTAAAAGAACAACAAAATACCGCTAAGTTAATCAACTAGCTATCTAACGCGAACTCCTCCCAATGTATGATATCTAGCTTTAGTATGGCTTAGATGTTGGCTGCCATTATGCATCTGTACCCTCCCGTCCATGGCAAATAAAAAAAGACAAAAATTATGATATGTTAATGGACCCCAAATGCACACTCTATTTCGTCATTTTATATAATCATGTTGTGGGAACTTAAACTTCTATTCAAAATATATTTTTTAATTTACTCACCGCAGATAAATTCTCCTTAAATCTACGCTTCATTATTAACTATTGTTTACATGTTTTTGTTGTTTTTTTCTTTCTTTTAATGATTACTGGAAACTATACACCCAAACAGATTTTAACCCGAATTTAGTCGTGATGCAGACTGATGCAATAAAATAGTTAACATTTTCAAAAAAATTAACCGCGACACCGAATGATTGATAGTACTTATATCTTTCAATAATTTTAATTTAATTTCAATTCAAAATTTCATGATCATTTGTAAGTATAGTTTGTATGTGAGGCAAAGGCAAATAAAATTTAGAATGCATAAAACAAATAAAAGAAAACAATAATAGCGAGTGAGCCACATAACATAGGTATATGTGGGCGTCAAAACTTTTTTTCCTTGTTTTATTTTTTTTCCTTTCGCACTTTAATCTTAATCACCATATGTTATGGTAAAAATGTAAAAGTGATAAAAGAATACACATACGTTTTCGGAAAGTCCACCGATGAAGGCCCTTCAGCAGCTGGATCAGCTGTTTGTTTTTGATGTTTTTAAATATACTTTTAATTGTTTTGTTTTAAGGAATTATACGATTCTATAAGTGTTTTAAATGCTTAATACCGATACACAAACTCACAATAAAAAAATTTACTCTAATGTAGGTGCGCTGAAAAAGGGAATCTTTCTATCCGTTACAGAAATTACACTTTTAATTTCAATAAAAATTTTCGTTTCTTCTGCAATTAAAATTATTTTCGTTTACAACCCCGACAACTAAAATTAATACTTTTTTCCCCAATAACTTTTGTAACTGAGTATATTCATTTACAAAAAAAATTTTCTGTATGACTTTATAATTTGCTCTCCTTTTACACATGAATTTTTGCCTCGTGACAGCTAACATTTAAACTGGTCAAGCTATGACGTCACTGTTGACTGATGTTTAACACCAGCGATTTAATTTCCTCCTTCTGTAGAGTTTTAAAAAAACTGGTTCGCGACTTGACTATGCAAATTATTGTGTAGCGAAATCTCAATTTTATCTCTTAAATATTCAATGCTACAATAATTATATCGTGCGCTGGAAGGTTAAATTCTATAAGAACCCCAAAATATTTTACAACTATGTTAATTCTAAGCGACGCTCTAATTTACTATCTTCCACCTTCAGACTTAGTGACCAGACTGATAATAATCATTCAGATATTGAAGATCTGTTTGCTAAATTCTTTCAGTCGACTTATTCTGCTACTGCTTCGGATCCCACATCCTATCCATTCTCAATCCCACATTTAAATTATATGTTTTTTCCTAGTATTACTGAAGACTGTATAATCTGAAGCTTATCATCTATGACGTCTTCCTCCGTACCCGGGCCTGAAAATATACCTAGTTGCATCCTTAAAGTTTTCTATTTCCCTATCTAAGCCTTTATCTCGGTTATTCTTTAAATTGAGTGAGACTTGTAGCTTTCCTGATGTTTGGAAGGAGTCTTTTATTATTCCGTTTTTTAAAAAGGGCAACAAATCCAATATTTCTTACTACCGTGGCGATGCCAAACTTTCCGCAATACCTAAGTTGTTTGAGAAAATTATTACGTCTTTATTCTCGGTTATTCTTTAAATTGAGTGAGACTTGTAGCTTTCCTGATGTTTGGAAGGAGTCTTTTATTATTCCGTTTTTTAAAAAGGGCAACAAATCGAATATTTCTTACTACCGTGGCGATGCCAAACTTTCCGCAATACCTAAGCTGTTTGAGAAAATTATTACGTCTTCCCTTCAACACCTATCCAGATCCACTATTTCTCCTTGTCAGCATGGATTCATGAAAGGTCGTTCGTCGCTTACTAACCTTTTAGAATTGACTACCCTTGTACACCATGGCTTCCGTAAAAAGTGTCAAACTGATGTTATTTATACTGACATTAGTAAGGCTTTCGATACGGTTGATCATTCTATGCTTCTCGCGAAACTTAACATCATGGGTTTTTCTCCGAAACTATTGGCTTGGTTAAAGTCGTATCTTATTCGCAGAACCCAAAAGGTGTCTTTCGTTCCTCGATAACTAAAACTGTTCGAGTTACGTCAGGTGTACAGCAAGGTACACTGTTTATTAATGATTTGCCCCTGGCATTGGCTCATTCACGCATGCTCGTGTTTGGGGATGACGTCAAGATTTGTTATTCCTATAATGATCCTTCTTTCCAACAGCACTTGCAATCAGATCTCGATGAGTTCTGTGATTGGTGCCACGTTAATAATTTACACCTTAATGCCTCAAAGTGCTCTTTTATGACTTTCAGTCGTTTGACTCCGTTTCTAGCTCATTACTCTATTAAGTCTGTTATGTTAGATTGTGTACCATCATTCAAAGACTAAGGCGTTATGTTTAACCCAAAACTTTCATTTAATTTTCATATATCTTAAATTGTCAATAGAGCATGCAGTCTTCTTGGCTTCGTAAAACCTTCGGCCAACGAATTTGATTACCCCTACGTAACAAAGGTTTTATACACTTCGTTAGTTCGCCCTACTCTTGAATATTGCTCGCCAGTGTGGAAACCTCAATATGATGTCCACCAGCGTTGTATTGGAACGGTTCAGAAGCAATTCCTTAAGTTCGCCTTACGCGATCTTAATTGGGTTCCGAGTCTTCGCCTACTTTCTTATTCTGACAGACTTCTTATTAATTTTCCTTCACTTTTCAACCATAGGCTCGTATTTGGCATTCTCTTTCTCCATTAACTAGTCAACGGTGAAGTCATTTCTACTAATTTACTAGATACGCTATATTTTGGTGTACCCTCACATCGGACTAGAAACTTTTTTCCTATTCACCTTAGTAGATGTCTCACTAACTACTATCTTCACCAACCTTTTCGTGTTCTTGCCAATCTTTTAACATATTTTTCTCCTAATTTCTCCCAATCTTTCTGTCACTTCTCTTCGCGCCATACCTTTTAATCATTTGCAAAGAAACCGCTAAACATATTCTGGACTTGGATTGCTTAAAACACATTCACAGTAAATTTTGTCAGGACATGTGGACCAATGTGGCAGGACATTGGCTGTAAACCGGTTCGGGGATGTTTAGTTCTGTATAAAGCTAAGCTACCTTCTTAAAATAATTTTTATATGTGTGTTTAGCTTAAGCTTTTTCGTCGACTGCTGTTTTAATTGACGTAAATAAAAATATTAATAAATAAACAAATAAATAAATAAATAATACTAACGGCCCATGTTCAGTCTGAACTTGTGTAACAAATACATGATTGAAGGCGTTTTTCCAGATATTTGGAAATTGCTTCTGGACAATCGGAATAAACCAACAGAAGTAAAGTAGATGGCCTATGCATTTTGTCTAGGTAGAATTTCTGTAGAGTGCAAATTATATTCCACCTGGCACTTAGACTATCGGCTTTGCGGACAATGCTAGAATCCATATACATACTGAGAGCCATACGATTGTATCGTGGTTTTCGAATTTCCGATGGGGCCGCGATGATTATCGCAGAAATGACCCTACTTGTTAAGGAAGCCGAGTTTCTTTTTAACAGGAGGCAAAGCAGCGATTGTGCTCAACTGGCTCCACTGACTGGCCGGCGGCTCTTCTAGCCTCGTCCATCTGTAGCTAGGAAGAATAGCAAGCAAGATGGGTACAAACAAACAATGTAGCAAGCAAACTCTACTAGTCCAATTTCAGCGACAAATGTCAGCTTTCTTTTGTTCCTTTATAACTTTTACTTCTTTCAAGCTAATTACTTTTTTTTACTTGCCTTAATACTTTTCTAATAAATGAATTTAATAATCTCAAAGAAGTTAGCTTCGGCTTATATATATAAATAAATTTATCAAAGAAGCTAACTTCCGCTGTGCCGAAGTTTATATAGTAATATATCCGCCACTCCATCCACCCACACCACTCAATTTCTCACTCCATTCACCCACATAACTTGACCCCTTACAACGCACATAACTTGAATAATCATAAGTTAGTTCTTAAGACGCTTTGTTTCAATAAAGATCGCTTTCGAATCTCACCAATCCATATTTTTTTTTGCGGATGAACTTTGTAAATATGTGAGAAAACGAACTTATATGCCATTCAAACGAAGGGCGTAATGCACTGTGCCTGAAGTGAAAAGGTTTGTTGGCATACTTCTTTACCTTGCAGTTGTAAAAATACCAGATTATAGAATGGCGTGGGCAGTGGATTTCAAACTAGCGGCCGTTGCAAATTATTACCGAGAAACAGATTTGAAAAAATTTAACAGTTTTTCCATTTGAACGACAATTCTAATCAGCCTCATAAGGGAACACCTGAATATGACAAGTCATACAAGGTTCGCCCTTTGTTAGACGCCATAAAAAAAAATTCAATGAAATTCCGCAAGAAGAATTTCAAAGTATAGATGAGCAAATGATTGCATATAAAGGTAACTTATTATATGTGAATACATTTTTGAATAACATAATAGTACATACTTTTCTTAGGTCAACATAGTTTAAAACAATACCTTCCAATGAAGCCCCACAAGTGGGGTTTCAAAATGTTTAAGCGAGCTGGTGTATCTGGGATTATATACGATTTTACTCTGTACATTAGAGAAGGAACGTGCAAGACATATGGTTTAGGAATTTCATCAGATATCGTGCTATTTTTATTATCTAATTTACCAGTAAACCAAAATATCAAGCTGTTTTTTGACAATTGGTTTTCGTCAATAAGCTTGATGATTGCTCTGAAAGAAAAGGAAAAATTGTGCTCTAATCAGTGAGAAAGACCTTCAAAAACGAGGTCGAGGATCAAGCGATTTTAAATATGAAGCAACACACAACTTGATTGGTATGATAATAAGAGCGTACAACTAGTTTCAAATTATGCAGGTAAGAACCGGATGAATGAATGCAACAGATGGTGCCGCAAAGAGAAGAAGTTTATAACTATACCTCGTCCAGGTATAGTTGAATGTTACAACAAACACATGGGAGGGGTTGATCTTGCGGATATGCTGCTTGAATTGTGCAAAATCAACCAATCGCTCAAATAAATGGTACATACGCATAGTATATTGGTGCATAAATTCAAGTTTAGTAAACAGTTGGTTGTTGTACCGTAGAGACATAACAAATACAGACGGCGAATTAAAGCATATGTCGCTCTTAAATTTCCAATTAAATGTTGCTTCCGAGCTTTTGAACGCAAGTCAAACTATATTTGTCGCCAAAAAGAGAGGTCGTCCATCATCACTCCTTTTGACAAAGAATTCATCCTCTTCATCACCAACTCCATTATCACCAGCTGCATCATCACCAGCTCCGTTATCACCAGCCCCATTATCACCAGCTCCATCTTCACCTGTAAATGTAGCAAATGTAATGTGCACTTATGCTCCAATCCCCAAAAAAATTGTTTTGTGTCCTATCATACATAAATATTAATAAACGGTATTTGAAAAAAAAACAATTTGACTTCAAATATATAACACAACTTCAAATAGTTATATAGCCCAATGTTGCATATACGCAACATCCTGTAGCTCTTGAACCAGGACACCAAGGACATTCAAATTTTTTTCAGCTGATATTGAGGTCAAGTCTAGCTTATATGTCAACTTCAAAAAATTTTAGCCACGCCCAATTTAATTCGGGCATGAGAGGGTTAATAAGAGAAGTGTATTTATAATTATATACTCTTGCAGTCCATAACCAAAATATTCTTACTCTTTTTCTGCCCGCATGCACATCTCTATCAATGCACATTCACATACATGGATATCCTTTAAACTCGCGCTGTATCGCTTTCTATTTCCTTATGCCCTTGCATTCCCTTTGTAAACAATTTTTATGAGTAAAGCCATATATCAGTGATCGTCACGCATACAGTTTATTACAAACAATGTCGTAGTAGGCTGCTGGCAGCGTTGTGGACAGCGTTTGAGACAAAGCCGATTTA
The DNA here is from genome assembly GCF_018902025.1 of Drosophila willistoni. Classification (NCBI taxonomy): domain Eukaryota; kingdom Metazoa; phylum Arthropoda; class Insecta; order Diptera; family Drosophilidae; genus Drosophila; species Drosophila willistoni. Next base: position 4,379,690 of record NW_025814459.1, on the reverse strand, counting down.
TATTATTTGATTGTCTACAAATTTAAGAGATCCACCGCAGTTTAATGCGAAGTCCTTTGCATTTATTCAGATGGCACCCAAGAGTATGTACTAAAATAATGTGGATCCTATAGTTGCATGCTTTGCCATTCTTTTATCGCTTTATGAAGATAGAGTATGGCCATTGGACCCCTGGATTTTGAAGCAAAGTCTGCTTATGATAGAACTTGGTGATTCTTAAAATAGAGACAAGCTGCGCACCTTTCGACATAAAGCCAAGTAAACCCCACTTTTAATTAACTTTAGTTGTTTACCCAATTAATTTTCAGTGTTGATTTCGGATAATATATTAAAAAAAGAGTCTATCTATCCTCTTCAGAAAGAAACGTCTTTTTGTGGATAATATAACGATTGGTAAATTTTTGTTACGGGGAGATGATGGCCAAAGAGTCGGGTATAATTTAAAAGGTTTAAATCAAATAACTGAGAACAAACATTTTTATACCATACACCCATAAGGTGAAATGGTATATTAAAGTCGAAAATGTATGTAACAGGCAGAAGGAAGCTTCTCCGCCCCATAAAGTATATATATTCTTGATCAGAATCAACAACCGAGTCGTTCTAGCCATGTCCGTCCGTCCGTATGAACACGCAGATCTCGGAGACTATAAGAGCTAGAGCCACCAAATTTGGTATGTAGACTCGTGTGGTATGTAAATGTATAGAGTTAATTGGAATTTTGGCCACGCCCCATTGAGAGACATCAAATTTATTTTTTATATACTCGTTTAGTTAGCGCGCAGAAAATAATTATTGCAACTTTTTGCCACGCCCCCTTCCGGCCCCGGAATTTACATAAAACAGATTTTCTTTAAAACTATTAAAGCTACCGACATTAAATTTGGTATGTAAGCTAGCTTAATAGACGCGCAGATATTGACTATTTAAAAATTTTTCCATGTCCATTTCCGCCCCTGCAAATTAAACAAAACTGATTTTCTCGAAAACTAACAAAGCTAAAGTCACCAAATTTAGTATATATACTGGCTTAGTATGCGCGCAGAATATATATATTTCAATATGTTGTCACGCCCACGTTCGCCTTCATAATTTAGAAAAAACCTATTGGTTATTGCAATTTTTTGACCATCGCAATCAAATTTGGCAGACTATATTGAAATCGGGCCAGAAACATGCATGTATTTTGCTACGCGATCCATAAGGGCAGAATCGGCTAGTGGCGGCGCGAGGCATGTTAAAACAATTTAATAGACATTCATTTGGTTTTCGAAATTTTAGATATTTGTATCACGTGGTGTATGTATAGTCGGCGAGTCGACTTACTTACTTCATTTTTTAACTAAGTATGAATACTATTTAGACAAAAAAAATTGGATCGAGATCCAGACTTAAATCACACAATTTTCATTTTTATACTTTTGCAAAGGGTACTATGAAATTAGGCAAATGTTTGAAACGAACAGAAGACGACGGTTCCGACCCCACGTGTGTATATATTCTTGATCAGCATGAGAAGCTGAGTCGATATAGCCATGTCCGTCTGTACGTCCGTACATCAGTTCGTCTGTCCGTTTTTGATCCCTAATCATTAAAGAGTACTCTGCAGATTGATATTTGATATTAACGCCGACGGACGTTATAGTAAAAACAAAAATGATATATCTATTTCGGTAGTAGTTTGGCGACACGTCCCAATAAAACAGAACCACCCAGCAGCCATTATATCATAAGGTTGTAATGTTTACAAATTAGTTGACTCAGTTTGGTTAAAAAGCATACAAAATTACTACGGGAATTCTGTTATGTGTTCTGCTTCACACGTATATATAAAAACAAATCGACGACATTTTAAGATAGAATTCTATCTCCATTAGAGCAAAAAGAAGTATTTCACGAAATTATTGAAATACTACAAAATGAAGAATTGACAGAGCCGGGATACAACTCTCAGTCTACTTCGGGTATTCTGTTATTTGTTCCGTTTCATCCCTATATATAAAGAGAGGAAGAGTGTCAGTACATACATATGTACATATTAATTGGGGCGCTTGCATCAAAGTGCTTGGTCAGCGTTCACACGCTGGCTTGGCCCTAGGTCATGTTACGCCTGTGCATTGCTGCTCATGTGAATATATGTATGTGCATACATAAATGTACATACATATATGAACATGCTTAGCTGTATATTTACGTGAGTATGCTTATGTGAATATATTAATGTATACACATAAAAATATTCAAGTGCACACCTATGTTTTATTGCGTACATATCTTATTGTTTATACTTGCAACAAAGTGTTACAAGTTGAGCTCTTTGTGTTGAATGATTTTTGGTATGGATATACTACACCTCCCCTTTTTAGAAAATAACGTAATATAATGGAGTTATTTATTAATTACTACTAATGATAATTAATGATTGATTAATAGTAATGTATGTATGTTTGTTAGAAAAATTGTTTTATTTGTGTCTGGTAAGACAAATTTTCTTTCTCAAAAAATTCTTTTTTTTTATATTTTTAATAAAATGAATTAGTGTTAGTAGTTGAATCCATAATAAATTTTATATATTTCTTTTCGTTTTTTTTTTTTTAATTATTTTTGCAAATTTTTAAACTATCCTTATGTACTTTTTGTATCCTACCTTTATTGTTCCTAATTTTTATGTTGTTGTTTTTAGATATTTCTACCACTTTGAAGGGTCCTATATAGGCTGAGTCAAGCTTATGACCAGTTTCGTTTTTTAAGAAAACCTTATATCCTATTTCTATTTTAAAATCTGCTGACTTACTTATTGTCATAATAATTTTTCTGGTTTTCTTAACGTTCCTCTAACATTATTCTAGCTCTACTGTATGCTAGTTCTAATCTAAACTTAACTTCTTTAGCATAATCATCTACGTTATATAATGGTTCTATTTATGCTATTAAAATGCGTTGGTTAATTATTTGGTTTACCAAATACAAGTTCATATGGACAGTATTTGTGTGTTACTGACGGGGTTGTGTTAAAACAGTACACAAAATATTGTAACCATATGTCCCAATCAGTTTTATCTACTGATATATATGATCGAATGTACTCATTGAATGTCCTATGACTTCTTTCAACGGTACTTAAGGTCTGGTGGTGGTGTGCAGTAGGCGTAATGTTGTCTATTTTTAAATAATTGCACAAGTCATTTATTATTGAATTTTTGTATTCTGTTCCCATGTCCGTAATGAACGTCTTCATTGGACCGTACTTCAGAATGAAGGATTCAAAAATAGCTTTCGCGATTGTTGTAGCGCTTTTATTGGGAACTGGTATTGCTACTAAGTATTTCGTCAAGTCACATATTAGAGTGACTGCATATTCGTTACCATTTTCGGATTTTGGTAATAGACCAATGGTGTCTAATATTACCCTATTAAAAGCATGTATGGGTGTTTCTGTAATAACTAAGGGTGTTTTTATGTGCTTTGTCGTTTTTGACTTTAGGCATTTTTCACATTTATTAATGTAGTCTTTTCCATGACGTGTCATTTTCCAATAATAATGTGTTTTTACTTTGGCCGAAGTTTTTGTAATGCCTGTATGGCCACCCTATATAGGATCATCATGGTATGTAAACAATATTGCTTCTTTATCTTGATCTCTTTCTATAATGGTCACCGGTTGGAGTAGCGCTACTCTTAATGGTTTCAATATTTTATAGCCCATTTCTTTAAAAGATTCTATTGAATAAGTTTCAAAGATCTTTTCACTCGGTGCCAATTTGAGTTGTTTGATGTCAAGTATACCGACTTGTTTTTCAATCCTTTGAATAAACTCACTTAAGTTTTCCAGATACAGATCTCCAATCTCAATTCTTGCTATAACTTTCTTTCCATGTTTGAGGAAACATAAATCGTGTGTTATGCGCAAGGTCACTTTTCGTACTTCATCATTGTAGAGTACTTCATGTATTTTGGGCTTAGAAGCATCATTAGGTACTTGCCTAATTGTATTTTCATTTTTATCATCTGGCCAGAGATTATTTTGTCTACTTTGCTGCCTGGTAGTGACTTTCAGGACATTTGCTTTTGTGTTTTTTAGTTCCTGTATTGTAATGTGGGATAATGCATCTGCAACAAAATTATCTTTTCCCTTCAGATATTCGACTCTAAATTCATATTCCTCTAGATCAAGTCTCATTCTTGTTAATTTTGAACTCGGATTTATCATAGAAAATAAATACGTTTGGGGTCCGTTTTGCCTCTGAAGTGTCTGCCATATATATATGGTAGTCTAGTAAGCTGATAAGATCCATTACTAGTGGAAAATGACGATTTATCTTTTAGTTCGATTTGGTGAAAACCGGACATAAAATCTGGGCATGAAAAATATTTGGCTCTGCCTAGTTGATCAAGAGTATCGTCTATTCTTGGTAATGGTAATTTATCGGACAACAATTTTTTGTTTATCTGACGATAGTCTATTACCAATCGCCATCGTTTCTTTTCTGATCCTGGTAAACCCTTTTTCGGTACCAGTAATAACGAACTATTATACTCGGACACTGACGGTTCAACTATTTTATCTTTAATGAGTTTATCGACTTGTCTAGTTATTTCTTCTTTATGCATGTGTGGTATTCTATAATTTTTTGTGTATACTGGATGGTTGTCATTCAATCTTAGTTCTTGTTTATAAAAGTTGTTCGTAGTAATTGGTTCGTTTTCCAAACCAAATACATCTGTATACTTGGTGCAGAGCTATTCTAGTACGTTTTTGAACATAGGTGGGAAGTTTGGCTTTAGTTTTTGTATTACTGATTGAATTCTTTGGTCATCAGTTGTCTGTACAATTTCATAATTCTTCAATGATTCATATTTTATGTTTTTTTAATTTAAAATTTTTACTGTTGTGTTTAAAATTCGGACAAATGTTTTGTTCGGACTGCAGATTGAATTTCCAATAAATATTCCATTTTCGACCTCTTGATTGAAGATGACGATATTTGATTTTTCATTTGGAATATTTATTTGCCGGATTACTTCAGATCTCGCTGGGAGGATTGTAATATTGCTGTCACAAGTGTGTAATATTGGGATATTTATTGCAAAATTTAAATTATTTGGTCTTAATAATAGTGAATCGTTTGGTTCACTGAAATCTAATTGACAATTGAATGTTTTGAAGAAATCTAGTCCTAAAATTCCATCAAATGGAATTGGAAAACTTTCGTCTACTATATGGAAACTGTATGGAATTATGAATTCATTTTGGCTTAGTTCTATAAGGGTTAGACCTTTGGAAGTAATTGAACCTTCACCAATTCCTGATATTTCAATTGTGTTTGAAGTATCTATATGTTCAAAAGTATCTGTTTTTTCTTTTATTATTGATACGTCTGCACCTGTATCTAACAAGAAGGTATCTGTGTTGTATGTATTTTCGTTTTTAACTTTGATGAAAATACTTAGGCTAAGATTGAATGTGTATACATTTACAGTTTCTTCTGAATATCTGCAGGGATCTATTGGTTTTCCGAATTACTTTGAGTAAGTCGTACATTACCATTTCCGTTGTTAGAGCTACCTCGGTTGGAATTACCTCGGTTCGAGCTGTTTCGGTTGGAATTATTTCTTCCTCGGTTGTTGTACCGTGAGTAACCACGATATCCACCTGTATTATTATTCCTATAACCGTTATTTCGGTAATTACCTCTAGCTCGATAATTATTTTGTCCATTTCTATTGTATTGACGGTAGTGCATGACAGGGTTCGCCTGTCCTGTTTCTGCTGTACTACTGTCTACGAACTTTGTTGTTAGTACGTTCATGTCACGGAAAATACCTGCTTTTAGTACGTTACGTACTTGATTTTTTATGCAGTTCTTTGTTATTGCCTCTGTAGCGACTGAAAGTGTATACTTTTTAGCTAGTTCGACAGATGTGCCATCGTGTATAAAGGCACCTTCCAGAGATTCAGTAAGCTTTTCAATCTATTGGGCATACTGACTTGCTGTTTTGTTTCTCTGGGGTAGGTTTTTGATTTTTGCCGTTATTGACGCTACTGATACCGTTTTTATATTTGACGCAATACTGTTAAAATTCTCTTCTATTGTCTGTTCAGAGGTTATCAAATTTCTTGTGTGACCTTTTAGTTTTGTTTTTATTAGGCACACTGCTGTTTCCTCATGGTCGCCTTTTAGTGAATTTATCAAATTCATTGCGTCCATGAAGTGTTGAAGATTTTTTCTTCTGCCATCAAACTGTGGAATAAGGTTTGAAGCCATCTTTAAAAATCAGTGACTGTTTGAGTCATTTTTGCGTTTCCTAGCGAAATGGCTGGTTTATTAAGAGTTATTTTTGTGTTATCTAAACTCACTGATGGTTCTTCTTCATCCATCTCTTCTTCAGCCGTTAACTTGGTGTTAACTTCCAGTGATATTGAACTTTCCAAATCAATTGTTTGTTTATATTCAATATTATATCTTTTCTATACTGATTTTGCCTTTTGTTTGCATTCATCATAGAATGCAATTGCGGCTGTTTTTCGTCCCGCAGTTAGTTTACTAAAGTGTTCACTTAACACTGCTCTGATATTTTTCAGTCTCTCTGTTATTATTTTCGAGTGTTTTTCTATTGTACTTTGGGATGTTTCCCTATTCTGCGAGAGGCATTTACAAGATTTATTTAATTCTTGTGCATGTATTCTAGCTTCTCTTATTATATCATCCCAAGTAATCATATTTTGTTTAAAAAAAAAATTACACTCTCTTCTTTTTTTTTTTTTTTTTTTTTTTAATTCCCTGAAATATCGATTGTCTCTATGGGTTCTTCAAATAGTTTATGTACCCAGGTGGGTAAAATTCTATTTTTTCGCTTTAGGCGATTATATGCTTCTACTATTGATCTTTCTATCAAGTGAGCTATCCCTGATTTGAATTTTCTATTATTCACAATCCAGTATTTGATTTCCTTATATTTTGGATTGGTTTCGCCTCTGTTAAAGAGGAAGTCTAAGAATGGAACGTATTTGTTCAAATATTTAAGATCTACTCGACCCATTTTTATACTGTATATTTTTTCTTGATTATTTTATTATGCATTGCATATAATTTCAATGCCAGATTTACGGCTACTAATATTAGGATAGCTAACAACAATATCGCTATATATTCTAAATTTTCCCTGTGATCTACTATTTTAACGCTATTAACGACATTAGCCGTTGGGTGGTCTATTGTGGATTATTGAAAACCCATCTTTCTAGCAAAAAAAAAATTTGTTTTTCTTGGTCGTTTAGACCTGTTTGAAAAAAATCTTTATGAATTCATTTGTTTTTCTTTTATTTATATGTAACTTGAAAAAAAAATTTTTTTTTTGGAAAAAGAAAAATTATCTCAACTGTGTCTTGCACAGTGAGCCAGAGACGTGGAAAGATAGAAGAGTATACATGCGTAGGCTTACAGCATGAACAATGGTTTAATTAATTCTATGCCTACGCATGTTTTTTAGTAAAAGCCTATCAAATGTTTGTTAGTAGTTGTACTGTGCAACAAGTGCAAACACGTACATGCTTATATTATCTTAATATTTAAATAAAATTTCAATTATTATTAGAGGCAAGTGAATTATTTACTCATTGCGCTCTTTGGCGAAGTTCGGCTGTGTTTTTCATTAAGCACTCTGTGTAGTGCTATCGGTCCTTGTCGTCAAGTTTTATGTGGAGGAGGTCCTGGAGGAGCTTCCTCTCGCGCCTTAGTCTGGCGTACTTTCCTTCTCTTGACTTCTTTTTGGGGTCTTCTTTTTTCTTGTCTTGGCGAGCCCGGTACTCAGCTATCGTGAGTGGGCGTGGTCCCTCGTTTGGACACACCTCTAATACCTCTTCGAGGAGGGGTGCGTCCCTTTGTACGGTAGGTACAGCCGTCAGGAAATCCAAGTCCTCTAGATGTGATGGTTCGGTGCTAGTCATCAGCACTGTCCTTTTTTTTTTTTATTGTTAATTTATATTTTTGTGTGTATGTGTGTGTGTGTTCTCTCTTTTTTTTTTGTTATTTTGTTTTTATTTAAAAAAATTTTTTTTTTTTGGTTTATTCCATCAAGTAGAAATGGAAAGTACCTACTGCATTTGTGTAGCAGCATATATTGGGTACACTCAACAAGAAGCACATTTGCATTCTTGTGTCCCCTTTTACTGGGAATTTATCTTCGGTTTGTTCCGAGTATATGGTTCTTATTTGCACTAGAGTTAACGAGATTTGAGGGGAGTGGCTGTATTAGCTCTTAAATACCTCAATTATATTTTCTCTTAAGCCCGGGTTTCGTCTGGTAACTCTTTGAAAGTAACTACTTTATGGATACTACTCGATGGATAGTTATCCATCGTTACCGTTTCTCATTTTCGTGCTTAAAAAATTTTTTTTTTTGTAACATACACACATACATACACAAAATTTTGTTGGTATTCGATGTCCTGGGTCCCTCGATGTCCTTAGGCCTTGTCTTGGCCTATTGTCACGGTCGCCATGTAATGACCGGGTTCCACTTAGATTGAATTATTTAAAGATATTCAGATTGATTTTTATTTCAATAATATTCTTTGGCTTAACCTATTGTTACATATATATTCTTATGCTGCTTATGCGACTTAGGCGACAGCTACAAAAGAGAGGGAGAGTGTCAGTACATACATACATACATACATATTAATTGGGGCGCTTGCATCAAAGTGCTTGGTCAGCGTTCACACGCTGGCTTGGCCTTAGCTCATGTTACGCCTGTGCATTGCTGCTCATGTGAATATATGTATCTGCATACATAAATGTACATACATATATGAACATGCTTAGCTGTATATTTACGTGAGTATGCTTATGTGAATATATTAATGTATACACATAAACATATTCAAGTGCACACTTATGTTTTATTGCGTACATATCTTATTGTTTATACTTGCAACAAAGTGTTACAAGTTGAGCTCTTTGTGTTCAATGATTTTTGGTATGGATATACTACAGTTGTAAGGAAGTTTTTCTCAGGTCTGGTCTTTTATTGGTCACTTTTCACTTTAAATTTTGCTACTTGTCCCATATGCAGTCTCTGTGTAATTGAATTCCAAGAATTCTGCCGATATATGCTGAACCTCTTTTTGGTCCCAAAGTTTAGCGCAACATCGTCTCTGTCGCTAACTGCAGAACTTTCCTAATGCTCTCTTCTTTTAACTCTGCTGGCATGAGTTCATGGCGTGTGAAGCGGCTATCGCTCTGATTCTATCTCTGCTGGAATGAGTCAACGCATGCCCAATTTTCCGATATTTGTCGCGGCTGACGTTTTACGTTTCATAGCCAACGGGAACTTCTGCCTATGCAAGAAAGTTTCATTCGATGGCGCGTGGATTACGTGATTTTCTGCACGTGCTCTTTCTGTGTGACCCAGAACGAGAGGGCGGCATACGTTGATTGCCATTGATGGCGATGAGCATAGAGCCTTGGCAACCCTTAATCGCGAGAGAGTACGACACTGCTAACGTTAGGCATGTTACAAGGGGAGAGACGGCATTGGTATTGGTTGCTTGCTATGGCCGCTGACGAGAAAAGAACGTTGCTAGCTCACTCTCAGAGTTAAGGTTAGGTATGCGTTAGAGAGGCTGTATGGGTGTGTCTCTTCTGCCATGGCTGCTGACGAGAAAGGAGCGTTGCTAACTCGTAACTGTCAGAGAGTGTGACAGAGTTAAGGTTGGACATGTGTTAGAGAGAGAGAGAGAGAGTATTAGTTACTCGGGTATGTCTGGCTTTCGTAGCTGAGCGGTGCCAATGATACGCTAATGTTTCAGAGATGATACTAGCAAAATAAAAACTAACTTATTTATTATTTATTTATTTGTAGAGTTAACTTAAACCTCCAAAGTTTAAGCAAAAAGTTTGTAGCCATGGCTACTGAGGCCTTCGTCTAGATTTTATGTACATAAATATACAAAGTTGGAAAGAGACATCGTAGAGTGTTCTCTGAGCTATTACGAATCGAATGGAAACAAATAACTTCGTGGAATTAGAGCTCTCAAGCGAGGAGATCGAAACGAAGCTGTAAGTGGACTGTATAATTTAAGGTAGAGGAGTGAGAAGGAAAAATGTCTCCTCTTTTTAATGAACACAATGAATAAGCATAGATAGCATAAATGAAATTAGAAGGATTTATAATTTTCCTCGCAGTTGTGTGAATAATTATAAGGATATATAATCACTTGGATATTAAAATTTATACAATGTGGAAATATGTTGAAATTTATAAGAGAATTAAAAAAATATGGAAAAATTGAGATCAGTAGGATTGGGAGTGCCGATAACTTTTCAATGAAGAAAAAAAAAAACTCGGAATTAATTTTCATTAAACGGACTGTGAGGAAAAAATCAAAATGCACCAAGACAAGACAAAATATTAATTCCATATAAATAAAATTCTACTATTTTTTCTTTAGAAAATATTTTGCGAATTAAATTCAATCAGTCAATTGAAATATTTTTTTTTTGCACAATACGAAAATCACGATGGAAAAAATGGATGTCGTGACCGAGTCACGGCTTGGCTCAAGTGTCAGCACTGATGAGACTTAAGTGTCAGCACTGATCGGGAATCAGCTGTTCTGCCGTTGTTTATGTTTTGTGAATTTAATTAATTTTAAAATGTTTAGCAAATGTCACGATTTCCTGCTTTAATTATGTAGGTTTCAAATTATTACATTGCAGAAAGCCAATCGGAGTGGCTGCAATTAATTTTGTGTGGGTGAATTCAATTTGTATGTGGATGTACATATGTATGCCCGTGGAGTGTGCTTTACACTTTAAGTAAAAGTAAGTGGTACTTTATAAATTCTCGATTATTAAACACTTTTACTTGCAGGTTAGAAAACATCTGTTTTTACATGTATGTATGTATATACAAATTACAATACTCCAGTCCTGTTAAGGGTGAAGATTAGGTTGAGAGGCAAACTGAGCCTCTTATTGCTGACCTTGGGTTCAGACAATAAAACAAATTATTTTACGGCTAAGTGCCGGAGTGGATATTTATTTAAGCGACTTACTGGAAGAGCGCTGTATTCAAACTGATTTTTTAATACATAGAATATTTCACTTAAGCTAAGCCAAAATTCACATCACGCCACAATGTCATGGTCGGCAAGCCGACTCAGCAAATCTTCGGCGATAACGGAAACTCTTGCAGCAAAACAAAAGTGACCGGTTACCGTCGCTGACCATTGCAGCTATAGCGCGCTGATACAATTTATGCAATGTCGCAATTGCGAGGGCTGCTACTTAACTTATGGAGCACGCGATAGCGAGGGTAGATTAGGAACTTATAAAATATCCTATATTAAGTGTTACTTGTTAACTTACATATGTGTATATACATGCATATGTATTGCTATGCAATTGGACTTTTGGACAATCAGAAATTCGAAGAATGAAAAAAAATGCAAAATGGAACAGGTCAGGTATGTACATATAAGTATTCAAAAGTATACTTATACGGGAAACCTCACACTTTTATAAGTTTGTAATGGGATATAATGTGAATAAGATTTTTAATAAGAAATGTTGTACTTATCAGGAATTCCGCCGATGCAAGCTGGAAGAGCGGAAGGATATCCGGCTCGAAGGACCAATGTTCGTGGAGGGGCGGAAGGATCCAAATAAAAATACAAATAATTGGCAGGTGCCAATTTCTATTCATATCAATATCTATTTATATACATAGATATCTTACAGCTACTATACAATATGTATATATTTTTTTTTTTTATGGGGTGGGGGAAGGAGATCATTTACAGAAGTCTTGGGCTGTGGTCTTGTTAAGCTAGTTTTAGTGATAATATTAACATTACAAAATTAAGGATAGTAATTTATTTATTTTGCTACTTATATATTGCATTTCTATATTTATTATGTATATTTTTATAGTCTATGAAAGATGTTACATTCTTTAAGATATTTTATTATTAATTTAATGTTTTCTGAAGATGGGTTGGATAATACGGCTACTGGTGGATGATGGGGAAAATATTGTGCTCTGATTTGGATGAATGTGGGACAAAAGGTAAGGAGATGGTCAAGACTAATAGAGTTGTTGGTGTTACAGAAGGGGCATAAGTTTGAAATGTTTTTGTCCATGTAGTGTGCATGTGTTATATTTGTATGTCCCAGTCGGAGACGTATAAACTAAATTTCATCTTCATCATTAGAGATCATTACTTTATCCTTGCATGTGAGATAATTTTTTATACTATTTTTTTCTGAATTAATTAGTTGATACCAGTTGGATGTATCTGTGAAAGCATTTTGTTGGTTTTTGCGATACAACTTTTTTATTTGGTTTTTTATATCTGCATTATTGTGTTTTGGTGTATAAGTATGGGAAAAATGCCTAGCATTCTTTGCTGTTTTATCAGCAAACTCATTTCCTTTTATGTTATTGTGGCTAGGGATCCACAGAAGGGAGAATTTTGGGAATAGTATTTCGTATCTTAACAATGTGATAGGAATTGTTGTTAATATTTTTTATGGCATTGAGGGAGAAGAGAGAATCTGAACGAATAACAAATTTTCCTTTTCCTGCTTTTAAAAGTAATATGGCTTCGTGTATGGCTATTAATTCTGAAGAAAACACAGTTGAGTATGTTGGAAGAAGGCCAATTTTTAAGACGTCAGTATCAGTAGTTAAAGCGTCGATTCATTTATTTGCGAACCATCTATATACATAAATGTTTTATTGTTCTGTTCTAATTTGTATTGATGGAACTGCTATCTATATACGGCTGGAGACGTTGCGCTTTTGCTAAAGCTGCTAAATTGTGTATTTATTGCATTCGACTTAAGTGCCCATGGGGGGGGCTTTTTGTTTCAGTTTCTTTGAAGTAAGACCTTCTGCTGATTTCAATAGACTTGTTTGATAAGAGAACTCTGTCCAAGACCGAATGTTTTTTCCCCACTTACGGTGGTTTGTAGCGCTGTTTAATATGAGGTTAAAGAGATTAGATGTAAGTAATTCTTTTCTGACTTCAAGGGGTGCGACGTTTGCTTCAAAGAGGAAGTTTGCCGTTGGCGTGGTTCTAAATGCTCCCAGGGCTATCCTCACTCCCGAGTTTAGGATTGGTTTAATTTTTTTTAAATGGCTTGGTGCTGCCGTTCCATATATTGGCAGGGCAAAGTCTATTTTGGACACTAAAAGCGATTTAAAGATAGATATTATTGTGAGTGTACTGCATCCGAATTTAGGTACTGAAAGACATTTAATAATATCTGGGCGTTTAGACAGCAATGACGAACAGGATCACTGAGAGTGGCGATCCTTGAGGAATACCATTCTCGAGTGGAAGTGATTTTGAATAGAACTTTTCTAATTTAACTGTTATTTTTCTGTTTGTCATGAAGCTCTTGAAGTAATTAAGTATAATTGGGCCATATAATGTATAATATTACCACATGTATTCCTATTTTATCAAACGCCTTAGCAAAGTCGAGAGATATTATTGAAATATGTTTTTTTGTCTCCAAAGATTTAGCACCAGGTGGTCTATAAATAGGAGACAGTCCTTAACAGATTTACCTTTTTTAAAGCCGACTGGACTATTGTATAGAAGTAGTTACAAACCACCATTGTTTTTTTGCTATAATTTTGTCAAGGCCTTTTGCCAAGCATTAGTTAAGGGAAATTGGTCTATAAGACGAGACATTTGTTTTTTCTTTGTTAGGTTTTAATATTGGTATAATCATGCTCAGTTTGTATGGTTGTGGTATAATGCCACCCAGTATTGCGTTGTATAGGATTATAAGTCTGTTCTGGACTTCTCTAGGTAGTGCTTTAATCATGGAGTAAGTAATTCGATCCAAGCCTGGTGTGTTGCCTTTTAGACAATCAAGGGCAGAGGAAAATTCAATGAAATTCATTTCCTGTTCTATTGGAGCAGCACATTTTCCTGGGGCATACAATAAATTGTCCGGTAATATCCTACTTTTGTTAGCCTTAAATAAGTTGGTGAAGTTGGAGTTACTTGCGAAGATATCAGCAATTTCTTGTTGATGCGTCATATTTTTGTGTTTGGTTTTTAAAGGGTTGATTTCTTCCGTAAATTTTGCTAAAGATTCTTTCTTAGCTTGCTTCAGGGTTCGTCCAAAAAGTTTATTTTTTTTCTGTAATCTATTATATTTTCGTTAGAGATGTGTCTCTTAAGTTTTTGCCAGGCTGTGTTTTTCTGCTTACGCAGGATCTCAAGTTTCTTGCTCCACCGAGGCAGGCACTGCGATGTTTTGGGAGAGGACTTTGGGATACTTTCGTGCGCGCTTCTTAAAATGATTTTGCTTAGGTTGGCTGATTCTTTGCTAGTGTTTTGGCTTACTGGTATGGAATAGTTGTGGCTGATAGAGAGAGTTGTATAGAGGTTCCAGTGAGCTGCATTTGTTTTAAAAAGAGGTCTATGGGTTGGATTCTGAGGTTGGACTCTCTTTAATATATCACAGATATTGGCAAGTGGTCGCTACCAAAAAAGTCTGATTCAATTGTCCATTCTGCTTCTAATGCAAGATCGGTTATGCAAAGAGTGAGATTAATGTGAGTTAGTGTGTTGTGTGTGCTCAGGTGTCTTGGACTACCATCGTTTAAAACAATTAGGTTGGACTGAGTAATGAATTTCTCTAAAGTAACCCCTTTCCTGTTATTAGTAGGGGAGCCCCATCTTCTATGCCAACAGTTGAAGTCGCCTGTTATTAAAGTCGGAAGGTTATTTGGAATGCTTAGAACTGAGAAGACGTTGTTTAGGTTAAACTTTGCACTGGGTTTAATGTATGCAGAAATTATTTGAAGCTTTTTCTTTGAACAGATTTCGACGCAGATGGCATCAAAGTTTGATCTAAGAATTTTTTCTTTATATTCTATAGACTTATGGATGAGAATCGCTACCCCACCATATGATGGAGAGGAGTTAAGAGTAATCATTACATAGTTGGTGGGGATGGGGTGAATATTGTGTGCTAAAATGTGTGTCTCTTGTAGGGCTACGACATGTGGCCTGTATTTTGCTATAAGGACTTCAAGTTCACTGTAGTTGTTGTTGTTGTTGTCACTTTTAGAGACATTGAGATAGGCAGAGAGTTTTATGGAAATGGGTAACGAAACACAGGAAGTTAATTTTTATTTGAGTTTATATTCTGCATTGGAGCATTCCATTTGCTCATCTGAGGACGAGCAGCTATTGTTATAAAAGTTCTTGTGATAAGATTATGTTATTGTTTGGTTTTGTTTGTGTTTTTCCTTTAGCTTTAAGTTGTGACTTAAGTCTATTTGAAATATTTTTAGGAAGGATTTTAACAGTTTGGTTTATGGTGGGTAGTGTGGTGTCGGATTGTTGTGGTTGTACTTTTAGTAAATTTTTTGAAGAGGTGGGTAGCTCTTTACTCTGAGTCAGGTCATCGTAGGGTACGATCTTACGTGTTGTTGCTGTCTGATGTGGCACCGCGGTGATGTTAACATTTTTAATATTGCTTAACGAAGTGCATGTTGTCGAAGATTGGGCACTGTTAGAGTTGCTTTTTGCTACGCTGGAGTACAAAGATCCATTGTGTGGGCGTCTTGAATTACAGATGGAAATGGCATTTTTGAAGTTTACTTTTTCGAGGGTCTTTATGGCCTGTATTTCTTGTTGTTTAACAAAGATGGGACATTTTCTAAAGCAGTCATCAGTATGAATGGTTGGTTTCGGGAAGATTCTCCTCCCTAAAGTTTACACAGCATTTTTCGAAGGTACACAGCTCTTTGGAGTCAGGGTCCGTGTGATATTCTTTGGAACAATTAATGCAATACTTTTTGTTGCGGCAGTGTTTGGTGATATTTCCAAACCGGAAGCATTTGTTGCAGCGGAGTGGGGCAGGTATATAGGTGCGTACCTTCACCAGTTCGTATCCTATTTTTATATTTTCTGGTGTTGTGTGTGACGCAAATGTAAGTATGATCAATCCAGTTTCTTCCAAGTCGTTGTTAACTTTTCTCATTATTTTCTTCAGTTCAACGACATTTTGGGCTTTTAGTTCTTCTTTGATGACATCTTCGGCTAGGCAGCGGAGATCATTTGAGTAAATGACACTTTTGCAGACATTTAGGGTAGAAAGTTCATAAACTACAAGAGGGAAATGTCCCAGCAATTGTAGTTTCATCAACTTAGGTTTCCGTCGCGTGTTTTCTTGGCCATTAGCACTTCACCGTTGCAAGCGAAGTCAATAGATTTCAAGCATTAATTTCAGATTTTCGGGGGGATCGACGGTCTCCATCGTAACGGGAATTATTTTCGGTTTTATTAAGTTTTATTGTTTTTTGTTTTGTTTTATGCTTTTGGCTTTGTTTGGTTTGCGATATTGCGCGAGCAAAAGAACTTTCCGTACACACGTTTTGTCTATTCAGAAGTCAGCTTTGAACTGTGTGAAAAACTAACTTGTTTTAGAAAAAGGTCAGAGTCTAAGATATATATGTATTTTTAAAATATAGATAAGATATTTTTAAAATATCTTAAAATCTAACTTTTAATTTTTTTTTTTTTTTAAGTAAACAATTAAAAACGAGAATATCTTCTTGTTTTTGTAATCACGTCACTGACACGTCAATCGTAATTTTTATAAACTTATTAGTTAATCGGTATTAGTTTTATTAGTCGGTATTATGATAAGAAGTCTAATGATTTTTTAGTATTCTTGATCAAAATGAGACCACGGCTTATCATTAAAGATTCCCGTTACCGTTCCCCACTTCTAAAGGTCCAACTCTCTTCATCTTGAATCTTGGGTTCATCCCCTATAGCTTAGTCATGTGGTCAATGATACCAGGTTCAGGTTCTTTCAGGTTTTTTTTACCATTTTTATTTCATTTTGTTGTTCTTGACACCTTTCAACAAAGTATAAAGGAAAGATGTGACTATCTTAAATGGTCGGCCACGCATTAAATGCTAAAGGCAGTTTACATTGTATTGTTTTCTTTTATCAGGTCATGGCCAATATTGGTGGTCTATTTTGGCAGGTGTTGGTGACGAGAGTGGCCAAACCAACTTGGCCTCTCACCATAGCGATTCTAGGATGACCCGCTCTATTAAACAAGTGTCCTTTTACCCGACCACCTAAGGAAGGGGTAATTTAACAACAAATTGCTTTTATTAGATAACCCGCGCAGTCTCTCCAGCTGGGACACTAGAAAAAGCGCCCCTGGGTAGAACAGGAGTTATTGGGCTAGTGCGGCCAACTTCACAAAGAAATAAAAAGAGAATAATAAAAAACGTATGCAGCTTTGTCGCATAAAAATTAAAACGAGAGAATAAGTATAATCATCTAAGGAAAAATATCTAGCTAGGTGACTAAAAGCTTCCACTTTCACCGGTAGGCCATGGGTGGCCGGTACAATATTTTGATCTCTCACAATTAGCTATGTGATAGATTAATACCTACCGAGTTTATTAATTCATTACACAGAGGTCAACAAACGAACCTGCGTAAATCATTTGGTTGGAAACCTTTTTCCCTGTGTCTTCAAAACTTCTGTTCAATGTCCAGCATTTTGCAAGTAACATACAAGTTTATAATTTTACTATATGTACTAACAGGTAAACCAGCATCGGCCGTGTCCAAAATTTGGGCATTATCTCATCCAGCATTTTGCAAGTAACAGTAACAAATTTATAATATTACTATACTTACAGGTAAACCAGCATCGGCCGTGTCCAAAATTTGGGCGGAGACTTTTTGGCAAAACTCGACACTTTGTTAAAACAACTGTTATGGTTGTTAATAACGTTGGCATTCCCCAACCATAAAAAGAGTAATACATAAATCGATTCCCCTGTTTTTCATAATGTTTTATTTTTGTTGACCTGCAAATATAACAAAACAAAAAAATTAAAGAACAAGTTAAGAGACAGCTTTTCATTTCATATCTTATCTTGTATTTAGTATATTTGCAAATCTATGAAAAATGTTGTTCAAAGAGAGAGATTGTGACACCCTATTTCTAGAGATCGCACAGGGATTCAAAACCAGCGATGATGTATGGCTTCATTTCCAGTAGGTCGTTGGCCGAAGCTACAATGTGATTGGGCCCGCTAAAATCGGTCGTCGGATTTCGGATCTTGTCTCCCTGGCAAACGGACTACATGAACCATACATGTAAACCGCTTAGCTGTATATCGTCCTGATCCTCGGAACGTATTGCTTAATAAAAAGTTTGGACAAGAAAAGATAATAAATTAAAAAAAAGCTCTCCTAAAACAAAATGTTCTTCGATCCGGAACACGCATAATACAGTCCGTTGTACCTATAAAGTTGCTACCAACAAAACAATTGTTAGAAATGTTAAATTCAAAGGCTTGCTTTATAACCCGAAAGAGAAAATGTTTTCCAATAACTATTTCGCTGCAAAAAGGGAAAGACACTACAGAGATGGCAATTCTGTACTGGCGGATGAAAAGGATATACGATAAAAAAGATTTTAGTCGATCTCTGACAGGGACAACAATTTGTAAAGCACCGTCACTACTATGCTACCAAGAAAAAATGAGCGAATAAACGTCTGGAATTTCTCCCACTTAGCATGTGGATATCTTTAAAGGCAGTTCATAAAACCAGGAAGCCATTGTGAGATTTCTGGAGAGAGGAGACAAAATAAGGTTGACACCTTGTTGATGTCGGTCAAGAAGCCATCGGCAGTTTTGATATAAGTTTTAAAAGCTCTCGAAAAATAGAGAATATCAGGTTAGCTACATAAATCACTTCAGCTGCTATTTCAGTGAAGCTGAAATTTAGGTGCCACAGACTGATATTTTGAGCGATTTTAGCAAATCACTAGAAATTCTTATCAGTCATAAAACCGCCGGCAACAACATGGTTGCCACATAGTCCAGTTCGAAAAGGGAAATCAAAATGTATGATGTTATAATACCAAATTATGTGTTAACACATTAATAAAAACATTACTAATTTTAAGACACTTTTACTTATAAAATAAATCGCTTAGTTTTCGTGTATTTTGTAACAAAACAACTAAGTATTTCCCTGTTACCCATTGTTACCTGTAACAGGCAAACATTTGATATTCTTGTCGTATGCCCAAAATATGCTAAAGTACACGTGTGTTTTTGTGGTGAAAAAAAAAAATACCCGACTAGCATAGGGTGAAGTGCATATATGCATGAGGCGAATTTAATAGACATACATTTGTTGTTTAAAATTTAAAATATTTTTTTAAGGGACCGTAACTGTTATAAGGTATTTCTAGAAAAACCAATAATAATAATTATGTTGCAACTTTTTCATTTAACACAAAAATAACTGTTATTTTTGATTTTTAAAATAAAATCATTTGTGATTTTTATAAAAAAAAACATATCTATGTATATATCGGCGAGATGAGGATTTCAGGGATTCCTGAATCGTTGATTCCATTATTGGCTTCCATTTTTATCACTAGGTTTGTGCAGCGAGTCTCGACGTGCTTTCAGGTTGAATTCCAGAAGGAAAAGAGACTGAACTCTCTCAAGCGCACACCGAGCCAAACTTGATGACAGCCTATACTGTCATCGCACATACCTAGTGTTAAACAGTTCTACATCAGTCATGATATTCATTACTTAACACTGATCAATTCGCCTTAACAGTAGGCACACAATTCAAATTATTAGAAATGCCTCCGACAAATATATATATATATAAAAACTTTAGACTGGAAGTGTATAATCGTCGTTTAAGTGGCCCAGTCATTTAGTCCACTGAACAACGAGGATCCGGGTTCGAATCCCAGGCTAGTGCATGGATGTATTTTTCGGCTAAGCCGAAGGCCTTAGTTGCCAGTGCTTGTAAAATATAGTTAGGTTGATAGCTTTTAGATTTATGTGTAAATAAAAAAAATAAATATATGATTGATTACAATACTTATTTATATTAACTCGACATGTCCGTTCGAAAAAATGTAATCTATTTATTTGAAAGCAAAGTATGATTCTTAAGACCCTCTTGTCTTAACTTTGAATGTGTACGAACGTTGGTAGCTACACGACGGAAATTCCCATAAGTACATATGTGTAAACTTAAAGGCATTAACATATAAGTTACGAGTCTTAAATTACGAGTTTGGTCCCTGGTTACGAATCTGGTCCTTGGTCGGGCGCCAGTTTCGAGTCTATCATACGTGTCTCCATGGCGGGCCGTGGGATTAGCATGATCAATCGGGTGCACATGGAAGATGAAACACAAGACTCTTCTTTAACGACTAGTTTATGATGAAATTACACAGAAGTTTCGATTTAACGTTATAGTTCGATTATAATCACTATCTACTAATCTCCTTGTTCTGTATGAGGCAACGTATCGTGGAGAGTGCCAACTTATATGTATATGCGTTTGGTAAAAAATCTTAGTAGGCGAACAATTATTAAGCCTTATATACTGGACACATTCATATGTTCATATATGAATTATGTTGCGAAAGCAATTATTGGACTTGAAGAGTTAAGAAAAGAGTATTATGCAGAAGTGCTACAGAAATCACTGTCAGTTATAATTCCGAACGGAATCCAAAAAACTTGGTGCCAGAGAACTTCGAGAACTTTGATTTTTTAGATTTTTTTAATTACCAAAGTTTAGTTTAAGAAATTAATCATTTTTATTGTTTTACGAAAACAAAATTGAATTTGAAATAGCGGTCTTATATTTTGGGCACACGAGAACAATATCAAATGTTTGACTTTTACAGGTGAACGTTGACAACTCAGAGAAATAGTTATTTTTTGCAAAATACACAAAAACTACGCAATTTATAAAAAGAATAAAATTGTCACCTAATTAACAATACTTTTATTAATGTTTTCAAACATTTACTTTGGTTAATTCCAAATAATTAAAACAATAATTTTGATTTTACTTTGTTAAAACGTGAAATTAAACAAAATATTGCATCAAACCTTTCATTATTTTAACGCAAAATTATCACTAACTAAACCACTTGTATTATGATATTAATTTTGTTAATAAAAACCTTGTAAGTTCCCTGCAATAGACCGATTAGCTAGCACATCGATGAGCAGATTCGAAAGATTTCAGCTTTCACTGAAATTGCCTCTGAAGTGATTTAGGTGGCACACCTGATATGTGTGAGAGTATCGGTGTGGATTCTTAAGGCTTGTAAGTTAACAAACAATCCAACGAACTGCCCCCGCACTAAGCCTTAGAGCAATCTGTCCAGCTGCAACGTCAATGTGACATAAATATGCCGACACAGCGTCTGACGATGAGCCCATAGCATGGCCATAGGCTTGCATATTTACTTCTTATGTATTTAGCTTTAGATTCATATTCCCATTTATGTACTTAGGTTTAGTTCTCTTTTATTTCCTTCAATATTTTCAGTTTTGTATAATCTCTTAAGCAATAAAAACAAATTACTCCGGCACGCGTCACAGAAAGCGTATGGAGCAGCCCTATATGTGCGGGTTCGGTACGGCGATCAAGTAAGAGTCCATTTATTAACGGCTAAGACCCGTGTAGCTCCAGTCAATACAGTTTCGCTGCCTCGGCTGCAGTTGTGCGGAGCGGTTTTGCTAGCCGATCTATGGGCGTCAATCGTTCCTGAACTCCCAATCCCACCTGCAACCTCCCAGTTTTGGACCCACTCTACCATCGTGTTGGCTTGGCTCAATAAACCCCCGTGCAGTTGGTCCACCTTCGTGGCCAATCGGGTATCCAGCATCTCCAAAAGCACCAGTGGCCAAAGCTGGTCACATGTGCGCTCCGAGGACAACCCCGCTGATCTGGCGAGCCGTGGAGTCTCCGCGGCCGAGTTATCGGCCAGCAGCCTCTGGTG
The DNA here is from genome assembly GCF_018902025.1 of Drosophila willistoni. Lineage (NCBI taxonomy): Eukaryota > Metazoa > Arthropoda > Insecta > Diptera > Drosophilidae > Drosophila > Drosophila willistoni. Next base: position 4,357,832 of record NW_025814459.1, on the reverse strand, counting down.
GCATGGGCCGGACTGGCTCCAGCGAGTCCCCGAGTATTGGCCAACTCCCCATAACGAACTCCCAGACACCCAGCTGGAGCAACGAGTCCAGTGCCACACCACCGCGACCACCCTACTCGAGGACGTCAGCGAACGTTTCTCGGACTATGGTAGGGCATTACGAGTCATCGCGTACATCCTACGCTTCGCCACCAAAAGGGTTTCGACGCCTTCCACGGTTCGCCTCACCAATGATGAACTTCTCTCCGCCGAGCGCGCCTTGATTCGGACGTCTCAGCGTCGGGAATACCTCGCGGAGATACGGGCCCTGGGTGAAGGGCGACCCCTGCCATCATCCAGCACGCTACTCAATCTGAATCCATTTCTCGACCAGCATGGGATACTCCGCTCTTGCGGACGACTCCGGGCCGCTGAGTCCCTCCGATATGATGATCGTCACCCTATTCTCCTCCCCTATAGTACTCATTTCACTCGCCTGCTTGTCGAATTCGCCCACCGCATCACGTTGCATGGCGGCAATCAACTGATGGTGCGGTATCTGCCCACCAAATTCTGGATCCCACGGATCAAGAACATGGTGAAATCCCACATCAAGGGGTGCAAAGTCTCCCTGTATAAAGAAAAAATTAAGAACTTAAATTCAAAAAATTTTGACCTGATTTACACAGATGGTTCAGTTTCTGAAGATTTTACTGGAAGTGCTTTTTTTCACTTGGGCTCCAACATCGCAAAAAGCTATTACAGCAATAAAAAACTGTCATCATTGACTGCGGAACTCACAGCTTTGGAAAAAGCAGTGGTGTTTGCTGATTCGAATCACCTCTTCAAAGTAGCGTTCCTAACAGACAGTCTTGGAGCAATTCAAACAATTAGAAACCCAAAGAACAATAATTGCATTGCTCAAAGAATCCTTAAAAATATAGAAAATAGTTATAATATCATCTCAGTCGAATTACACCACATACCTAGTCACTCAAACATAAAAGAAAACGATTTAGCTGATACCGCAGCCAAAAATGCCAGACACGATGGAGTGTTCACGCACATAAGCTGGACAATCAACGATGCTATCATTCATATATACAACAAAATAAAACTAGAATGGGAAAGAGCGTACAATGAATTTTGTATAGATCGAAACAAAGGATACTGCCTTCTATATCCTTATGTGTCATCACAACCATGGTTCCAGGGAAAAAACCAATTCCATAGACTGGAGATAAAACAACTAAACAGAATACTAAGCGGTCACGCATTTGACAAAAACACTCTATTTAAAATGAAAGTCGTTGACAACAACTTATGCGACACCTGTAACATTACAGAAGATATCTCACATATTATTTTAAATTGTTCAAAATACACAAACACCCGAATGAACTTCCCAACACTAACAAAGTATAACGATATATATCAATTACTCGCGCAAGAGCCTATCGCCAACTACAAATCGATAACACAATTTACTAAGGCTGCCAACATAGAACTCTAACAATCTAATCCACACATAAATAAATTAAATTAAATAGCTAATTTATTTATAACAAAAACCAAAATACGAAACTCATCATCACGAATACGCTGTGGCGTTAACCTGTTATACACAGGGAGGCCAAAGAAATCTTCTGAAGTAACTTAATATCAAAAAAAAAAAAAAAAAAAAAAAAAAAAAAGTCTGCATCGTTCATCGTCGACGACTACAGACCCAGATGATGGGTGATCTCCCTCGAGAACGCATCACGTACTCCAGGCCCTTCACCCACACGGGCATTGACTTCGCAGGGCCGTTCGAGATCAAAAATTACACCGGGCGTGCGTGTCTCATAACTAAGAGTTATGTCTGCGTCTTTGTGTGTTTCAGCACGAAGGCAATCCATCTCGATGCTACCTCCAACCTCACCACTGAACGATTTCTTGCAGCCTTCTCTCGGTTTGTCGCACGGAGACAATGCCCACAGCGCATTTACTCCGACATTGCAAAACCTTCGTAGGGGCCTCAAAGGCGCTCGAAAAATATTTCCTGAACGCCACCAAGCTTGATATAATGAAGGCATTTCCCCAGCACATTTTATCCTGGCAGTTCATTCCGCCAAGCGCGCCCCATATGGGAGGACTGTGGGAAGCAGGGGTCAAAAGTTTTAAGACCCTGTTTTACAAGTCCTCGTCCACTGTCAAATACACCTTCGAGGAACTTTCCACTCTCCTGTGTAGGATCGAAGCGTGCCTAAACTCCAGGCCAATCTCTCCCATGAGCGAGGATCCAGAGGATCTGCTGGCCCTAAGCCCGGGACATTTCCAGCGACTGAAGGCAATCCAGCAGGCTTTCTGCCGCCGCTGGAAGAGTGAGTACCTCAAAGAGCTTCACAAACGGAATAAGTCGAAATCACCGACTCGCAGCATCCAGACCGGCGACCTCGTGATCGTGTCCGAAGATCATCTCCCCTCCAACGAGTGGCGCTTAGGGCGAATTGAGCGCACTCTGCCCGGGGCTGACGGTCTCGTCCGAGTGGCTGATGTCACCACCGCGCGTGGGTCTATCCGAAGACCCGTAGCGAAGCTCATTCTGTTGCAAGACAGCAGGAGTCCTGAGCCTAAAACCTTATCGTGACTCCCAATCCCTCTATGTTCCCTCCGAATGTCCTCGTCTCCGTGCATGTTGTTCGTTTCTGTGCATCGACTAATCCACTCCCCCCTACGTAATTTCTTTCGTTACAGTTCGTTCAGCTCGCCCCTCCATAGCGACATAGCCCCCACGCGTCTGCCGCACCACCGCAGCAAACGAGCTGCTCCACAGGGCACTCCGGCAGTGTCAGCGCTTCCTGAACCTCCGAGGGGAAAAGCGGCTCCGGGCGGTGCTTATCAATAAGTAGTGTACCAATTGCTTGGCACACGAGCATTCATCCGACGCATGCCGGACTCGCCATGGTTGCCGACGATGCCGGCAAAGGCACCATACCCTGCTCCACATGGCCGACCAACCGCCGAGACAACGTGCCTCCGCCCGGCGTCGCAGCCAATCACCCCCCTCCGGGCGTGCTGCACCCCCGCTACAACCCCGTTCCCGATCATCGTCCGACCGCTCCGCTTCCCAAGAAGGCGCACCCGAGAACTTTTTTTCCTCCCTGCTCCACGTCAGGACGACGACTGTCCTGCCAACCGCAGTCCTCCGGTTAGGCAATGGCTCGAAATCCTTCAAGACCCGCGTCCTTTTCGATGGGTGTGCGGCTGAGAGCCGCATCAATCTCTCCTTTGCCCGGTCCCTGGGGTTAGCTGTGACCAAGGTCGGGGTCGACCAAGCCTGTACGGCCGTCCTCGAGTCGAGGTCCGACAAGACGTTCCGACGGAACGTTATATTCCGGGTCGAAGAGGACCTGCTCATCCGCACTCCCATCCGGGAAGTGGCGGCGCCGGTCCGGGAGAAATTCGCCACCTTGATCCTGGCCGACCCCTATTTCTATCGGCCGGCGTCGGTGTCCGTGGCGCTCGGGGCAGACCTCTATCCTGAGGTCATCCAACCAGGCTGTGTGCCCGGTCATAGCGGTACTCCCGCAGGCCAGAGCACCGTGTTCGGATGGGTCGTCTCCGGCTCCTGTGGGATCTAGGCGCTCCAGGACGTTGCCGTCCCCCATCCTTTATATGTCCAGGGTGGCAATTGCAACATGTTCCAAGGGGGGCGGTATGTTCACGCCATCGGGTGAACAGCAGTGAGCGGCAAAGAGCAGTGAGGAGTGAGGAGGGTTTTTTGATCCTCGGCATCTACGGTCACACCAGGAGGAGTGACTTGATTTTTCCAATGGGCATCGCCATTTATTTTGAACCGAGATTTTCACCCGAACACCCGTTCATCTCCTTTATATTTTGCTGGAATTGTAAAACTGTTCAACCCGTAACATTCTCGTGTGTGTCGGGATATACCAAGAAATAAATCAAAAATAGAATTAAAACGAAGTTTTTCGCGCGTTTTAATCATTCTACTCACGTACCAGACCCTGAAGACATTGGCACCCGCCAACCACTTGAGGCTTATTCGGGTCCTTCCGCCCCTCCACAAACAGCCGTAATTACATTTTATAATCTTTCATATATTGCTGAGCCACACAGACAGTGATCCGAATACTTAATCGTATCTCACGCTAATCTACCTAAATCATCTCGTGAGATGGATCCCATCAACGGCTATCCCCAACAGCAACCAGTGGACTGGACAAGTGACTGTTTGAAACAAATAGAGACAAAAACAAATATAAAAATAATAATAAATAAATAAAAGTGCCAGAGCGAATAACAGTGTAAAATGAACTTTTAAGTAATTTGCATTGAACCTATTTAAGAGTTTTAATGTGTGTGGATCTATTGTTCGATTTATTTCACTGTGTTAGACAACTGCCAATAAGTTATTTCTATAGGGACATTAAAAAAGAATCTGATAGCGACGAAGATACTATATAATACAATCTACACTACAGGCACTCGATCAAACCGAAATGGATGCACCATTGTTAAAAGCTATAATAGAGAGTGCAGTCAGTACCGCGCTTAACGCAAAAGAACAACGTATAAGAAGCGAGATTCATGCCGAACTCGAACATCTAAGAAATCAAGAAAGCTCACTTAGGATAGAAGCTCCCCAAGTGCAGGTGTACGAAAGCGTAACAATTGACTCCAGCATTAGATGTGAGGTAAGATTTAACGCTGCTTAATCGGTGCCGAATTTTAATGGTGATCACGATGAATATGCGTCTTGGAGACTGTAACGAACACGCGGCTGTCGGAGTGCATTTTCTGTCTTTCCAACAAGTGGCTCGGCTGAGCTCAGGGAAAATGGGGTGGTTCTTGTGCTCTTCTAAAACATGCACTACATAAGTAAAATGAAGACAAAGATAAGGACTACACCTAAATAGGGATTTTTGTGCAGAGGTAATGGGTGTTATTCGAAGCACCTAGATGTCATTGTCTTCTCTGTACCCACCCAACCTTGTAAAACCTTAGGAATCTCAGTATTACCCATATGTTGGTTGTTGAATCATTTACGTCAGGTGCCCAAAGAAAGTAACTCAGCAATTTACATTTAAAACATATATTCAAATTCAAAGAAAAAATAGCATCAGCCTTTAAGATAAGAAGATAACATCGGATTTCGTATCCCACTTACTTGCACTGTTTGCACTTAAAGGAACAAAAAAACGGCTGTTTGAGGGCCCACTACGGATGGGGTGAGGTGCGGGTCATCAATACTGGGTTTCGCCAGAAAACTCCAGTCTTGGTTGCGAGAGGCTATCCCGTGTCCTAAGGTGAAACATCCACTCCAACGAGAGTTCGCCTAGGAATTAGACTGGCTGGCTACGCTCCACACAACGATATGTGTGCGCACTTATGGCCAAATAGCTCTCCAACAATTTGCCCTCTGGTCAGTTAAGAACCGTGCCGACATTTAATTGGTCGTAGTCCCTAAAGTCCGACATTAAACCATGGATAGGGTCGTCGTCTGGCAATGGTCGCTCTGGCCTTATAGTGGCTAACACCATGGGTACTTTAAGGCATATAACGGAGGCAAGATTATAGTTGGAACTTGAAAAAAAGAACCGTGGACTTATATAATGTCCACGAGGGTACCGGAGTGTTAGGTCACTCCACGTGCATTGCTTGCACTCGCGTTTTTTTTTCACTTTCTCCCTCCTCTTACTCGCATGACTGCACAATAGCTCAGATCATTCTAGACTCTCCGCACACTATTCAATCTCAATTTTTGGGCACTTATCTTCTATGAGCTTTTCTATGGATGTGGATCGTGTAAGCTCGTTCCAAAAAAAAAAAGCTCAAGGTCAATTCGCCGTTGAAATAGTGTATGTCAAATATATTCGTCTAGCTAGCAGATTTATAAAATTTAATGTTTAAAACAGTGCACCCTTACAAATCAATCAGCCATAGAGGCATATGATACTATGGAAGTGAAACACATTACCAGGCACTGATCATTTTAAAAAATAACACAACACTGTGTTAAATTTCGATGCAATCATTGCTATACTTAATTGCACATACGACGATAAAAAGTCTCTGCGCGTTCTCAGGCATCAATTAGAAATGCTCAAGCAAGGCGGCCTAGACAAAATGCAGTACTATGATGGAGTTGAAAAAAAAACTCACATTTTTCACGAATAAAATTTCCATGACGCATGAGAAGCAAGCAGCGGTCATTTTCAAATACAGAAATTAGGAGCGATGCTCTGCACGCCTTCATGGGAGGCCTGAGGAGGCCTATTAAGGCACTAGTTATACCAGCACAGCCCAAAGATTTGCCTTCGGCTTTAGCACTGGCTCTCGAGGCTGAGAATAGCATAGAGAGGAGCTTATCACTGCTACGTATGCTAAAGCAGTTAAAGATAGGAGCCACCCAGGGGAAAATAACAGGAAAGGAAATCGCTTAATGCACAGACAGGGAAAACATTTTGAGAAAACCCCTCACTTTATGGGCCCATAATAGACCCCAACAAGGTGAGCAGGAACCAGCCTCAAAGTCGAGCCCAAGACCAAGACCATGTTAATCCATCAGTTTCCAAACTGAGACAGCAGACTAATGGGGGTAAAGCCCACAATAGCATTACTTACGGCAAATCTCAAAAGAGGCACATCGCATCAGAGCGTATGACCGGGTAGAGTTGCCAGAAAGTTAACAAAATTTCTCGGAAAGCCTCGGCCGAAAACCAACAATATGCGAGTGTAGCAGAAGCCGTAGTCGCCTATGCCAGCGAAGAGAACGATTTTATACCGGACAATGATTTGTTAAATTTTTTAGGGAACGCTCCCAATTGCCGATCCTTGAGCGACAGTTGGCTGGTAGGAAACTGAAAGTCCTAGACGGCACTAGGGCGGCAAAAAATTATGTAAAACACGTAAAGGAGTTAAGAAACATAACACTTGTCGACACCCCAATTACTGTGAACTCCATACACGGGTCCAGTCAAATTAAAGAAAAATGCTTTATGAGAATTTTCGGAAAGAATGCACCGTTTTTCATTTTAGACACCCTTGATATCTTTGATGCTATAATACGCTTCGATCTGCTAACGCTGGCAGGGATAACCCTGAACATACACAGCAGTAGAATGATATGTGGCAATATAACAGAAGCGTTGCAACACCGTACTTGCGATAGCATAAATTTCACATGCATTAATGACATACTATTTTTATCACGATAGCCTAAGAGAGGAATTTAAAAATTTAGTACTTAACAGGATCGGCGCATTTTCGACCTCTAACGCGGCATTGCCATTTAACACTTCAGTCATTGCCACAATTCACACAATAGACACCCAAGAAGTTTACTCCAAGCTCTACCCATATCTCATTTGTGTAGCCGATTTCATTAACAACGAAATCTCTCAGGTGTTAAACGACGGCATTATAAGACCATCTCAATCTGTGTACAACAGTCCTGCATGGGTTGTTGACAAAAAAGGCATTGACTCGTCATTGACTTTCGAAAGTTAAACGAGGGGACCATTGCCAAGTACTCAATGCCAAGTATTCCAAGATTCTAGCGAATCTGGGAAAGGCAAAATTTTTCACGACATTGGACTTAAAATCTGGGTACATTTCTTAGTAAAAGGAGGGAAATACTAACTCTGTCGTTTACCCTTTGGTTTAAAAAATGCAGGAAGCATCTTTCATTATCGATGATGTTCTAAGGGAACAAATCGGGAAACTATTCTACGCCTATGTAGATGACGTGGTAACATTTTTTGAAAATAAAGCAGAGCATGTCAAACACGTTGACACTGTGCTCCAGCTGCTTTGAGAGTGTCGAAAGAAATGACAATTTTTTAAGGAAAGCGTCGAATATTTGGGTTTCAGCGTCTCCAGTGACGGAACAAAAACTGATCCCGAAAAGGTCAACGCGAATCAGGAGTATCCCGAGACAACACTCTATGCACTAAGATCGTTTTTGGGCCTTGCTAATTATTACAAGGTACCAATTGACTTCACGCTTTTGACGGCTTAAGAAACATGTTGTCATCAGAGGCTGTCATACGTATGTACCCAGACTTGAACAAATCCTTCGACCTCACAACCAATGCTTCTGCCGACGGCATTGGACCAGTGCTGTCTCAAGAGAGGAGGCCAATAACAACGATATCCCGAATATTAAAGCAAAGTGAGTCACTTTACGCCACTAACAAAAGGGATTTTTGGAAATCGTGTAGGCTCTTGGAAAATTACAGAACTACCTGTATGGAACCAGGTAGTTGCACATTTTCACAGATCACCAGCCACTCACATTTTCTGTGTCACAAAAGAACACAAATGCGAGAATTAAACAGTGAGTGGCAATTATTGAAGAACGTACCGCTCAAATTCATTACAAGCCAGGAAAAAAAACATTGTGGCAGATGCTATATCACGGCAAAAAGTTAATGCCCTACAAGATGAAACACAACCATGTGCTACCACCATCCACAGTGAGCTCTCCTTGACCTACACAATCGAGACAACAAACAAGCCTATTAACTCTTATTAGGAACCAAATAATCCTAGAAGAGGCGCGCTAAAACTTCCATCGGAGACTAATTCCCTAAGGGAGCAAAACTCACCATGTGATATAATTCACAGATAAGAACAATCTCCTTGATTTCTTAAAACTTGTAGTGAACCGTGATGTTGTAAACGCATTCCATTGCGACCTTCCTACATTATCCGAATTTCAAGGTGAATTAGTGCGACTTTTTCCCACAACAAAGTTTTAGCACTGCAAGAACATGGTAACCGATATAACCAACAAAGATGATCAAATTCAAATAGTTGATACCGAACATAATCGCAGACATAGTGCGGACATAGACAGGACCTTATGCTTGCTGTCATGGTTGCCAAATCTAATATAATACGCCCAGCTATTTTCGATCAAGAGGATTTAAAATCTATTTTTGCCGAACAATTCACAGCAATCTGGGAGTGTCCAACATTAAAATATTTCAGTCCGATAGCACCCTCCACATACTTATAGATTACCCTAGAATTAAACTTTTGCGTTACAAACAATCACGTAACATTTTGCAAACTGGCTAAGCATGACACATGCGCTCGCGGACTAAATTCAGGGCAATCAGCTATGTGCCATACGCAGCCCAGTCACCTGGAATAACAAACAATCCAACGAATAACCCCCGCACTAAGCCTTAAAGCACTCTGTGCAGCTGCAACGTCGATGTTAAGAATTCCATATAGACATAAATATGCTGACACAGCGTTTGACCAAGAGCCCATAGCATGACCATACGCCTTGCATATTTACTTCTTATGTATTAAGCTTTTGATTGATATTCCCATTTATTTATTTAGGATTAGTTCTCTTTTATTTCCTTCAATATTTTCAGTTTTGTATAATCGCTTAAACAATAAAAACACATTGCTCCGGCTTTGTGCACTTTAATATATTGCTGAGCCACACGGACAGTGATCCAGATACTTAATCGTATCTCACCCTAATCTACATAAATCATCTCCTGAGTTGGATCCTATCAATGGCTATCCCCAACAGCAACCAGTGGACGGACCCAACATCATAATTTGTACATCTATCTATAATTTAAGAAAAAACTACGTAGCTTAAAGCTTTATAAATGCAGGTAAAATTAATTGATATACAATGACAGCCATATTTGTTTTATTTTTATATGTTTTATTTTTATACCCTTGCAAAAAGGGTATATTAATTTTGGCCAGAAGTGTGCAACGCATAGAAGGAAGCATTTCCGACCATATAAAGTATATATATTCTTGATCAGCACGACGAGACGAGTTGAAATAGCCATGTCCGTCCGTCCGTCCGTCCGTCCGTCCGTCCGTCCGTCCGTCCGTCCGTCCGTCCGTCCGTCCGTCCGTCCGTCCGTCCGTCTGTCCGTCCGTCTGGATCAACGCAAACTCCTCCTAGACCGTTGGAGCTACAGAGCTGAAATTTTGCATGTAGGCTTGCATATACTGCAGGCGTTGTATACCTCGGATTCAGCCGGATCGGATCACTACATCATATAGCTCCCATACAAATGGCAAAGTCACGAACAGTGACTTTTCTTAACAACTTCGTTATTTTCTGAGCTATTGTCATGAAATTGTCATATTGGTGAGTTAATTACACATATAAACGACTATGCCAAATTTGATCAAGATCGGGTGACTATATCATATAGCTCCCATAGGAACGATCTTTCGAAAACAGTGACTTTTGTCAATAACTTCGTTACTTTTGACGCGATTGCTTTCAAATTAAACATTTGTTAGTTTAATATATCTGTTAATGACTGTGCCGAATTTGATAAAGATCGTGTTACTATATCATATAGCACCCATAGGAACGATCGGTGGAAAACAGTGACTTTGATCAATATCTTCGTTATTTCCTATGCTAAGGTTGTAGGCCGTTCTTTCGGACACATTAGCCCTTTTAGCTTAAACGTTTTTCCACTCTGATGCTTATAGGTAAGGAAAAAGTTACCAAAAAAGTTGCAAGGGTATACAAACTTTGACGCGGTCGAAGTTAGCCCCGGCCCTCTAGTTTTTTGAATCGAATTGGATTTCGCGGAATTGCAACTGGCAGTGATTTCAGTAGCACACCTGATATTCTTGATCAGCTCAACGATCAGCTTCTTTTAATGTGTGCTTCTATATACTGTATGGTTTGTATATCTCGGATAGTGACTTTTCTCAATAGCTTTGTCATTTTCTGAGCTATTGCTATGAAATCAATTTTAATATTGAAATATTAGTGAATTTATTATTTCTCCAAAATGACTGTGCAAAATTTTATGAAAATTGAATAACAATATTGTTGCATACCTCTCAAATACACATATGTACGATAAAAAATCATGCAAGGTATAGCTACATTTGCCGCACTGCACCATCCTAAAATTGTAGCTCTAACTTTTGATTTTGTGTGCATAACTTTTTTCCAATTTGACGGCTATATGTAAGGAATGAGTAGCAAGAAAACTTGCAAAGATACAGAAAGGGTATATTAATTTTGGTCAGCTAACTAGACGAGTTCAAATAGCTATGTCCGTCTGTCCGTCCGTTTGAATCAGCGAAAACTTCTCCTAGACCGTAAGAGCTACAGAGCTGAAATATAGCATGTAGGCTTATGTATAGGGCACAGGTTGTATATCTCGATGAAATCGATCTAATTTTTGTCGGATTTTAATTAAACATGTATCATTTCACTGGAAATTCAATTTACCTTCTTACGTTAATCAAGAAAGAAGTACTTTAGGTTTAATTGGTATTGTTTAAGATTAAACATCGTGTTCATCTGAAATGGCTTCACCAAATCAGATACACCAAGAAATATACAAAACGAAACAAAAACATAACACAAAAATAAGTCATAAAGATTCATATGACAATTATTGCTTAAAACCAAACAAAACATGCATCCACACTCTGTGGAAAACACATAAGATTATAACAGCGGCGCGGTATCAAGTAGCCAACGCTGAGCATGAAATATAAACAATTGTCAACCCCCGAAAACGTGGGTCATTAGAATAAGTATTTTTAAGAACAATCGTCGCCTAGAGTCTAAGAGTTCATTTATATAAACAAGACTTTGATAAATAAAATCAGTTCATAATTTGAATTCAAGGAATGAAGATTGGGTTATTTTCCTTCTTCCGGAATCCCTATCGTATCGTATCAGGTATCGTAAAATGGCGTTAACCCAAAGGACCTCAGAATTACATACAAAAACCCAAAATTTCGATTCGGCTACAAAACAAATACTGGGGCTAAAATTAAAATTTTTGGTATGCAGTTTATCTTAGATTACCTAGATCTACAACTTCTTCAAAGAATGCGGGAAAGACGGGCCTAAAATATTGACCAGAATTTTGGGGGCGCTTTAAAAAAAACGTCGAAAGCTGACATGACAATTACGGGTCATCAGCTAAATACAATAACCAACAAATAACTGAAAAAACCTCTTTATTAAATTTCTTAGGAGCCGAGAAAATCAAATTCAAAGTAAAAAAAAGGGGGACTAACCTGCTGGCCACCACTGTACATATAGCTCCCATACAAACGGCAAAGTCACGAACAGTAACTTTTATTAATAACTTCGTTATTTTGAGCTATTCTATTATTCTGCAATTATTCTGAGCTATTATTGTAAAATTTAACATTGGTAAGTTTATTACACATATAAACGACTATGCCAAATTTGATCAAGAGCAAATGATTATATTAGCTCCCATATAAACGATCTTTCGAAAACAGTGACTTTTGTCAATAAATTCGTTACTTTTGACGCGATTGCTTTCAAATTAAACATTTGTTGGTCTAATATATCTGTTAATGACTGTGCCGAATTTGATAAAGATCATGTGACTATATCATATAGCTCCCATAGGAACGATCGGCGGAAAGCAGTGATTTTGATGAATAATTTCGGTATTTCCTATCGCAAAATTGTAGGCCGTTCTTTCGCATTCCCTTTTGATGGCTATGTGTAGGGAAAGAGTTACCAAAACAGTTGCAAGGGTATGCAAACTTTGACGCGGTCAGATTTAGCCCCGGCCCTCTAGTATTAATATTTCAACTCAACCATCAAATATTCCTGGAGCTGACGGACTTTATCATTAATTATCTTTTGTCAATTATAATTCTCATTTCTTGAGATCGCATTACCACGCTACTCTCCGTTGCTGTCTTTAAAATTCTTTGACATAGTTACCTTTACTTAAATGTCTTCCTGACCGTTTGACTCCCCTTTAGTTACTATTCTGGCCATTATTAAATATAACCATCCTCATATTTTCCCTCTGTAGTAGCTCTGTAGCATTAGCTCATTGTAACTTATCCATTGCTTCTCTATTTGAGTTACTTCGATAATCATTTTGCTGGCTACCTTACTAGCATCTATCTTATGTAGCTTCTTTAATTTTTTATGTAACATGTGCAGCTTCTTTAACAATTTTTCGCTCTTATTATTATTTTTATGTTATGCGCATATGTGTATACGATATCGATATATAGTCCTATATGACATAGGCTGGTGGCGGAAACCAAATGTTATTTTGTTACCTTTGATTTTGCTTTTTTGCTACCTTTATCAGGTCTTACTTCTATACTTGCATAAGATCTCAGATTTTAAGGGGCACAATCTTCATGTGATATTTTTTTTTTTTTTTTTTCAACGTTTAATATATATATTTGTTGAATCTACTCTTAAATTAGAGCCTTACAACAAGTTTTATGAGTTCTCGTTGCATACTTGCTGGCACGACAATAAGTTCGTTGTCTGAGACAAGTTTGTGCAGAATTTAAGCTTTTTATTCCATACACCCATAGGGTGAAATGGTATATTAAAGTCGCCAAAATGTATGTAACAGGCAGAAGGAAGCATCTCCGACCCCACAAAGTATATATATTCTTGATCAGGATCAACAACCGAGTCGATCTAGCCATGTCCGTCTGTCCGTCTGTCCGTCCGTTCGCCCGTATGAACACGCAGATCTCGGAGACTAAAGGAGCAAGAGCCACCAAATTTGGTATGTATACGCGTGTGGTATGTAAATATATAGAGTTAATTGGAATTTCGGCCACGCCCCCTTACGCCCACAGAATTTACATAAAACTGTTTTTCTTAAAAAGTATAGCAGATAGAGACATCAAATTTGGTTTATATACTCGTTTAGTTAGCGCGCAGAAAATAATTGTTCCAACTTTTTGCCACGCCCCCTTCCGCCACCGGAATTTACGATAAAAAGATTTTCTTAAAAACTATAACAGCTAACGACATTTAATTTGGTATGTAAGTTAGCTTAATAGACGCGCAGATATTGACTATTTAAAAATTTTGCCACGCCCATTTCCGCCCCCGAAAATTAAACAAAACTGATTTTCTCGAAAACTAACAAAGCTAAAGTCATCAAATTTAGTATGTATATTGGCTTAGTATGCGCGCAGAATACATATATTTTAATATGTTGCCACGCCCACTTCCGCCTCCATAATTTAGAAAAAACCGATTAGCTCTTGCAATTTTTTGACCATCGCGATCAAATTTGGCAGACTAATAAATCTTATCTATTTCTATCAAACTATCAAATTCGATTGAAATCGGACTAGAAACATGCAAAATATACGTATGAACGTATTTTGCTACTCGATGCATAAGGGCAGAATTGACCGTTGGCTAGTGGCTTCGCTAGAGTGCTCGTGTGTTTGTAGAGTGATCGAGATAACATATGGTATGAGGCATGTTAAAACATTTTAGTAGACAAACATTTGGTTTTCGAAATTTTAAATATTTGTTTCACCTGGTGTATGACGGCGAGACGACTTACTTACTTCATTAAAAATAGTTATTGTGGGTCGTCCTATCCGCCAAAACGTCTATGATTGCCTTCAACTGGTCATCTTGAGCTTGAAGATGCTTGATTCTGCTGTGCATGCTGCTTTCGCTGATCATTGGTGCTCGACTAAGTGCATCGGCATGGCGTATTCGTGTGCCACGTGTACATACATAGTTCTTTTTTCTGAAGAGTTTTAGCTAGAGCATTGCAATCTGTAACAAGTTTGAAGCGTAATACTAGTAAATAGACTCGAAATTTCATTAATGCTTGTACAACAGCTAATATTTCTAACTCGTAACTGGTGAACTTTTTTTCGGCATCTGTTCTTTTCTTGCTCATGGATGAAACTGCATATCTTCTGGCGACTTCTGGCGAAGGACTACGCCAAATCTGCGATTGAGGCATCCGTATGAACTCCGTTTCGTGCAGCTGATGAAAAATTTTCAAAACTGGCTTCTCTGTAATACGCATCCTTAATTCGTTAAATGCATCTAGCTCTTTCTCACAAAAAAATCCATGCATCGTGTTTTGTCATATCTGTTAGAGGCTTCGCAATCAGATAAAATTCAATATAAACTTTTTAAAATAGTTTTAAGGAACGGACATTGTTTTAAATTAATCACAACCACATATTGTTCGCATTGCTTGAGTACTTCCTATAAATTGGCTACAGCTTCGTCTTCAGTTTTTGCTGGTATTGTTATATCGTCAACGTATGGTATGGCTACTCCTTTTCTGCTTAAGACGCTAGGACAGTTCGAAAGACCAAACGCAACTCGAAGAAGTATACTTTCGGCTCCGTTCTTCAACGCCAAAATGAAAAAAGCCATTTGTTGGAGAAGACGTCATCGTTCACTTAGATTTGTATATATTAAAATTTCTTATATTATTTGTTTAAGATTATTCGAATTTCTACCACTGTAGAACATATTCTAAAAGCTTCTGTTACATGGCTCACGAAGAGCTTCTTGCTCATGAAAACGAAATATAAAAATGACTTCTTTCTGGAATTCGAAGAAAAGAAGACTTATTTTTCCTTACTCCACTCCACACGCTACTGAGCATTGAAGTTTTGTAACATCTGCATCTGGGCAGATCAAACATTGGCGACCGTGACAGAAGTCCCAACATAAAAACTTAAATCTATATAAATTCGTTTATTCGTTCATTTGATAGCTCCTACCTCTTAGACAACAACGGAATCAACTGCAATCTAATATTCAAAGTTTAAGAGCTAGAATCGATATTTAAAATGACCCTATTATATTAGATTGACAATCTTTTCAAATTCTTCAAATTCTTAAGTCGTATTTTAAACAGGCATAGGTCCAGCAGACGCGAATCGGGCAGAGATAGAAAATCTTTTTATCGAAACAAAGGCACTCATATTACGGCGCATTGCCGCAAGTAAAAGGGAAAAACCAGAAGAACTTAGTTTCTTTAATTCATCGACTTATCATGGGGGACATCATAATTGGCTTCCATCCCTCAAATTACCTAAATTCGACGGCAAATATGGGGAATTCAAAAAATTTATTACTTCATTTACAAATATGGTACATGAAGACAACTCATTGTCCAATGTTCACAAATTTAACTATCTAATAAATTGTCTATCTGGCCAAGCTCTAAGCGTAGTCTCGCCATTTAAAGTATCAGACGAAAATTAACCCAAGGCTTTAGATCGCCTCAACGAGCGCTATGACAAGAAAGTTCTTATTTTGGTAGAACATATTTCAAGTTAATTTAACATTGCTAGCATGAAAAAGGCAGACGCTGTTACCCTACGTACAATTTTGGATACGGTTTCAGATCTACGCGGATCATTATTGTCTCTTGGGTCTGAAGCTGATGTATTAAACGCAGTACTTATTCACATTGTTATGTCAAAAATTGATCTTGAATCCAAACAAGCATACGATCGGGTTCAAGAATACGATAAATTGCCAGACTTGGCCGACTGTTATCAAGTTCTCAGTCGACACTGTCAGTATTTAGAAGGGTATCTGCGAAACCGACATGAGGAAAGACCCGTCAGAGACAAAATTTATAGTACTTTGAAAGTATTTGTTGCAGCCCACAGCAGATGCATTCAATGTCCGTCAACTGAGCATAGGTTAGCATTCTGTCCAGTTTTTATTTCGCTACCTTTTATTAAGCGATTAAAAATTGTTAAGACAGCGTCACTTTGTTTAAATTGCCTTAATAAGAGTCATCCAGCCTCAAAGTGTCCTTTATTAAATAGATGTCGACATTGTGGAGGTTTACATCACAGAAACATGATTAAGGATTCAAACGTCCAGGGGAATTATCAACTAGATGGACCTTCTATTCATCATCGATCTCAACAAATCATTCATAATACACATGACGAAAGTAAAACATTTGCAACATCGATGTTGACTCGTGAAGCTCGGCGCGGATTACTTTCAACAGCAATAGTTCTCATTCAAGACAAACTTGGCGGGTTTCAGCTCGCAAGAGCGTTACTTAATTCGTGCTCTGAGCTTACCTTCATAACTGAAGAATTA
The DNA here is from genome assembly GCF_018902025.1 of Drosophila willistoni. Lineage (NCBI taxonomy): Eukaryota > Metazoa > Arthropoda > Insecta > Diptera > Drosophilidae > Drosophila > Drosophila willistoni. The sequence continues at coordinate 4,340,950 of NW_025814459.1, read as the reverse complement.
GCCAAAAGGCTTCAGCTTCCGTTTCGTTACGATCATTATGAGATTGCTGGAAACATTCCGTATCTACCAAAATTCGTACAAGAATATCTCCAGATGAGTGGAACATTAAGTTTATCGTGACTAAATTTAAATCTCTACCTCAGCCTGAAAAGAGACTAGATGTGTCAAATTGGCCCATTCCCAAAGAAATTGAGTTAGCCAACCCATTCTTTTATAAGCCCAGAAACTGCATTGGGAAGGATCGTCGGGGGTAAGATTGCTGAACCTCAATCAACTCAACACTACACTTGTAATTTAACGCAACAGTAAAACCTCAACATATTATTAGAAAGGTTTTGAAAAATGGATGAAATACATGGAATTCAAAATAAAGATATTTCGATATTTCGAAGAACAAGCATGTGAAACTCACTTTCAGGTGCACACATAATTCCTTGATTCAGGGCGCATACAGGTTCGGTTGCCGTTCAAGGAATCGCCTGAATAACTTGGACACTCGTTGTCCTGTGCAAAAAGACGTTTTCTTAAACTCGAAAGACGGCGATCATCTCAACACCAATTAAAGGAAATGTACATCTAATTCTTAGATGAATATCTTAAGTTGAATCACATGGAGGTAGCTTCGTTAGACAATTTGCACTCGGGAAATCATTACGTTATTCCTCAACATTGTGTATTTAGACCTCAGAGCTCATCAATTAAACTTCGAGTAGTATTTTACGATTCGTCTAACCCATCATCAAAAATATCATTAAATGATATACTCATTGTTGGATCTACTATTCAACAAGATCTGATCCTAACATTACTCTCGTTTCGTTTGTATCGCCATGCCGTTACAGCTGATATAACAAAAATGTACATACAATTTCTTGTCGCACCTGAGGAGAGAAGTTTCCAACAAAACTTGTGGAGAAAGTCACTGCAAGAACCTATTCGTTCTTCGTGTCGTGCGTTCCATGTCTCGCAATCAGGTCCTTACAGTTCTTATCAGAGAAGTATAAGGAGTTGTTTTCAATTGGATCTGCTGTATTAGCTGAGGATATGTACGTCGACGATCTACTTTATAAAGCTGACTAAATCGAAGCACGCAATGCTAGGACGAACGAAGCTACCAAATTTTTTTATTATATTTTTTCTGAAATAAAATCCATACACTATTATTACGACTCTAAGTCGTAAAATTCTTTTTGAGTTTTTTTGCAAATTGGACACCTCAACGTTGAGGAAATGTTTGTAATTTCGTTTAACACTTTTCCATCAATCATTGTCAAAAAAAAAATCAAACTTAACCGTAAAAGTTTTTCCACTCTTGGATTGAAAAACAGCAGGTTTCAGTTGGCTTATTTGATTTTTTATGTCGCCAACAGTTGATTTGTTAATTCCGAGCACTTCTCTGCATATTTGAATACCAAAGGCCGTCAAAAGTGGGTCGATGACGGTCGAAGATTTCTTCCATGTTCAAAACTTTCACTTCTTAGGCGCAAAGGAACTAATTAGGTCAAAAAACCTAATATTTACATCCAATAAGGGAAACGGAAATGAAAAGGACCAACCTACAACTAACACCAATTTTTCATCAACCTAATTAACATTTACCTGACTTGTCAGTTTTTTAAAGTAGGTAATTGACAATCTAACATTGTAGAAAGGCATATATAAACAGGTAATATTTACAAAACAGCATTACGCAATGTTATCATTTAAATACAAAGAAGCTACAGGCCAATACGCATGCGCTCATCTTCTTCCTTACCTGCGGCGCATTTTTGGGCAAGGTTGCCTTAGTTAGTAGTATTGAGACCATATACATCTAATAGGTAAATATTTCACTTACCTAGTGTATGTAGTATTGATAGTAGTTGATCCCTGTAAGTTCTGTCCCACCAAAGATTAAAAAACGCCAATATTTAGTTTATTTTTTGAACGCTTCTTGTTCAATAGCGATTTAAGTAGATGTTCCATCTGATCAACCATGGTTGCAGAAGATTGAATCGTTCCTGGATGAGACTCGAGGCCACCGATGGATCCGAAGCAGAGGCGAGAAACGCAGTATCGTCTGCATATGAATATGCAATTAGAAGCTGATCGTCTTGTACCATTGGCATATCTCCGGTGTACAAGGTGTATAGGATGGGACCCAGCACATTGCCCTGTGGAACGCCCGCATTGATACACCTAATTCCGGAAGCGGAGCTCTCTTACCTGACGTAGAAGCGTCCGTCTTTAAAGTAGCACTTCAGAACGATTAAGTGAGGAGCAGGTAGTAACACCTTAAGCTTGTGCAGAAGCCCGTCGTGCCAGACACGATCGAAAGCCTGCCTAATGTCTAAGCGGATGTGTAGAGTTTTGTCTTCGAAGGAGCCAAGTACCTTCCCAACATTACGGTGACATTGTTCTGGTGTGCCATGATGTCGTCGGAAGCCAAATTGGTGTTCAGGCACCATAATACCTTCGCCCAGTAGAGGCAGTACTCTGGCCAAAAATATTCTTTCGAATACCTTGGAGAGTATTGCCAGCAGACTGATTGGACGGTACGAGGCGAGGTCATACTCCGGTTTTCCTGGTTTCGGAATCATTATAATCTCTGCGCACTTCCATTGGGTGGGAAAGTGGCAGAGATCAAAGATCCTGCTGAACAAGTTGGCAAGTAGCTGGATCACTGACGGCGGTAAACACTTGATGGTGACTGCGTCGATGCCTTCATAGTAGAGCTCTGCTCGGATAGCGTTGCATCGCGATCGATAATACAATCGATAGGGAATACTTCAGAGATTATGAATCCAACAAATTTTTGAAATCGGTTGAGATTCATGGGTGCTAGAGGCCCCCAAAGTTGATACATTTTTAGTAAATGGAAATAAATGATAATTTTTTCAAAAAATCTGAACTTTAAAACTGAATATTGGCGATTTCAACATTCGATCTTAGATTTTTTGGGTTTATCTGAAAAGTATGTTCATTATTAATAGCATGTTTCATAAATATTGATAATTATCTAAATCGTTATTGAGCTAAAAACGTTTAAAAAATACACTAAATATAGGCGTTTTTTAACTTTGGTGGAATACAACTAACAAGGATCAACTAGTATCACAACCGGACTACATACACTAGGTAGGTGAAATATTTACCTATCAGATGTTTATTGTCCCAATATGCGGATCCCTGCGACACCGATGCAAAAGCCATTAAACTAAGGTAACCTCGCTTAAAAAATGCGCTGCAAGGTATAAGGAAGAAAAAGAGCGCATGCATATTGGCCCGTAGCTTCTTTGTATTTAAATGATAACATTGCGTAATGCTGTTTTGTAAATACTAAGTGTTCATATATTTATATGCCTTTCTACAATGTTAGATTACTAATTACCTGCTTTGGAAAAACTGACAAGGCAGGTAAATGTTATTTAAGTTGATGAAAAATTGGTCCTCGTTGTAGCTTTTATTTCTGTTTACCAAATTGGATGTAAATATTAAGTTTTTTACCTAATTAATACAAATTATTTACACCAAGATTGGAAAAACATTTTCATATTTGATGAAAAAGTCTTAAGCGAAATTAAAAAACACCTCCCAAACGTTGATGTGTCCAATTTGCAAAAAAAAACCCTAAAAGAATGAGGAGAACTGCTACGAATATGGAATATCTCCGTTGCATTGCAGAATAAAGTGTATGGATTTTATTCTGAAGCTAGCTTACACACTTCCTCGGCCAGGACAAATAAAAACGGATAATACACCTCGTGACGATATTCGGAGTAGGAAGGAGATTATAGAAGCTGAATTCTCTCGGAAGCTAGGACTGAAAGTTGACTGCCCAAAGCACGGATACGGAAACACGAATAGTGGAAATACTTCAAGGAGATTTTTTGGAAATGATGAGATGACATCTTTAATAACATGTGTTAGTCAAGAGATTATTAAGAGGTTGGCTGTTATTCAATGTTGTAAATTGCAAGGAAATGGTCGATGGTGAAAAATTTGTCGAATATACCTTAAAAACTGCTCAACTTTTAACGGTATATAGGATTTTGGCTCACGTAAAGGATTTAATAGAATTTCAGTGTTTACCAATACGCGAGCTATCCAAAGAAGCACAGGAATATAAAAACAAGGACTACAAAAGGTTCAGATACACTAATACATTAAAAACTTCTCGTGTTAGACAAAATGAAGACCTTTTTAACATGCTGGCAGTCTCTTCGGACCCACTTATTGCATCACTGAGACACGTGCGATCACGAAAGGATTTGGAAAATTGCAACTATAGTCCCAAAATGTTGAGTTTATTAGATTTTGATGTAAATATTGAAAATTTTTTGAAAAAAATCAGCCATCAATAGCAAATTTTCGAAATTAAATTAAAAAATGTAAACATTTTTTATTTTCTCCTTTTTGTAATTATGTTAGAAAATTGAAATAAAACATTGAAAAATGTTACATAGTCGCTTAAAGTAATGATAAATTCCGTATTTTGAAAAAAACCGGGTTTTGGTCCATTTTTAAAGGAAAAACATGCTTGGAAATATTTTCTGACTTTAACTTTGAATATTACAGCACCACAAACACACAGCACTCTTATCGGTTTAGAAGCTATGATTTTTGCAATCTAAAATGCCAAAAGGCCCCTTTCTGCGTAGCAGGCGTCTCTTCACTCGCAGGGCGTTTGTGATTTCGTCGGACCGGGCAAACCTGTCCCTTTGTCGTGAATGGGGTTGACTGACTCTAAATGGCGATGTGCATGCATAAGCGGCCTCGCAGATGTCTCGCGATAGCTTCTCCACAGCTTCGTCAATGTCCACTCCAGTGTTGATGCAGGCGTCGGGCTCAGTGAGCTCATCAAGCATAGTTTTAAAGGAGTCTATGTTGGAGTTCTTCCTGAGTAGTCTGATGGTGCGTTTCATTGTATGCTTGGCATTGCAGTCTCCGCCAGCCAGAAACCTTGATCCGAAGCTGCTTAGGCTTGAAGAAACATCTATGTGTCTACTGAATGTCTTGGAGGGACATAACAGGAAGCGATATTGCTGAAGGATGACGCTTACAGCCATGGGTGACGGAGTGGTCAGAACCACCTCTGTCGTTGCCACTGGGGTGATTACCACCTTAGATCATATCCGTTGATGTGCAAGATTAACTGATCTGTGAGGTGAGTTTCCGAAAGTAACATGATATCGACATTGTTCCTCTTGAGGTACAGGTCGACATATGCTTTTACATAGGCCGTTTGCATTCCAGAAAATTATTTTTAGCCCTACTTGCACAATGATGTCATGATTGTTTGCATTATTAGGGTCATCTGTTCCATCTGGGCTTGGAGGAGTTTTATTATTTGCTCAAAATGAAGGACATTCGGAGCTCCCTAGTCAGTACGGGCGCAGTAGTGTTTTGTGTGCGTTTGTTTAGGCGTGCGTTGCCTTAGTCCCTGAGTTTTTTCGCTTCCTTATACACCCGTCATCCTCATTTAACTGTGCCATTTTTCGTTTCGTTTCGTTTTACTTTACGTTTATGTTGTGTGTGAATGTGTAACCGACGCCGTAAAAATGCGGCGTCTTCTTTTTGGGTGATGCAATTTCCCAGAAATTGTGAAATTTATTTTTTTTACTGATACGTCTTTTACTCAACATTCAGCATTTTCCACTATTTTTATTAAACTTTAGCGTCACACACTCTTAGGTTAAGGAATATTTATTTTAAATCCGTCGCACTTTTTCTCCAACTTTACACTTTTATGAAACACCGCTATACGTTTTTTAGCTTGAGTTGACAAGCTATGTGTGCTATCCCATTTTCACTTATAGTCTTCATGTAGAGCCTCAAAATGTGTGTGCTACTTCTTTTACACTTTTAAATCTTTTTTTACGTTGAGCCCCCAAAATGTGGGGGCTACTTCTTTTAACTCTTTTTATACAATACACCCATATGGTGAAATGCTATATTAAAGTCGCTAAAATGTATGTAACAGGCAGAAGGAAGCTTCTCCGATCCCATAAAGTATATATATTCTTGATCAGGATCAACAGACGAGTCGATCTAGCCATGTCCGTTTGTCCGTCCGTCTGTCCGTATGAACACCTAGATCTCGGAGACTAAAAGACATAGAGCCACCAAATTTGGTATGTAGACTCGTGTAGTATGTAAAGTGATCAAGTTTATTTCAAATTTTTGACACGCCCCTTTCCGCACCAGCAATTTAAAAAAATCTCGTTTATTTCTCCTTTCGCCCCCGTAATTTGAAAAAACTCGATTAGCTCCCGTATTTTTATACCTTATGCAATCAAATTTGGCACACTTAAATTTGACACTAATAACAAGCAAAATAACAAATTTGATCAAAATCGGACAAAAAACAGTCGATTTATGCATATAAACATTTTTCCACAAGGCCGGAGTTGGCCGTAGGCTGGTGGGGGCGCTAAGGTGCTCGTATTTTTGAGTGAGCGAGATACTAAGATATGCATGTAAAAAATATGTGAGAATGCATTTGTTTAATAAATTTGAAATTTTTTTTTTTTGGTGTGGGGTATACCTCAGTCGGCGAGTCTTACTTACTTTATTTAGCTTGAGTCCCCAAAATGTGTCGGACTAAGGTATTGATTGATGAATAAACACAGTCCCGGTTATAGTTTCATTGGTATTTTATTTAACATTAGGATAAGTTGCCAGATTGTCTTTCTTTTCTTCAATCAGCTGACTTAGATAGGGCTGGCTAAATAGGATTGCCAGACCATTCCCACACTTAAAAAACTGGTCATTTTACATCGAAATGCGTGTGAGTGTGTTCTGCACTGTGCACTTATCGATAAAAATATGTCATAAGAAATAAACCAAGTTGAAGTTTTTCGTTATCTTAAAATTTTGTACAGTAATTTTAATAGTTTTCTTACCCAAATGTATGCCATATATCAAAACATGTTATGTTCATCCATGAAAATGCAGCCATTAGACAGAAATATACGAAGAAACCTTAAAGAGAAAATTTCCGTTAAGACAATAAAATTTTCAGTTAAAAAAGATGGACCTAAAAAAATGTTAAAAAGGTAGATGATAACCTAGTGTAGGTGTTTGCAAAGACCCGAAGACATGGACGTTTAGCCATTAGATCGTATACAGTGGGGCCGTGTCCAGGCCGATGTTGTTTGGCTCTTATTTTTTTTCTAAATGAAAAACTTCGATTCTGTTTTTTGATTATGTTTATTTATACCTTTAGAATTAATTGTGTTAAGTCGAGAAGATGATATCGAACAAATGGACGCCGTCACAATTGATTTCCATACGGGCTCGTTTTGGCATTTTCCATCCCTTCGGCGAGCGGTTTGGACGATAAATTCTCGCATTCGTGTCGGATATTTTCCTTGAGGGCTTCCAAGGTCTCAGGCTTGTTGATGTAAATACGGGACTTCAAAAAATCCCATAAAAAGAAGTCCGGGACCGTTAAATCGAACGATCTGGCGGGCCAGTGCAAATCGCCGAAACGCGAAATTAAGCGACCCGAATACGCGTCCTTCACAATTATTCCGCGTTCTTGGGAAGTGTATCGCTCCATGGCTTATTCACTTGTATTCTGTATCTGTCTAGTCCACAAATGTCAAAACAGATTTGACATTGGCGGCCATTTGCAAAAATGAGAGCATCTTCCAATAGGGTGATTTCTTTTGCGCCACCTTGTATAATATTGGTTTGTTTACTTTGTGTACCCGAATGCAATGTTTAACAACATGTTGCAATGAACATGATCAATGAGTGTAACGTAGCCGCGACCTGTTCTGTTCTGTGTTAACCTCCAACCAATATTCACTGCTTGCTCTGAGTAAATAATTATATAAATAAAAATAAATTTTGTTGTTTGTATCGAGACTGAGTTACCATTATTTGAAACGGTAATATAGAAAATTTTGGAGTAAGGGGCGCGAAATCAAGAGAAGAGTGAGCAAGACTACGCAAAGAAAATGGTGTACACACACTATAAAGTTTCCAAAAATGAATGCCGTAAAAAAAGCAAAATAAATATAAAATATGAAAGAGTTTTATAAACAGCAGACTAAACGAGGAGAGGCGATTAAGGCTTTCATTCTGAATGCCAAAAAGTATTCTATCGCCAGGAGAACGAAGCCATCATATTTAACAAACTTAAACTCGTGCCAAGAGAAGTTGACTATTTTATAACGGACTATTTCAGCAAGGTAAAGGCGGCTGTAATTAATACAGTGGAGAATTGGAAGAACCATTTGCAAAGATAAAACTAGAGAGGCAAGATCGCTAAAGAGAGGAAGTGCGAGTCGTGATCTAACCACTGGTGCCCAAGCAAAGAGCGTCAAATAGTGCCTGAAGAAAAAATTAATTACAAATCTGTAGTCGACAAATTGCGGATGCAAATTGAGGATATCCATTGTGGATGCAAATTGAGGATATCCATTATTAGATTCATCGGCTAGCACAAAATCCAGCAGATGCCGAATGTAATAATGCATAGCTTCTTTCCACAAACTTTTCTATATTCAGACGTGACCGGATTTCTTGCGTAGGCGGTGGCGTTCTGATAGCTGTTGATGCTGCTTTATCATCTGAAATAATTCAATTTTCTAATACCCTGGAGATTGAGTTTGTCGGTGTTAAACTAAATTTTAAATCTTTTAATGCTTTCATTACTTGTTCCTCGACCTCGACCATTGTCAGACATTGTGGTCTATTTAAATCATTTAGAGACAATTAAGGGTGTCTCCTCTTTAGTTTCCAGTCAATCCATGCTCATAGTTTTAGGTGATTTTAATTTACCTGCTTTAGCATGGTCACCAACAGATGAATCTACCACGTTGCTGCCCTCTATGTCTCATGCTTTTATTGGTGGCCTTCTAGGCTTATCTTCATCCCAAGTCAATCCTGTCTTAAATTCTAATGGAAAATCGTTAGATCTTATTTTTGTATTGGATTCTGCTAATTGCGATGTTTCTAGGATCGAACCGTTTGCTCTAACCGAAAACCAATTTCATTCTACATTAAATTTAAAAATTGATCTGCCCTCGCTATCACCATTACTTGGTTCAAATAAGTTACCTCTTACTAGGTGCTTTCGTAAGACTGACTTTGCCAGCCTCAGTGAAAACATTACTACTACCAATTAGTCCTATCTTTACAATTGTAGAGATATGAACTGAGCTGTTCGCTTCTTTTATGAGACTCTGAATTCACTCTTTGATATTTGTGTGCCTCTTGGTAGGCTGGAGCGGCTTAACAAACCTCCCTGCTTCTCTTGTGAGCTATCCAATTTGAAAAATGTGAAGACACGATATTATAAGAAGTTTCAAAAAACACGTCGTTCATCAGATTACGCTCTGTATAAAGTCGCTCGTTCAAAATTCATGATGCTTAATATACAATGCTATATGAATTATCTTCAGCGGTGTAAGCTTCAGTTTTCGTCTGACCCTATACAATTTTATAAATTTGTTAATTCTAAACGTAAGACCTCTGTGCACCCTTCTCTTTTGTCCTTTCAAAATAAGAAAGCAAGCACTGATCAGGAAATTGCCGATATGTTTGCGAGTTTTTTCAAAACAGCTTATTCCTCAACGGAATATCGAGCAAGTCCGTATTCTTATCATTTAAAAAAGTCGAATTGCATTTTCAATCCAATGATTGATGAAAGTTCTATTCTTAGCGAACTTAAACTATTTAAACCAGTTTATTCTCCGGGGCCAGATGGTCATCATGGGTTTGTGAAACGTAGATCTACAATCACTAACCTTTTAGAATTTACCTCTATAATTATCAAGGGATTCAAAAATGCTACACAAACTGATGTCATATACACTGACTTCAGCAAAGCCTTTGATTCTGTTAATCATACTATATTACTTTCTAAACTTACTTCTAAACAACATTGGGTTTCCATCTCTTTTCCTTTCTTGGGTTCGAGAATATTTAACAAATAGAAAACAGAAGGTACTTTTTAAGTCTTCTTTTTCCAATTCCATTCCTGTGACTTCTGGTGTACCTCAAGGTAGTCATCTTGGCCTTCTGCTTTTCACATTATTCATAAACGATCTTCCATCTTTTTTTTTTATTTATAAAGATACAGATTCATTTAGTCGGCTACAAGCTGATCTTAAAAACTTTCAATCCTGGTGCCAGTTTAATCTACTAAATCTTAACACTTATTTTCTAAACAATAGTCCTTTAGAACGTCTAAATAATATGAATGATTTGGGCGTTCTTATGGACCATAAGTTAAATTTTAACAGCCATATTTCCACCACGGTCGCAAAGGCCATGAGTGTCCTGGGTTTCATTAAAAGATGGTCAAAAGAATTTGATGACCCCTATACAACTAAAGTTCTTTTTACTTCGCTTGTCCGTCCTATTTTAGAGTATGGATCTTGCATTTGGTCACCTCAATATGAGTCGCACCAGACTAAACTTGAATCCGTTCAACAGCATGTAGAGGAAGTAGCATCCTATTATACCTTTAACCCTTAGTAGTTGTTCTTCTAACTATGCCATGCAATAACCTTTTAGGGTCCTTTGCTCTGATTACAACCTTTTATTCCCTGTAATATGTACAGAGCCTTTTATTAATAAACTTAAAACATCTATCCTGTCGTTTTTAGTTCATAGATAGCTATGGTATTATTTGTTTGTCTGTTTTTTTCTATTGTGTATTTGTCCACGCGATTCGTGCCGTGCGTTATTGTTGAGGTGCCTTGATTAAAACTTGTAGCTCGAAAAAAAAAACAAAAAAAAAAAAACAATGTAAGGCCGACTTTAAATGACCCGCGAATGCACTGCTTGATTGCAGAAAGAAAGTTCACCACAGTGGTACATTTCCTTTTTCCCAATATGCCTGTCGCAGAAAATATCATTTATTTGTATTTAAGCTAGTTACCGAAAATACCATTTCTATTCTTGAATCTAGTATATAAGTCAATTTATCTTTTTGTTCAAAGAAAGGGATGGTTAGACTCTTAATAAAACGATGGCGAAGAAAAACGTGCCTAAATAAAAAAGCTCTATAAAAATAAAAACTAAACCATAAAACACGGCCAATTCCACAACATAAAATTGGTCCTTCGAGCCGGATCATTAACGCGCATAATACAGTCCACAATAGTTAACAAAATGTAGAGTTGGCCAAAAGTGGTAGAAAAGAAATTGGAGGCGTTGAAGTCGCAAGAATTGCGAGACGTTCATTTCGCCATATATAAAAAATTTGTTAGTGATAATTTCGTGAAGCGCGAACTAGGAAAATTCAAGGGTTTACCTTACGACTCCAACAAGAGGCTGGAACACATCGACTGCATCTCGAAAGAGCTGGGCGCAAACGCTTTGCAACGAGTATGCCAATTAATAGAAATTTCGCCGCAAGAAGGTAAAGACTGTACCGAGATGGCATCAAAAAGCTTTCTGCTCTCTGACGTGACGGTCGTGTTTTTGCATAGCTCCTGAGTTTTTATTAATATTTATTGTTTTTTCTCAATTTTTAATTGTGCTTAATTTGTTTACACTTCCGCTGGTGTTGTTCGCTTGACTCCCTTGTGTTTTATTTCCATAATTCGCAAAATTAATCAGTTTAAACAGTTTTTTCTTTTTCGTGATTAGTGTTTGGTGCAATTACTTATTTTTTTTTTTCTTTTTTTTTTTCTCTTTCGTCATTGCTTCTGCAGTTGCTCCCCTCATCGCCCCCATCATACCATCAGTGCTAGTGGCTTTGTTGTTCTCTCTGCTTTGTGCTTGTGCTTAGCTTCTCTCCCGCGTAATCACTTTTGTAAGGCCGCCTCTCAAAGCTCGGCTTATAACTGTTCTTGCACTCTCTGTTGTGCTGTGCACTCTAGCTGTCTCTTTGTTTTATTTGTAATTATTGATTTTTTATCAATAATTATCTTTGTGCTGTGAATTTAATTTTTCTATATATTCTTATATATATATAATTTTTTTGCCTTTCTTTCGGCTTTTCAATGGCTTGTTGTCTACCTAATTGCAAACATTCTGATCGTTTTGATGATCAGTATAGAGCAATATCTTGTTGGCTCTGCGATAATCTTATTCACTTAAAATGTGCTGGCCTCAATGGCCGCGACTACGACAAATTTTCTGGTTTGTCTGTGTCTAAGCCTGAGCTTGGCTTAATGCGATGGACTTGCCCATCTTGTGCCAGCCAGCAGCTTGATTTTAGCCGTATGTATAGGGATCTTCGTTTAAGGTTTCTTTCTTTAAACAAACTGGCCAAACAGCTGTCAAACGAGTGTGACTCTAGCGTTCAATTATTGTCGCAATTCAAATTTGTTCCACCTTCTGAGAAATTGCACAAGATATGTACCCTTGAGTTGCCTCGTAAGCAGTCGCCAGCTCTCTCTATTACTTCTTCTCCGATTTTACTTTCGCCTACACCATCTTCTTGTCCCTCTTTATGCTCTTCTTTTCAGATTGAAGTACCCATTACAAGCCCTGGTTTACCTCAATCTATCCCTCACGGGAACTCTGATCAATCACAGGATCATGCCGGCTCTCAATCACTTGCGGATCCCAATGCTCCTCCTCCTCCACTAACTGTAGTGCCCCATCGCAAACAATTATTTATTTCTAGGCTTGCTCCAGATACTTCTGAGTCGTCTGTGGCAGCTTACATTGGTAATATTTGCCCTGCTAAGGTTTTAATTCAAAAGTTTAAGTTTTCTAGGCCTCGCGAAATCTCCTCTTTTAAAATTACAGTACCAAATGAGTACTTCTCAGCTATGGTTGACCCTAATTTTTGGCCAGAGGGCCTAGTTGTACACGAGTTTGCGCCCAATAAGCGCTCTCGTCCGTTGCCTGTCCACCTTCCTACTTTATCTTCTGCTTCAAAAAACTAATAACGTCTAGTCTTTGCAATCATTATCAAAATGTAAGAGGACTTCTTACCAAGCTGTCGAACCTTTTCTGTGATAGCCAAACCTTTTCAGCTGACATATTAGCTTTCTCTGAAACTTGGCTTAACTCCTCTGTTCTAGATAATGAAATTCTTTCTAATAATTTTATTTCTTATAGGCTTGATCGTGTTGGTCGTCGTGGCGGTGGAGTACTCATTGCTGTAAGCTCGAATCTGTCTTCAAGTGTGGTGCCGATTGATCTCCCCTTAGGTGTTGAGTTTATTTGCGTCGAAGTTACATGTTCTAACTTTAGCCTATATATCTCTTGTTCTTATATTCCTCCAGCTTCTGATACCATGATCTACGTGCACCATGCTGATGCTTTACGAACTATTTTTGGTCGTCTTAAAGATCGGGATGTTCTTATAGTTTTAGGTGATTTTAACTTGCCTAATATTTCTTGGCTTGTTGATGATAATCTATCTTTCTTAATTCCTTCATCTCAACATGTTTTTCTTGATAGCCTACTTGAATGTCCACTATATCAGTTGAATTCTTTCCTTAACTGTTCTAAAAGAATCCTTGATCTTGTTTTTGTCTCTGATCCCACTGTTAGTGCTGTATCGCAAACACAGCCACTAGTGAAACCTGAAGATCCTTATCATCCTACCATTGAAGTTACTATTTCTTACAATTCCGTTACTAATTTATTTAAAAACATCTCAAATTCTCGTCGTAGATGTTTTCGTAAAACAAATTTCAATCTTCTTAACAGCCTTATTTTCTCTTTTGATTGGTCGTTTCTATTTGAGTGCTGCGATATAGATTGTGCAGTGAAGTTTTTCTATTCTGCTCTTAATTCTCTAATTGATAAATGCGTTCCTTATGTGAATGTCTCTACCGTCTCCAGCTCGCCAGTCTGGTTCACACGTAGGCACTCTAATCTTCGTAACATTAAATCGAGATATTTTAAAAGATTTAAAAAAACTGGTTCGCGACTTGACTATGCAAATTATTGTATAGCCAAATCTCAATTTTGTCTCTTAAATACTCAATGCTACAACAATTATCTCGTTCGCTGTAAGGCTGAATTTTATAATAACCCCAAAAGATTTTACAACTTTGTCAATTCCAAAAGACGCTCTAATGTCCTACCTTCCACCTTCAGACTTAACGACCAGTCTGCTAATAATGATTTAGATATTGCAGATCTGTTTGCTAAATTTTTTCAGTCGACATATTCTACTACTGTTTCGGATCCCACACCCTATCCCTTTTCAATCCCACATTTAAATTGTATGTTTTTTCCCAGTATTACTGAAGACTGTATTCTCTCTAGCTTGTCATCTATGAAGTCTTCCTTCGTTCCCGGGCCTGATGATATACCTAGTTGCATCCTTAAAATGTGTTCTATTTCCCTATCTAAGCCTTTAGCTCGGTTATTCTTTATATCGAGTGAGACTTGTAGATTTCCTGATATTTGGAAGGAGTCATTTATTATTCCGCTTTTTAAAAAGGGTAGCAAATCGGATGTTTCCAACTACCGTGGCATTGCCAAACTTTCGGCAATACCTAAACTGTTTGAGAAAATTATTACGTCTTCTCTTCAACATCTATCCAGATCCACTATTTCTCCTTGTCAGCATGGTTTCATGAAAGGTCGTTCGTCGCTTACCAACCTTTTAGAATTGACTACCCTTGTACACCATGGCTTCCGTAAAAAGTGTCAAACTGATGTTATTTATACTGACTTCAGTAAGGCTTTTGATACGGTTGATCATTCTTTGCTTCTCGCGAAACTTAACATCATGGGTTTTTCACCAAAATTATTGGGTTGGTTAAAGTCGTATCTTATTGGCAGAACCCAAAAGGTGTCTTTTCGTTCCTCGATATCTAAAACTGTTCGAGTTACGTCAGGTGTACCCCAAGGCAGTCATCTGGGCCCACTATTATTTACATTGTTTATAAATGATTTGCCTTTGGCCTTGGCGCATTCACGCGTGCTCATGTTTGCGGATGACGTCAAGATTTGTTATTCCTATAATGATCCTTCTTTCCAACAGTACTTGCAATCAGATCTCGATGCGTTCTGTGATTGGTGCCACGTTAATAAATTACACCTTAATGCCTCTAAGTGTTCTTTTATGACTTTCAGTCGTTTGTCTCCGCTCCTAGCTCATTACTCTATTAAGTCTGTTCTGTTAGATTGTGTTCCATCATTCAAAGACTTAGGCGTTATGTTTGACCCTAAACTTTCATTTAATGTTCATATTTCTTCAATTGTCAACAGAGCAAGCTGCCTTCTCGGCTTCATTAAACGTTGGGCCAAAGAATTTGATGATCCCTATGTAACAAAGGTTTTATACACTTCGTTAGTTCGCCCTACTCTAGAATATTGCTCGCCAGTGTGGAACCCGCAATATGATGTTCACCAGCGTAGTATTGAATCGGTACAGAAGCAATTCCTAAAGTTTGCGCTACGTGGTCTAAATTGGGACCCGGGTCTTCGCCTACCTTCTTATTCTGATAGACTTCTTCTTATTAATCTTCCTTCACTTTATAACCGTAGGCTTGTTTTTGGCATTCTCTTTCTCCATAAACTAGTCAACGGCGAAGTCATTTCTACCAATTTACTAGATACGCTGTATTTTTGTGTTCCCTCACGTCGGACCAGAAACTTTTTTCCTATTCACCTTAGTAGATGTCTGACTAACTACTCTCTTCACGAACCTCTTCGTGTTCTTTGCCAATCTTTTAACAACCTTTCTCACCTTATCTCTCCTCATCTTTCTGTCACTTCTCTTCGCGCTATACTTTTTAATCATCTACAGCGAAACCAATGAAAATATTCTGGACTTGGATTGGCTGCAACTCATCCCTGGCCACATTGGCTGTGAATCGGGGCATAGCTGGCACCTTGTGCAAATAAAACACCTCCACCGGGCCGGGGATGTTTAGTTGTGTATAAAGCTAAGCTACCTTCTTTATTTAATTACTATCTGTCTTTAGCTTAAGCTTTTTCGTCGACTGCTGTGTTAGTTGACGTAAATAAATAAATAAATAAATAAATAAATAAATAAATAAAATAATTTATGACGTCACTTCGTACAAAACGTCTGGCGAATCAAGCGGGAACGCCATACAACCATCAATCGCGAACCAGTCCGAGAACCAGTTCGAAAACATGAACCAGTTGGAAATACTAAGGGGTGTAGAAGCCATCGATGTAGAAAACGTGGAACTTCAAGACGAAATCTCAAAAAAGGAAATATTGATGCTTGGTGTAAAAAGACAGCAAAGCAAAGCCCAAACTAGGGGCGCTTCTGCTGACGTCATCGAAGAGCATGAATATGAAATACAACAGCTGTCATTGGAGGTGAAAGTTCTGAATGCACGTGCAGAAGCTTTGGTGAGCAAAAAGTATAAACATCTGGAATTTGACGGTTCCTCTCATTTGGCTTGGTGACATTTTAAGACGCAGTTAAAATCAGAAAGCGAGTGTCAGTTTTCTGGAGAAGAGGATGTATATCGTCTGGACAAGTCACTGAAAGGGGCAGCGCGTAAGAAGGTTGACATTTTGTTGATGTCGGCCAAGGAGCCATCGAAAATTCTAGCCATTTTGGACAACATATACGGAACTCCAGAAAATGTGGCGTTCGAACTGACGGCAAAAGCACAGGAAATAAAATATGTAAAGGAAATTGGTGATTTTCATGAGTTCAGCTGTTCTGTTCAAAATATCAATTCAGCGCTGGAGTTTGTACGATGCAAGTTCATCGATACACAAAAGTTGCTTGCAACCCTAATTGAGCGGCTAGATGAAAGTTTTCTCCGAGACTTGGGATCATATTTAACCGCTCGAAAATTAAGAGCTGCAGAATGTAATTTTTAAATATTTGCTGAATGGACGCAGGAGCAGTCGAGATTTTATCATGATATATGTTTCTACAAGAAGATGATTACAATTAATAACGTAGATAATGAAGCACAAAAGAAATTAGGATTACAAATTCAATCACAAAAGGTGACACAAACTCGCTCAACCACTAAGTGTTTTATTTGTGATGAAGACAAACATTCTCTAGATAAATGTAGTAAATTTAGAAAGGCAGAGGTGAAGAAACGATGGGATTACGCAAGCACAAGCAATAATCGTGAGCCGCAAGCTATTAGCGGATGCATGCAAGAAGTCCAAGAAGCAGCAATTCTCAAAATGTTACCAGTTATATTACGTGGTCCAACTGGTGAAAAAGAAATTCTAGCTTTTCTCGACGATGGCAGCAACCACAAGATATACTCATCTATAATAAGAGTAAGTGGACAATATCAGGTAAACTTACCCTGGAAAAGCGACATGGTGAAACCCCCGTTAGGCGCCAAATGGCAGAACAAAGACTAAAATGTTTGGAAAGCTGAACAAAAACTGTGAACTAGCATGAGCATACCAAAAGAAAGTGGAGAAACTACTGAAGAATGGTTGTGCCAAAATAGTCACTAATGTGAACTTGGTTAAATCTCCAAAACAGAGTCCCAAGAAACGTGGAAAAGTTCGACTAGTGTTCGACGCAGCAGCCATTTGTATTGGCACTTCCTTGAACAAAAATCTACTAACTGGGCCGGATTGGCACTCATCAATCGTAGGCGTGCTTATAAGATTTAGATTAAACACAATAGCCTTTGCTGCAGATATTAAAGAGATGTTCAACCAAGTAAAAATTGCCAAAGAAGATGCAGTCTCACAATGCTTCCTATGGAGAAATATGAAGACCCAAATACCACCAACAGTCTACCAGATGACGTCAATAATATTTGGGGCAACGTCCTCACCATTAATAGCACAATTTGTAAAAAACCACAATGCGGCGATATACAAAAGTGATATACAGAAGTGAACCATTACGTCGACGACTATCTGGATTTAAAAGCAACAGTTCGTGAAGTTGTTGAGATAATTCATGCAGTAATTCAAATACACGCAGTGGCAAATTTTCAAATTCGAAATTTTATTTTTTATAATCATGGTGTCTTACAGGAAATACCCGAAGATCTACGTGATCCGTTAACACGGATTCGATTGGGCGGAAAAGGAGACATATCTCAAAAGGTTCTCGGCATGATTTGGGACGCTCAAAGAGATATATTTATATTCTCAACAACTACAATGCACAGCATAATCGAGGACATATTGAATGGTACACGGATGGCTACAAAAAGAAAGGTGCTTGCAGCAGTCAACTCAATAAATGATCCCTTGGGAATGGTGACCCCAGTAACAATAAAAGGTCGGATCTTGATGCGTTATATTTGGGAACTTGGCATTGGATGGGATGATGTCATTAAAGGTGACCCTGTCAAAAAGTGGCAAGAGTGGTTAAACGATCTGAAGAGACTACATACATGATGTTAGTATAGCAAGATGTTACTCCCAACATTTATCTATTGCTACGAAAGTCGAACTACACGTTTTTTGCGACGCTAGTAGCAAAGCATACGCTGCAGAAGCATATATGCGAGTAAGTTACAAGGGTGCAGACGCCGCAACAAAATATGACATCATGCTTATAGCATCTCGGTAGATGGTGGAGTGACGGGGTCTCTTTCGCGGGCTCCGTCTGTCCAGTTTGGAGCACACTAGCGAAAGATACACTAGGACTGGTTGTAGCAGTCATGTTGGATGATCTAACAGCCTTCGCGAAGAATACCTCCGGTGTAGTTTTGGAGGCGTTGAAGATGATTTTTGGTCCAGCTGGGGGTTTGCGCCCGTTTAGGTGTAATTTAAGATCCTTGAAGACAGGACGTCCTCTGTAGTTGGCGGTGTGGTTCCCTCCACAGTTGCTGCATAGTCTTAGTGCGACGTTGTTTCTGTCCTTGGTGCAAATTCCATCTTCATGATGTTCGCCGCAGCCAACACACACTGACCTAAGATTACAGTTGTTTGAGGTGTGGTTGTATTCCTGGCAGTTTTTACACTGCGGTGGTTGGCGACTCTTATGGGGCTACTCTACGGTGATTCTTCTGTGCAATAGAAGCTGTAGGTTGTAGATTGGGTGCACTTCATTTGGCTTTGACCGCTTTGCATCTGGTTGGAGCACGATTTAAAAGAGCGGCTGTGCGACTTTGTTCCTGTTGATAATGGACTTGACCGCAAACCCTTTTTCGACCAACGCGTCTGCTATTTCTTGAGTAGGGACCGATGGCTCAATCCCCTTTAACACAACCTGGAGCCCTTTACTGCTTTTTAGTTGGTAGGTATAGAAGTTGATGTTAGCATTACGGAGGTACTTTTCGATGATGCGGAAATTTTCCTCAGTTTGGGTTTGCCATTTTATTTCTTTAATGTTACCACTATTAAGTGGGGTTACAACAAAGTTATTTGCCCCTACTGTTTCTACTAGCTTCGAAATCAGGGCGCTGCAGTTGGCTCCACGGATGTATAAAGGGGGTGGTCTAGCCGATTTAACTTTATCTACAGCGCCGGCTTGATCGTCTTGCTGATCGGCAAGAATTTTAAAACGATTCCCGCTAAGGGGTGCTACTCGTTCATTTGGTTTGGTTATTTTCGGCGTATTGCCACTTTTTTTCTTTTGCGGGCTTAGCTTCCGCTTAGTTATTTTAATATATCTGTCCATTCCAGTTTGGACAGAAGTCGTTGGGTTTACTATTGTGGCTGACTCTGGGCGACTTGTCGTTGACGGCTTGAGGCAGGTCAATACTTCGGCAGACGTTGCAGTAGTTGCTGTCAACGAGCTGACGGTGCTGGTTGATGTCAACAAGCTGACGGTGCTGGTTGGTGCAATCGGTGACCCAGTTATCGATATTGATGGAGAAGCACACTGCTCTCTCCACGTGGCTGGCACTTTCGGTGTTATTGCTTACGTTAGCATTCAGTGGGATCGGCGACACCACCAAAAAGTACGCGTTGTTGCGTTGTACCGAGAGTCGACGCTCACGTTGTTGTTGTACAATTAGTTCTTGTAGCTGTTGCTGGTGGGGATCGAGAGAGCTTGGGCCCGAATTGGTGGACATGGCTTTTGTAAAAAAATTACCACTTTGTTGTTGCAACTTAGTATTTATTGATATTAGAGCAATCTAATAG
Source organism: Drosophila willistoni (assembly GCF_018902025.1). Taxonomy (NCBI): domain Eukaryota; kingdom Metazoa; phylum Arthropoda; class Insecta; order Diptera; family Drosophilidae; genus Drosophila; species Drosophila willistoni. The sequence continues at coordinate 4,321,015 of NW_025814459.1, read as the reverse complement.
CAATATGATTGCAATCTCAGAGACTGAGGCGACTGAGAGCCCTACACAAATTTTTGCAAACGCGGTCTTTTTTTTTTACACTCAATTTTTGCGGAGTGCATTAAAAAACACGTCTGCACACGGCAGCAGTCGAATTAATTCTTGCTCCTTAAGATCAAAAATTTTTTTGGCATGGCCCGAAATGGGTTAACTTAATAAAAACCAAATTACGCAACGCCATAAGAGTTAAAACATTAAATGCGATTTTGTATATAAGGTGAGTTTTAAATTTAAAAAGTAATTCAAATTGAACGTATTAAACTTCAATAATTTTAACAGGTATAGACTACAAAGTATAGAACGGAAAATGTTGCCATAGTTATTTTCTACCTTATGAGTACTTGACACAAATTAGTGGCAATGAGAAGTACACCTATGTATTTTAAGTATTCTTATAAGATCATGTTTAAGATCATGTTCCTTATTAATTTAAGAGTTTCTAACTTTGATTTTTATTTTTGTATATCTTAATTTTTTAGCAAGATTTGAGCCGGTCTCTCTTGTGTGCTCTCTTGCTACTCTTTGATACCAGTATTTTAATGGTCTCTCTAAGAGATAGGGAAGTTTAGCGCGTCTGACGTGTGAGTCAGTCGTTGCTGAGCGTTGAGGAGAGTAGGACAGATATCAAGAGAGAACGTTAATAATAACTATAATAAATAATCTTCGGTCGTCGGTATTGTAGGCTTCGCCAACTTATTTCGCTTCATTTAGTTGCAATGTAATTCCCAACTAGTTTTAGCGTTGAAGACATGGTATGGCTATTGCAATTCTGGAGTTCTTTAGCAAAGTCTGCTGATGATAGAACTTGGTAGTTCTTGAAATAGCTATACAGACAACCTGCTCACCTTTTTGTGTGTTGCCTTTGAAATAATCTTCTTTTGTAAGATTGACCTCGAGCCGGCTAAGTTCGATTTATAATAAATAATAATAAGTACATTAAGAAATAAAATAAATTACTATTAATCTAAAGCAACTAAAACCCGAATCTCCTAAATATTCTGACATCGGTTAATTCATCTTTTCTAATTCAGCAATTTTTGGCACCTTTTCTTCCCATATCTAGCAATTTTAGCTTAAACAGCAGTCCTGCTACCCAGTACGTCATTGCTTGAATCATCAGAGCACACGCATACACACACAGACGCAACGCTATGTGTTCCAATCGCAGCATGCATATAGAAATGAGGCCCTTTTTGTTACACATTTATTGCGTAGTAGATACGCTTTTTACAGGATATAAACGCACATGAACGTTTTGCTAAATTCTTTTACAATTTATGCTTTTTTTTAAATTTTTCGTAATTGTTTTTTATTTTTGGATGTATATTTTTTCTTCTTTTTTTTTATTTTTAAGTCTTTTTTTTAATGGGCTTATGGCTTCACGGGCAATACTCTAGACTGAGCAACGCAATTATCGCTCAGTTTAACAATTAAACATAAAGTTTTTTTTTTAAATAATAGTATTTTAGAATGAATTTTGACACTCTTTGGGCACGTTTTTAGCGCAACCGGTCCTTGCTGACTCCGTGGTCTAGCTTGTCCCACTAGACGTTGCCAGTGCTGGTTTAAGCACAAGCTGTTGGGGCGCCGTTGCTGGTTTCACAGGCTGCTGGCGACTCTTTATACATGTGTACTCGCAAGTGTTACAGGGCAGTCCGGCTGGCACGTCTTCTTCTTTAGTTTGTTCTGGATTAACTTCTTGGATTCTGGTACATGGAAATCGTACGAGTTTATTATTGGAATTATATTATATTCGATTTTTGTAGAGGTTGAGCTTTTTTGTTTTTTATTTTTCCTATTAATTGTTACGTTGGTTACAAATCGTAGCTTAAGGAATTCGGCTTTTCTTTTCCCGTTTTTTAACTCCGATACGTTTCGCTTTAGGCATTGCTCATCACCTCTACTCACTGTGTGTATTGTACTGTTTGCATTGTCTTCGATTGCTTTTCCAGTGTTTAAATTTCTTCTCTTCTTCCTTCATCCTTCTTCTTTAGTTTTGCAGTCCCGTGTGACTAAGTTGGTCGCCATGTAATCACTCAACGCAGTTTATTTAAGCTTCAGAATTCACATTTCTTTAATTTTCCATTTAAAGTTGTTTCGTCCATTAAACAAGGCATGTCATTACTCTTTCAATTTGTTTTTTTTTTTCAATATACTTAATTCTTTAACAATTGTCTTGTAGAGCTAAAGACCGTGTAGTTACGCTGCCAGAGACGCCGACAGAGGAGCAGTCTGCTTATGAATAAATATTTATGTATATGGAAGTTCACTTGGTGACAAGGCTGTCGGGCGTGTTAAATATGCCGACTCAGGACTGTCCATCATTGGTGGTCTTGTTACCAAAAATGCATGGTACTTGAATTTGTATATGTGTATATAAATATTGTAACTAAGTTCTACAATATGTTTGTAATATTATTTATGTATTTAACTTAATACAGTAAGTGTTCAATATTTAAACATGCTGCAATCATCTCTGCGCACTTTTTTTTTATATTGTCTGGAAAGTGGCAGTGATCAAAGATCCTGTTGAACAATTTGGCAAATAGCTGGATCACTGTCAGTGGTAAGCACTTAATGGTGAATGAGTCGATGCGAATGTAACCTAGCTTTTCGTCGTCTTAAGGCGTCTTTGAGGTACTTGCAGGCTTGCCAGGGATTGTGATCTGGCTGATTGGGCTCAAGATTACTTAAGTATTCAGCAGTGACTTCGTTGTGAATTTCGAAATACAGCGCTTTCAGGTTCTTTGTGGCACGATTGAGAGCTGTATTGTCCAGTGGGTTGCAGATAAGGTGGCAGACACGTCGCAGGCGTTTTCTTTCCCGCAATGCATTTGTGATCTCGTCGGACCGGGCAAACATGTCCCTTTGTCGTGCATGGAGCTGACTGGTTTTGTTGGCGGCGTGCAGGCATGGGCGGCCTCGCAGATATGTCGCAAAAGCTTCTCCACAGCCTCATCAATGACTTCTACAGTAATCTCATAAAGCATAGTTTTAAAGGAGACTAAGCTGGAGTTTTTCCTGAGTAGGCTGGTCGATGAAACATCGACTCAACTGGAATTCCTACCCAGATCAGCACTGTGGTCCGAATGTAGGTCGAATCTATGCTTCTGTGTGGATGATTGCTGCGGTTTGTACCTCTGGTGATGGCGAAGTCCAGAACATGCGATGTTGGTTGACCTGACGAATGGGTGGTCAAATTGAGACTCTGGATGCAGGGTATGAGCGCAAGTCCCTTAGGGTTGTTTAGTCTAGAACACCACCAGGTATGCTTGGCATTGAAGTCTCCGCCAGCCAGAAACCTTGACCCAAAGCTGCTTAGGCTTTGCAGAAACATCTGTGTGTCTCCTGAATGTCTTGGAGGGACATAACAGGAAGCGATATTGCTGATGGATGACGCTTACAGCCATGGGTGACGACTTAATTAAGATGCCAGAACCACCTCTGGCGTTTCCACTGATGTGATTAGCACCTAAAAGATCATATCCGTTGATGTGGAAGAATAACTGATCTGTGAGGTGGGTTTCTGATATTAACATGATATAGACATTGTTCCTCTTAAGGTGTAGATGGACATCTGGCCTGCTTTTACAAAGGCCGTTAGCATTCCAGATGACTATTTTAAGTCCTACTTGCATAGTGATGCCATGATTGTTTGCATCATTAAAGACATCTGTTCCATCTGAGCTTGGAGGACTTTTATAATTTGCTCAATATGAATGACATTCAGGGCACACTATTGAGATAGTACAGGATCATGGTCAATGCGGGGATGCTAGCTGTGGCAGAATTCTTTGTTACTCCAGCATAAGTCATTCCAGGTTGAGAATAGCTGGGGAAAGTGTGCTGCATGGTGTTTATGGGCGCGAATGTGTTTTGGGTTGGGGTCTGGGGACTGGGGACTGGGCATTGTCCTTGGGGTACTTGCCTGGCTCGTGTTGCTTGGTGCATTTGACACATCTGTCATGTTTTACTCAAAAATTTTGAGTGTAATTGATCTCATTCGTCAAGTGACGCGTTTTGTGCCCAAGTTTTGCCAGTTTTTCACATATAAAAACCAGTCGAGTGCTGTGGTGAAGACTATGCATTACAGCCTTATATGCGCTTTCGTGTTTTAGATGGTATGTATGGAAAGGATCCTTTTTTGTCTCTTTTTGCTTGATAAAGGTGAGCATGCCAGGATTTCGCCCACGTTTGATATTAAGATTGGTGGTATTATTGGAGACTTTTGGGGTCTACGATGGAGCAGCGGTGGCATTGGAGACGCTTTGCTTTTGTCGTCAGCTGGTGTTAGGACAGTAAACCTGTTAGCAGCAGTCTCGGCAGAAGGCACAGCAGTGGCAGCCGCACACTTGCGTCGAATTTCCCCGAGCTCCAAAAATCTATCATTGGAATCGGATTCGGATTTGGTGGACATCGAGGACTCGGACGACGAACGCCGCTTGTAGATATGTCCTTACGTCCTTTTTTTGTTCCACTTTCGGAGACGAGTAAGCCTTCCTTTTTACGACAGCTTTTTGGGGCACGTACTGCCATGATAAAGAGCTGGCAGCACTGCCACTAGGTTATCATCAGCATACATTACGGCCGACAGGTAGTTTGTTATCGACTTCCGATTGAAAGTTGCTATTTTAACAGTTACATTCTAAAAGCACTCCCAAGTGCTATGCTACAAAAAATTAAAATCGATGCCTAAACGTATGCAACGATTTTTTTGTTTTTAAACACATGTGATTAGGTGGCTAATCAGAGCTCACTAACGGCGCTTATCAAAGATAAGCCGAATTTCAAGCACTTAAATGCTATTTTTCTTAGTTTGTTTTGGTTTTTGTTTTCGCACTGAAACTTTGCAAAAGTAGCGGTAACTGTGACAAACGACACAAGAAACTCGATGATATTTTCCGCGAGCACGTCCTTTCGCTTTACCAGTCACAAGGCAACTGATAATAATTAAAAAAAGGGGAAAAGTATTGGAAAAGCTTACAGCTGCAGAGCTTACCTTTTTGCCACAACCCTTTGAAGTTTTGATTACTAGTATAAAAATAAGAAAACTAATCATGTAACATACTGTTTCGCACACATATAGGATATATATATAAGTTAGCACATCCGGCCTGACGTAAGTCATCGGCCAAAATACTGCATGGGCAGCAAACCTGCAACTATATTTCTGCTTGCCATGCAATCGCTTCTCCGCTGACAACGCTCCAACTGGTGCCTAACTAGTTGTGAAAAAAAGTACTTAAACACCACCAAACACCCAAAAAATCAACATCGTAATTACGGCATTTGAGTTTGCAAGGAAAAAACCAAAAAAATCAACAAGTTATAAAAAAGTAACTAATCCAAAAAATCAGCAACAAAAAATCAACAAGTTATAAAAATAACTAACAAACAAAAACACAAAAAAATCAAAAACCAACGAGTTATAAAAAATAACTGAAACGAAAACACAGAAAAATCATCATAAAAAAATTAAGATGTTATAAAGAACAACTAAGCTAGAAGGGACTAGCAGAAGAAACCAACAATAATTGCAAAGAGACGTACCCCTCTTTGAAATCGAAACCGTCAGACCGACGTAGAGGGCGAGACGAAGAGAAGACAACACACAGCAGCGAATTATTCTATATAAAATATTTTTACACATATTTAAAAGAAGACATGTATGTAAAGTGCTTGTGTAAAAATAAAATAAAAATACAAATTCAAAGAAGGAAAAATTATTGAGAGTATCCTTGAGTATACCTTGTATCTTTGTAACACGAAATAAAAAAAAGAAGATTAAAAATATCGAGCGAAAGTGACAGTAAAGAATACGATAGTGAGTTAGAAGATTTAATAAAAGAATTAAAAGAAAAATTAGTACCAACAAAAGTAACAAACAAAATGCCTTTAAATGAGGAAAATATGAAAATAATATTAGAGTTTGCAGTCAATAGTGCTGTTGCCGGTGCACTGCAAGGTCAGGCGCAGGTATTCGAAAAACAAATTCAGGATATTAGAAATGAATTCAAGAACCTAACAACGTCCGTACCAGAAGTAGAAGTCTTAAAAGATGCCGAGATAGTTCCGGGCATCAAGTGTAATGAGACTTTAGATATTGTGAATCGGGTACCGAGGGAAAAATTGAAACATATGTCTCGTGGCGGAAAGCTGCGAATACAGCGTATAAGATTTTTGAGAGTCATGATGGAAGTTCAAAACATTATCAGGCACTGGGCATTCTGAGAAATAAAATTAAAGGCTCGGCTGATATGGTACTGTCTTCCTATGACACACCATTGAATTTTAAAGCTATTATAAACAGACTTGACTTTGCTTACTCTGACAAAGGACCGATTTATATAATAGAAGAAGAGTTGTCTGCACTAAGGCATGGAAATTTATCAACCATTCAATACTATAATAAACCAAACAATCATGACATATGATTCCACCATAGCTGCTTCCCTTAATGAAAACTATCGAGCCGACGCCTTAAGAGTATTTATTTCTGGCACAAAAAATTCCTTAGCGATATTTTGTTTTCGGCAAGAAAGCTCTGGCTCTAGCACAGGAAGTTGAGTCAAACCATGAGCACTTCCAATCCCATAAAGACTCCATTTTTCAAACAGAAACCTGAATTTGGTAATAGCCCAAATATAAATCAAGAGGCACCACAGCCTATGGATATTGATACTTTTTCGCGGTTTAAACAACCGACTCAATATCCAAACCAAAACAATGATCCATACCAAAACCAGATTTCAAAAAGACCAACACGAAGTTTGTGCCACTTTAGACTTTAAAAGCAGCACGTTAAAAACCCAGTCCGGATTTAAATAAATTCAATTCCAAAAATGTATAAATGTCCATTTAACAAAGGTAGAAGACATAGAAGTACCCCCAGGAATCAGACAAAAATTTACAGAAATGTTAGAAGAAAGAATACGCGTTTTTGCTGACGCAAACGAAGCTTTACCTTACAACACAAATATCATAGCCACAATCCGAACAGAAGACGAGAACCCGATCTACTCTAGGCACTATCCATACCCGTTGGGGGTTTCACACTTTGTCAATAGCGAGACTAGTGACATGTTGAGGGATAATATTAGCAGACCATCAGTATCCCCTTATAATAATCCCTTGTGGGTAGTTGACAAAAAAGGAGTAGACGAACAAGGAAATAGGAAAAAACGCCTTGTTATCGACTTCAGGAAATTAAATTCTAAAACAATCGATGATAAATACGCTATACCCAATATCACTGCAAGTCTTTCAAACCTCGGACAAGCCAAATACTTCACAACTCTTGATTTGAAGTCAGGATTTCATCAAATCCTTCTCGCGGAAAAAAATAGGGAAAAAACCGCATTTTCTGTAGGAAATGGGAAGTACGAATTCTGTAGACTTCCCTTCGGTTTGAAAAACGCTCCTGGAATCTTTCAGCGGGCAATTGATGACGCGTTTCCCGAACAGATTGGCAAATCGTGCTATGTTTATGTAGATGACGTGAAAATATTCTCTGAGAATATGGAAAACCACGTCTAACATATTTCTTGGGTATTAGACAAACTGTATAACGCTAACATGAGGGTATCACGAGAAAAGTCCCATTTCTCCAAAAAAAAAGTCTAGTATTTGGATTCGTGGTTTCCCGGGGCGGTATTACAACCAATTCCAGTAAAGTAGAAGCAATTGGTAAATTTGAACAGCCTACCAACCTGTTCCAAATAAGATCATTCCTCGGCTTAGCAGGCCACTATAGGTGTTTTATAAAAGACTTTGCATCTATACGTATTGAATTGAATTTCGCGACAAATGAACGTGAGCTACTCGCGGTAGTGTGGGCTTTGAAAACCCTTCGAAAACATCAGCCACTTACATTTGCCGTTTCCGACAAGAACACAAACGCGAAAATCAAAAGGTGGAAAGCGTTCCTTGATGAGCATAATGCCCAAATTTTTTTTAAACCGGGAAAAGAAAACTTCGTTGCCGATGCTTTTTCAAGACAAAATATTTATGCTTTAGAGGAGGACATTTCATCGGATCTAGCCACTATTCATAGCGAACAGTATTTGACCTATACTATCGAATCCACAGAAAAGCCAATTAATTGCTTTCGAAACCAAATAGTTATCGAAGAAGGCGTTACGGCTTCCCAGAAAATCATTATAATGTTCGTGAAAAAGACAAGAAATGTCATATACTTTTCAAAGAAGGACACCTTAATAGAGAAAGTATGTGATGCAGTAAAAAAGGACGTAGTAAACGCTATTAAATGCGATTTGCCAACTTTGGCATTCATCCAAAACAAAATAGTTAAAACGTTCCCTTCCACCAAATTTTGGTATGCCAATAAATTGGTTTTTGATGTCCACGATAAAAACGAACAGAAAGAAATCATAGTTACAGAACACAATAGCGCTCACAGAGCGGCCCAAGAAAATATAAAGCAGATACTTCAAGATTATTATTTTTGAAATTGTCGCGAACTGTAATAAGGCAAAATATGACCGACAGCCACAAAAACAATACATCGGCGAAACCCCCATTCCCAACTACGTTGGAGAAATACTTCATATCGATATATTTTCACTAAATTCGGGAACAATAAAGTCCCTTCTAAAAAATCATATTAATATAGAAGATGTAAATTCTCCCCCACTGCACAGTACCTCAAATGGACAGGTAGAAAGATTTCATAGCACTTAAGCAGAAATTGTCAGATGCCTGAAACTGGAGAAGCAATTGAACGATACAGTTGACTTTATTCTCCAAGCAACTATAGAATACAATAAGACAATACATTCGGTCATCAATAAGAAACCAATAGAAATAATGCATACATCCCCGCCAGAATTTGAAGCAGAAATAAGAAGTTGAATCGTTAAAGCACAAGAGCAACTCCTTCAGAGACAAAACATAGATAGGAGAGATAGGACCTTTCAGGTAGGCGATAAGATATTGATAAAAATAAGAGAATTGGCAAAAAGTTGACACCCTTGTTTGAAAAGTCACGGTTGAAGCCGACTTGGGAACAACGGTTCTTGTCAAGGGGAGGGAGGTTCATAAGGATAACATTAGATATACAAATCATCCTTCTAGTACTCATTCTCTTTATTCTTAATAGGGTTTGGATACTATACCTTCTACTATTAGGACTAATGACAACCGGAAAGATGACAAACTACTCGAACTCAGAGTACATCCTAATGCTGGACGGGAAAGCTATTATTTGGAAAGATAATGAAATCCTCAGACACTCAACAAATCTTTCAATGTACTCGGAAATTACCGATGAGACAACGGCATTAATGGTTCATTTCCCTTTATCTCATATGAGATTAATTCTTGAGTCCGACGTACATAATATAAGAAATCTATTGGAAACAGTTAACATTCATCATAGACAAATTAGGTGCATTATAATACTAGGAACAACTCTAAAGATAATAGCAGGAACACCAGACTTTAATGATTTCGAAGAACTTAAACTCAAGCAAAAAGAATTAGCTAATTCCAATATAATAAATTCCAAAGTCCAGGAGAAAATAAGTAAATTAACAGAGTCAGTAAATACCATCATTAAATTTGCAAAAGAGAAACCGATTGAGCCAGGCGAACATTACCGAACTTTGCTCAATAGAAATAGAATTATGATTTCGGAACTTGAGACTCTGATGTTGTCAATTACACTTGCAAAGATACAAATAGTGAACCCGTAATTTTTGATTCAGAGGATTTAAAGAAAATTGTAAATGAGCACTCTGCAGGGCTAACTATAACTGATTTAATTGAAATATCTTATGTTAACGTAATATTAGATAATAATTTTGTACATTTCACTATTAAATACCCCAATCCTAGTTTAGTTTGTAACAAAATAATGTTTTCAGCTCAACACAACGGATCAATATTACACTTCGAAGAAAATAATAACGTCGCAGATTGCGGTAAAAAAATAATACCAATCATAAATTGGACCGCTACGCTTACCTCCACATTCTGCAAGCAACTAAATTCGACAACCTCAGGTCTCTACAGAAACATTAAAAATATTGTCAAAAGACACCCAGGCTCAGCAACGTCTACCACACTAAATATTACTGGTCATAAGAAAATTCTGAGCATGCCATACCTTCAAAGATTGAACTTTGAAAACCTTCATCATATTGGCAGAATCGAGAGGAACATGAAATTATGGCCTATAATAATGACCACCTTATTTGTCACCATCCTAGCCACAGCAAGCATCGCTACGTATTGTCATTGACACCCTGAGGAAAACCGGGGACGGCCGTCGAACCAGCGAGAGAGGAGTTAACACATTCGGCCTGACATAAGTCATCGTCCTAAGTTCTGCATGGGCACCAAACTTGCAACTATATTTTTGCTTGCCATGCAATCGCTTCTCCGCTGACAACGCTCCACGCGCGGACGTCTTGACTTCTGAACTTGATCCATGCAGCATAATTGCTGACACAGCGATTATAGGTCAGGGCTAGCTTAGCATAAGAACATTTTGTACTTTTAGTTTTCGGTCGATCCAAAATAATTGTCTTATACTTAGTGACATCTCACATATAGAGAACAAAATTAACTTATATATACCATATAGAAACAATTTTTTAAATAATAAAAAATAAAAAAAACCAGAGGGCTGGGGATAACTTCGACCGCGTCAAAGTTTGTATACCCTTGCAACTTTTTTGGTAACTTTTTTCTTACCTATTGCCATTATCGTTTTATCAAAAAAGGCTAATGTTTGTGAAAGAACGGCCCATAATATTAGCATGGTAAATAACGAAGATATTGATCAAAGTCACTGTTTTCCACTGATTGTTCCTATGGGAGCTATATAATAAAGTTACCCGATCTTGATCAAATTCGGCACAATCATTAACAGACATATTAAACTAACAAATGTTTAATTTAAAAGCAATCGCGTTAAAAGTAACGAAGGTATTGACGAAAGTCACTGTTTTCGAGCGATTGTTCCTATAGGAGCTATATAATAAAGTCACCCGATCTTGATCAAATTTGGCACAGTCTTTTAAAGGTGTAAAAAACTAACATAACAAAGTTATTGAGAAAAGTCACTGTTCGTGATTTTGTCGTTTGTATGGAAGCTATGTGATATAGTAGTCCGATCCGGCTGAATCCGAGATATACAACCCCTGCAGTATATACAAGCCTACATGCGAAATTGTGCTCTGGAGCTCTTACGGTCTAGGAGGAGTTTGCGTTGATTGACGGACGGACGGAAATGGCTATTTGAACTCGTCTCTACGTGCTGATCAAGAATATATAATTATATATCTGGTCCAGATATATAAAGAAAAAAAAAAATATTGTTTTTGTTGAGTTAAAAGACGGGACTTTATTCAATGAATGAATACTTAAAACTAAAGTACAAAGATGTGTTAGAGTAATATTTATAGGCTAAACTTGTGAGCCCTTTAGTGACGTGATCGAAATTGGTGTGATTTGATTGGCCCGAATTTTAATGCTGAATTAGCGTTCTCACGCTTTTGACTTTTAGGGGGACAATTATTATTGCAAGTGTTCAATTAAGCGGATTTGATTGGCCCGAATTTCAATGCTTAATTAGCGTTCTCACGCTTTTGACTTTTAAGCGGACAGTTTTTTTTGCAAGTGTCCAATTGTTAATAAAATAAACGGATGTTTACTTTAAAGTTTTATTTTAGGGGGCGAAAAATTTATAAGGTTTTGGGTATTTGGATATATGACTACATATACTTTACATGGTCAGAGATGCTTCCTTCTACGCGTTGCACACTTCTGACCAAAATTAATATACCCTTTTTGCAAGGGTATAAAAAACAAAACATAGTAGGTGCAAATACAGCATAGGGGAAAGTGGGGCTAATCGGCGCATGGGGCAAACCGGCGCAGTCGAATTATCTTGAAAAATAATAGCACGAAGTGTCCTAAGATCGCATTTTAGTAGGCTATATTTGGATAATAAACTTAGAAGTATCCAATTTTTTACCTCAAAAGTCAATTTTTTTTCGCCGAGAAAACATTTTTAAAACATTGAATAAATTTTTTATTTTGTTAGATGTTAACTAAGCCAGATCCCGACATGAATTAACTTATGGCGTGCACCTCGTTTTTTTTTGAAATTCACACAGTTTTAAAATATTTAGTTTAAAATGCTAACACTAATGGTGGGGCAAAGTAGCGCATTAATAGAAATTTAAATGGCGTTTTAAAATCATAACTATATTTGAATATAAGTCGGATGTATAAACTAGTTATTGATAAAAACAGTACATGTGCCAGAATCAGACGGATCAGAATACTATATCATATAGCTGCCATCCAAACGATGAAATTAACAATCATAATTGGAAGTCTGAACCAATCAACATTGTTGGTGGTAAAAATAATTTTTTTATAAAACATGTTTTTTAATATTAAAATATATTATTGGGGGTTTTTTTTATGAAAAATCGTTTTTTTATAAAAAAAAGTTGTAAATCGCCGCTGCGCCACATTGCCCCGTTATTTTAGACAACGCCAATTTGGGGTATGTTCGAAAAAACCGGTATTGCTTTGTAACGGTAAATTATATCGAAACGTATCTTTGATCAATAGTTGGACAATGAATTAACCTTTCATTTAAGTGCTCATAGGAGAGGATACGAGCTCCCGATCAGGATATATGAAGGATTAAAAAAATGCCCCGATTAGCCCCACTCTCCCCTATATATACTGCGTGCATTTTGTTGGTTTTTTCTGGGTATATTACGACTTCTTTGAAATTAAGAGCAAACCCGGGAAATAATAATATTTTTCTGATATGAACACATAGCCCGTGTAATGAACAACACTCACCTGATATGAAACAAACGTTTTCATTCGATGTGGGCCACAATTGACCCAAAGCAATTCCCATATAGGCGAAAAACAAATTGCTCACCAAGCATATTAAAATTTTTCCAGGAAGATTACGCAACTTGGCAATAGACATGTAAATCAATAATGTAACAGCATAAAAGCAGCATGATATTAGGAGACCAACTGGGTACATCTTAAATCGTATTCGATCATTTCCAATGACTTTGGAGTCAAAGCAAACAAACGTATACAGCTAAAAAAAAAAAACACAACTTCATTAAAAATTTTAAATTTTTTTTATGGATGTATGTTATGGATTTTTTCGTTTATGAACAAAAAAAAAACGTTTTAAAAATAAATCAGTTTAGAAAAACAAATATTATCAAAAAGGTGAGTTCACAAATTAGAATTTATTAAATATAATGTTTAATATTCAACTTAATAAGACTTGACCTTT